>NC_041393.1:464217098-464418835 GCF_002162155.2 Triticum dicoccoides
TGGCGGGGGTGGCGCCGAGCGGTGGGGGTGGGGGCGATGGCGGGGGCGGCGCCGGGCGTCGGTGGGTGGGGGAGGGGGCGGTGGCGGGGGCAAAGAGGAGAAGGAGAAACCTAGTCAAAGTAAAAAATAAATAGAGTGCGACCAAACTATGTGTAGAATCTTCGGTGCCGAGCGGCGTTCCATGGATTCGGCTCAAGGCAATTATCCGATGCATTATGAAGGCGATAGGATCCTCCTGTAAGAACTTCATCTATGATGAAGGGCCCTCCCATTTTGGTTTGAGCTTATCTCTTTTCTTCTCCAGGAGGCACAAGACTAGGTCGCCGACATTATATGTCTTGGCCCGCACTTCTCTGCTTTGGTATCGCCTGGACTATTGTTGATAAAAGTGGGACGGGCCTTTGCCTCATCACGCTTCTCTTCGAGTCCATCTAGGTCATCCTGTCAATCGAGCTCAGCTTCTCGCTCTTCATACATGCGCACTCGAGGTGAGTCATGAAAAATGTCACAGGGGAGGACAACTTCTGCGCCGTACACCATAAAGAAAGGTGTGTATCCAGCCGTGCAATTAGGCATGTTCCACAGCCCCCAGAGTAGGGAATCGAGTTTCTTGACCCAGTGCTTGTCTGATTCTTGTAGAGTGCACCAGTCTGGGCTTAATGCCGCTCATTATCAGACCATTGGCCCGTTGCACTTGACCGTTTGTTTGAGGATGATATATGGATGCATAGTCAAGTTTAATGCCAACTTAGCACACCATTTTTTCACCTCATCAGCTATAAATTTGGAGCCATTATCAGTGATGATGCTGTGCGAGACACCGTAGCGGTGTACTACATCAGATATAAAGTCAATCACTAGCCCTGCTTGAGCTATTTTTACTAGTTTGGCCTCTATCCATTTAGTGAATTTATCTACCATGACCAGCAAATATTTCTTTTTTTGGCTTCCCCCTTTAAGGGGTTTGACCATATCAAGCCCCAAGACCGCGAAGGGCCAAGTGATGGGGATTGTTCTTAAGGCAGTGGGAGGCATATGACTTTGGTTGGCAAAAAGCTGTCAGCCCACACAATGTTGGAAAGGGGCTTGTGCGTCTCTTCAGGCCGTTGGCCAGAAAAAACCTGCCCTGATAGCTTTGCTTACGAGGGCCCAAGCTGCGGCATGATGACCACCCAGACCAACATGTATTTCCACCAAGAGCTGTCCTCCCTCCTCATCACAGATGAATCTTTGGAGAACTCCGGTAGTGCTCTTCTTGTACAATTCACCCTCGTGAACTTTGTAGGCTTTAGAACGCCGAAGTATGCGACGGGCCTCATTTTGATCATCAGGGAGCTCCTGCCTATTAAGGTAGGCCGGGAAAGGTTCGGTCCATGGAGCAATAATAGCCATGATCTCATGAGCAGAGGGTGTTATTTCGGCATCTGAACCCCCGATGGTATCTGCATTGTGTTCCGCTGCTGCGGGTGTGACCAGGTCTGTACCGGCGTCCCCGCTGTCGCCTAGCCACACCACAGATGGCTTAAAGAGCCGTTCCCCAAAGGTGTTAGGTGGGACGGGGTCACGCTTGGCGCCCATGCGAGCGAGGATGTCGGTTGTCTGGTTACTATCTCGAGCGACATGATGGAATTCAAGTCCCTCGAACCGAGCTGGTATTTTTAATATGGCGTTTCGATATGCCACCATTTTTGGATCTTTTGCATCGAACTCTCCATTGACCTGAGATATTGCAAGGTTTGAATCGTTGCGCACCTCTAGGCATTGTATACCCATGGAGACAGCCATGCGTAGACCGTGTAGAAGCGCCTCGTATTCGGCTGCATTATTGGAGTCCGTATGCATGATTTGTAACACGTAGTGGATTGTGTCCCCCGTGGGAGATGTCATGATGACGCGAGCCCCTAGTCCAGCTAGCATTTTAGAGCCGTCGAAGTACATAATCTTGTTGGATGAAGTGGGTCTTGGCTTCCGTCCATTCGACGATGAAGTTGGCCAACACCTGAGATTTAATAGCTTGATGTGGCTTGTATGTTATTTCGAACAGTAAGAGCTTGATGGCCTATTTAGCTATG
The DNA here is from genome assembly GCF_002162155.2 of Triticum dicoccoides. NCBI lineage: Eukaryota > Viridiplantae > Streptophyta > Magnoliopsida > Poales > Poaceae > Triticum > Triticum dicoccoides. The sequence continues at coordinate 464,219,171 of NC_041393.1, forward strand.
CAGCCGGTGGTGTCCTTGTTGTTGATGATGTCATTAAGTGGTACTTCAGATGCTACTGTGATTGAACACTCTTGAAAATATCATAGTTTTTGAGATGCCATAAAGACTGTATAAGCTATCTTTTGGTAGTGAGGGTATCGGGATTTGCATGGTGTGAGGACCTCTGATACATAGTAGACTGGCTTTTGGATGGTGAATTTATGTCCCTCTTCCCCTCGCTCGACAACGAGTAAAACATTTACTACCTGGTGAGTTGCGGAAATATAGAGCAACATAGGCTCACCAACACCTGGGGCAGCTAGGATTGGGTTGCCTACTAGTAAGGTTTTTATTTCTTCCAATCCGGATGTGGCAACGTCTGTACATTCAAAGCTGTTGGTGCATATAGGTAGTCTGTAAAGTGGTAATGCTTTTTCTCCTAATCTGGAGATAAAGCGGCTTAAAGCCACTACGCACCCTGCTAGTTTTTGGACCTGCTTTAGGTCTGTTGGTATAGCCAACTACGACAGGGCTCGGATCTTAGCTGAGTTTGCTTCAATTCCTCTCTGGGAAACAATGAACCCTACCAGTTTTCCGATTGGGACACCGAAGACACATTTGTCCGGATTGAGTCGTATATCGTATGTTCGGAGGTTGTCAAAGATGAGGCGGAGATCGTCCACCAGTGATTCGACGTGTTTGGTTTTGATGACCATGTCATCCACATATGCTTCAACTGTCTTGCCAATTTGTTTTACCAAGCATGTTTGAATCATGCGTTGGTAAGTGGCACCGACATTTTTAAACCCAAAGGGCATAGTGTTGAAACAGACGGGGCCATACAGGGTGATGAACGACGTTGCAGCCTGGTCGGACTCCTTCATTTTAATCTGATGGTATCTGGAGTAAGCGTCAAGGAAACACAATGAGTCGTGTCCTGCAGTCGCATCGATGATCTGGTCAATTAGGGGCAAGGGAAAATGTTCTTTAGGGCAAGCTTTATTGAGGTCTTTGAAATCGACACAAAGGCGCCATGATTTATCCTTCTTTGGCACCATGACCAAGTTGGCTAGCCAATCTGGGTGTTTGATTTCCCTAATGAACCCGGCCTCTAGCAGTTTGGCTAGCTATTCCCCCATAGCTTGACGCCTGGGCTCGGAAAATCACCGCAGTGTCTGTTTGACGGGTTTAAACCCCTTAATTATGTTGAGGCTGTGTTCGGCCAGCCTGCGTGGGATCCCGGGCATGTCTGAAGGGTGCTAGGCAAAGATATTCCAATTTTCACGGAGGAATGTGCATAAGGCGGAGTCTACTTCCGGATCCAGCTGCGCTCTGATGGACACTATTTTATTGGGGTCTGTCGGGTGCACTTGAAATTTAACTATTTCATCTGTTGTCTTAAAAGAGGTGGATTTAGGTCTCTTGTCGAGAATCACATTGTTTAGCCCCGGCCGCACACTGCTTAAAGGCAGCAGGTCCCAGTTGGGTTTTTTGGGCCTTCCGTGTGCTTTCCATTGCACAGTACTTTTGTACTACATGTGATAGTTTCGCAAAGCTCTGTATGTGATGACGGTCGAGGGCATTCTGAATTCCCTCGTCGGTACAATTGCGATGAAAGACCGATACTACATCGTTGTCATGACAATCATTGATCTTGTTTTTAAGAAGTAGGAATCTGCCCAAAAGTGATGGACCATTTCCTGAGGTTGCTGTCGTACATACATCAGGTCATATATGTCTGGAGGGCTAAATTGCTTGGAGAGTATTGATTGTGGTGGGTGGGTGGGCTAAAATTTGAATCCTGACCCAAATCTTTATCTTGAGCTTGCAAAATCTCTGAGGTCACCAGTTCGGGTCCATGAAGATCCAAGTGCTCCCCAGAACCTATGTCCTACCCTGAGTTCGGGGGATGCGGAATCACCTCCGAAGGAAGGGTATGCGGCGAGGGGTTCGGAGACCCGAACATATCTGGTTTTTAACATAGGGGAAGAAGTGTTATCGGCTCGTTCTTCGACGACTGCTACCGGGTGGGTGATCGGAGGGAGATTGATTTCCCTCTTGTCAGGTTTAAACCCGGTCCGACCGTAGTCCGACGATGCGATCTAGCAGCTCGTTTAAGGATGAGACGTCTGCCGGATCCATCTTTTCTTGGAGTACTCAAGGCCGATGCGGAGGTGGTGTTTGGCAATCATGGGAGGTGCTGTTGGCTTAATGTCCATACAGGCCCCCATGATGAAATCGCCAAGCTGGAAGATTTGTCCTGAAGTCAGGCTCCTTCCAGAGGTAATGTTATCATTGATGACGAGGCGATCCATAGATCGCTTCTTTGAGACTGCACAACAGAGCTCTCAATTAAAGCACCAATCTCGGTGACAAAACTAGCAGATCTTGGGTAAGGGCTCCCAAGCTGTGCGTCAAAGGATCAATAGTAACAAGGGACAATGGGATACAATGTTTACCTAGGTTCAGGCCCTCTTAAAGAAGGTAAAATCCTACGTCTTGCTTGATTGTATTCGATGAGTATAGGGGTTACAATAGTTGATCTACCTCGAGATCATAATGGCTAAACCCTACCTGTTTAGCCTATGCATATTCTGATAGCCTGTACGGACTAAACCCTCCGGTTTATATAGATACCGGAGGGACCTAGGGTTATACAAAGTCGGTTTACAAGAGAAGGAAAATAGTACATACGGACACCAATCTTTCCATTCACGCATATGGGAGTCCCACCCGGATACATGGGATGGTCTTCTGCTTTATCTTCAAGGCCCATCAGTCCGACCCATATCAAATAGGCCGAACACCTAAGGACCCCCGAATCCAGGACTCCCTCCATAGACTCTATATTCACATACAATGGGTGTAAGCCAGTTTTGCGCTTGCATAATACTTGGGTTAAACTTAACGAGCCTAGCATGTATAGACATGGTCTCGGAACACTGGAGACCAAAAGTTTGAACGTGAGTCATATAGTAGATATGATCAACATAGAGATGTTCACCATTGATGACTATCCCATCTCACGTGATGATCAGACATGGGTTAGTTGATTTGGATCATGTATCACTTAGACAACTTGAGGGATGTTGATTTAAGTGGGAGTTCATTAGTAATTTGATTATTTGAACTAAAAGTTATCATGAACTTAGTCTTATTAGTTTTTGCATATGTATGTTATAGATTAATGGCCCGTGCTACCGTTCCCCTGTTTTTGATACGTTCCTAGGGAAAACTAACTTGAAAGACGATGGTAGCTGTCGGCGTTCTGGGAACGGGGGTCCCCAGACTTGCCTGCCTACGGCCCGCGGCGCCCGTCTTCATCAAGCAACGCTTAAGACCCTCACGAGGGGCCAAGCCTCGCGGGGCGGACGACACAAGGCCTCCTCAGGGGCGGCCTCGCCAGACAGGCTCACGAGGGAGGTAGAGAGATCAAGGCAAGGGGTACCTCGCGAGGTAGCCATGACGCAAGCCATCACGACCAAGGCCAGGCGGGCACCAGGCGGGCGCCCGCGCGCACAGTTTCCTCGTTTCTCCTTTGGTGCAAAGGGGCAAGCACAGGCGCAGAGTACCGAGGCATCAGGCAAAGGTTTCCATATCGGTGCAACAAGACCAGGACAAACAGGACGACAAGGCGGAGGTCATCGTTTCCATATCGGTGCAACAAGACCAGGACAAACAGGACGACAAGGCGGAGGTCATCGTGGAGCCCAAGATGGTGTCACCACCAGCGCCTTTGGCAGGCAAAGACCACCTTTAGTCAGGATAGCTTGTACTAGCTGTCCCTCTTCAAATTGGCCGTTGTTGGATCCCTTCCCGCTCAATATTTGGGAAGAGGACCAGGGCCTCTATAAATAGGGCTAGCCACCACAGTGGAGAGGACGGATCATTTTCCTCCCCGAACACCAGACCAACTCAAGAACACCTCTCCTCTAGAGGCTATTCATCCCTTGTACTGTTCATCATCAGCCCAAGAGGCAATCCACCAACACCACACTAGAATAGGGTATTACACCACAACAGTGGCCCGGACTAGTATAAATCTTGGGTCTGTTATGTTGTGAGTTCGTCTAGATAAGCTTAGGGATCGCGGCGAGGCTGAGAGCGAGATTTGGTAGGGGGAAATCTTCATGCGCACCCCTGTGTTCGAACCTCAAGGGTTTTGCCAGAACCCGAGATCTGACATTTGGCGAGCGAGGTAGGGGTGCACCGGAGCTTTTCCTTCCGTCGACCCGCACTCCGCCAACACCGCGCTTCGCCCTCATGGCGGACATCGCGCTTCCGGCTCTGGCGACCGGCGCCAGCGCTGGGGCCAGGGGGCTCCGAGCCTTGGCCCCCGCCTTACGGCAGGTGAAGTGGCCGCCCAAGTTCAAGCCAGAGATGCCGCCGCGCTATGACGGCGCGACGGTCTCGGCGGTTTTCCTGCTGGCATACGAGGAGGCCGTCCTCAAGGCCGGGGGCGACGACAAGGTCATGGCCAACTGGCTTCCCATGGCCCTTACTGGCGTCCCACGCGCATGGTTGCTCAACCTGCCGGCTTCTTTCGTGGCCTCCTGGGGGGAGCTGCGCGACCTCTTCTTCACCCACTACACGGCACCGACGCCCCCGGTCATCACAGCTCTCCTGGGTGGCTCGCAAGCGCCACCCTCAGACCGCCACACCAAGCCGTTCTTCCACCAGATCAACACCATCCTCGCGCGGCCAGGAGCTCCCCCGGGTTGGGTGGCGCCCAAGGCCAACCTGACCTTCGACTCGGAAGATCACCCTGTCAACACCGCTTACTCGGGTGCGCTTCCGATGCTCTGCACGCCCACCATCTGCCAAGTGGCCGTCACCAAAACCCTCATCGATGGTGGGCCTCAACGTGCTCTCGGTGGAGGCCTTCAGCCTCCTCCACGTACCGTTGGAGCGGATCCAGCCCAGCAAGCCCTTCTCAGGCATCGGAGGCGGCTCCTCCAGCCCCCTGGGGCAGATCCGCCTCCCCTTGATCGACTTCGACATCACTCACATTGGCCTCCCGTACAACGCCATCCTTGGATATCCTGCCCTGGCTCAGTTCATGGCAGCAACCCATCCGGCATACAACCTCATGAAGATGCCAGAAGCAAGGGCGTCCTCACCATAGCTGGAGATACCAAGGAGGCTCTCATGGCGCTCAATCTTGCCCTCAAGGCCGCCGCGGCAGCACAGCCCGCCGACACAGACGTCTCCAAGGCCAAGGAAGCTGCACCGAGCAAGAAGAAGCATCTGTTCTCTCAAGATAAGGTGGAGACCAAGCAGGTGCTAGTCGAGGAAGACGGGTCCTCGGGAGCCACATTCACCATAGGTGCCAACCTCAACCCCGACCAAGAGAAGGCGTTGGTGAAGTTCCTGCACTCGAACAAGGAGGTGTTCGCATGGGAACCCAAGCAGCTAGTGGGGGTTCCACGGGGGGTGATTGAACATCACCTGAGGGTGTGCCCCAATGTATGCCCTATGAAGCAGAAGGCAAGGCGGCAGTCCACAGAGAAGCAGGCCTTCATTGTCCAAGAAACCCGCAAGCTGGAGGCAGCCGGCGTTATCCGCGAGGTTCGCTACCCCGAATGGCTGGCGAACCGCATTGTCGTGCCAAAAAGGGGGGAAAGGAGCTCATGTGCGTCGATTTCACCAACCTCAACAAGGCCTGCCCCCAAGATCCGTTCCCGCTTCGCCGCATCGACCAGATCGTCGACTCCACCGTCGAGTGCGACCTGTTGTGTTTCATGGATGCATTTTCGGGTTATCACCAGATCAAGATGGCGGTTGAAAATGTGGAGAATACAGCCTTGCTGACCCCATGTGGGGTATACTGCTACACTTGCATGTCGTTCGGGTTGCGCAACGCATGCGCAACCTTCCAACGACTAATGCACATTGCCTTGGGCCGGCAGCTCAGGAGAAACACCAATGCTTATGTCGACGACATTGTGGTAAAGTCTTGGGAGGCGAGGACCTTGATCCAGGACTTGGAGGAGACCTTCACGAGCCTCCGCCAGGTAGACCTATGACTCAACCCGGAGAAGTGCGTGTTCGGCGTCCCTTCCGGCAAGCTGCTGGGGTTCCTTGTGTCCCACAGGGGGAAGGCCAACCCGGAGAAGGTCAAGGAAATTGAAGACATGAGTCCTCCGCAAACCCTCAGAGAAATGCAGAAGCTCGCCGGTCACGTGACCGCATTAGGACACTTCATCTCCAAGCTGGGGGAGCGCGCCCTACCGTTCTTCAAGCTGATGAAGAAGAAGTTACTGTTTGAGTGGACACAGAAGGCCGACCAAGCGTTTCAAGACCTCAAGAGATACCTGACAAGCCCTCCCGTGATGGTGGCGCCGCGCCCTCTCGAGCCCCTGGTGCTCTACCTTGCTGCCACTCCCTACTCCGCCAGCGTAGCCCTGGTGGCGGTTCGGGAGGAGTGCCATGCTAGGCCGCGTTCCTCCCAGCCACAGCTTCAGCCGGGGTGGCACAAGACCAGGAAAGCCTCGTGAGGACCACGACAGTAGCAACAGGGGGACAAGTTCAACAGGAAGATGCCCCTAGGGCTGAGGAGCCACACCAGGCGACCAGGCGCTAGGGGCTCCATTGCCTCAGGAGGCGCCTCAACCTCCGGAAGGCGCAGGCTTTGTCAGCGCACCCACCATCGTCGAGCATCAGGTGTACTTTGTCAGCATGGTGTTGCGGGATGCAAGGACACGGTACCCCATGCCTCAGAAGCTCTTATTCGCGCTCTTGGTGGCCTCGTGTAAGCTGCGACACTACTTTCAAGGTCACCCCATCAAGGTTGTCTCGGCCTGCCCATTGGAAAGGGTACTCAGGAGCCCCAACTCCGCTGGGAGAGTCGCCGAATGGAACATCAACCTGCATGCGTTTCAGTTGGAGTTCAGCACAACCAGGATCATCAAAGGAGCCACCCTCGCTGATTTCGTGGCTGAGTGGAGAGATGCACCAGAGCTCAAGGTGGGCGAGGACCGGTCTCTCTCCCCAGGAAGTGAGGCACCAGATGGCTAGGTCATGTATTTCGGTGGTGCATTCTCGTGGCAGGGTGTAGGGGCTGGTGCAGTACTTATATCACCCACTCAGGACAAGCTCTACTACGCCGTACAACTCTGTTTCTAGCAGGACGAGAAGGTCTCCAACAACATAGCAGAATACGAGGGTCTCATAGCAGGCCTGAAAGCAACAATGGCACTAGGAATGAAGCGCCTCGTCATCATGGGCGATTCACAACTCCTTGTCAACTTCTCCAACAAGGTATACGAGCCGAAGGACGAGCACATGGAAGCGTATCTCACGGAGGTACGCAGGATGGAGAAGCAATTCTAGGGACTGGAGTTGCAGGATGTGCCATGCGACACCAACCAAGAGGCTCATGACATCACCAGGAGGGCATCCAGACGGCTGCCTCAGGAGCCTGGCATTTTCAAGGAACGACTCTTCAAGCCATCGGCAGTACCACCGCTTTCAAGAACGGCACAGCCTCGGGAAGAACTCCCTCAGCCACCTCCCACGGGAGCCCCGGCCTGTGGCCCGACCTCGGGAGTGCGCCTACTCTTGGCGCTGGAGCCTCAGGAGGGATGCTGGACCTGAGAATTCAAGGGATACTTGACGTAAGGGACGCTGCCGGAGAAGGAGGAGGATGCGGAGCGCGTGGCCCGGCAGGCCACGGCCTACTGCATCCAAGACGGTGAGTTATACCGGAAGCGGTCGTATGACGTTTTCCTATGTTGCATCTCCAGGGAACAGGGGAAAGAGCTGCTGGCCAACATACACGATGGATATTACGGACACCACTCGTAGTCACGGACCCTCGTCGGCAAGGCATTTCGCAGCGAGTTCTACTGGCCTATGACACTCAATGACGTGACTGAGCTGGTGAAGTCCTGTGAGGCCTGCCAGTTCCACGCCAAGCAGATTCATCAGCCATCTCAGGGCCTGCAGACCATCCCGCTCTCATGGCCGTTCGTGGTCTGGGGCCTGGATATCCTGGGCCCATTTTCTCGAGCGCCTGGGGGCTACCGCTACCTCTACGTCGCCATCGACAAATTCACCAAGTGGGCGGAGGTGGAAGCTGTTCTCACCATCCCAGCTGGCTCCGCGGTCAAGTTCATCAAGGGCCTCGTGAGCCGGTTTGGAGTCCCTAACCGCATCATCACCAACAACGGTTCGCAGTTCACTAGCAATCTCTTCAAAACGTATTGTGCTAATCTTGGAACACAGATATGCTACGCTTTTGTGGTGCACCCCCGAAGCTGGAGGCCTGCGGCAGAGGCTGGCACGATGAGCTCCAGTCCGTGTTGTGGTCCATCCGCACCACCGCTACCAAGCCAACGGGCGAGACCCCATTCTTCCTCGTCTACGGAGCAGATGCGGTGCTCCCTCACGAGGTCAGGCATCGCTCCGCACGGGTCCTGGCATTTGATGAGGTGCAACAGGATGCCATGCGGGGTATGGACCTCGTGCTGGGGGAGGAGCGCCGCCGTGAAGCCACACTATGGGCGGTAAGATACCAGCAGGCGCTGCGGCGGTATCACTGTTGCAGCATCCACCCCAGGACGCTCGGGGTAGGTGACCTCGTCCTGAGGCGGGTGCTCTCTAGGGAAGGGCTGCATAAACTATCACCCATGTGGGAAGGCCCGTTCAAAGTCATCCACGTCTCCAGGCCTGGCGCCGCGCGCCTAGAGACCCATGATGGGGTACCCATCCCGAACGCCTGGAACATCTAGCACCTCCGGAAGTTTTGCTCCTGAAGAAAGGCCCGGTGCCTGTGAAGAAGGCCTAGCACCTCTGAATCTCGCTGCCCGAAGAAAGGCCCGGTGCCTGTGAAGAAGGCCCAGTGCCTGTGAAGGTCGCCGCCCGTGACACTCTCACGTAATAATGAGTGGGGTTGTACACGCCCCGGAGTCTTAGGAGTGCCACCCTTGGGCCTCGGGGGCTCCCTCCCACGCCTAGTGGTAGCACTTAGCTCCACGCTGGCGAGAAGACGTTGAAGACTAGACTAGGTGCCGGACGCGGCTTTTCATTTGCTTTCTACAGTTGGCTCACTCTTCCTTGTTTGAACCTTGGTTAAAGCTGCTTCTGGTGTTCCTTGTCGGTTCTGTTCCATCATCTTCTACCTCAGTTTTCTGTTTTCATCTCGTAGTCTAACTTGCTCTCTCTCGCAAGCCTCGTGAGGGGGCTGCAGGGGTGCCCTCGTCAGCCCTTTCTCTTCTGATTTTCACGAGACTCTCTCATTCGGCTTCACAACGGGAGCGCCCCTCCCAATCCGTGCCCCTCGGGTACCGCGACATGAAGCGCCGGGTCACGGCCAGCCGCCCTTGCAATCAGGGCTCGGAAAATGACAGTCACTCAATGTGTTTTTTGTAGCTCCTAAGGCGCCCGGCAAGGCCTGAAGCTGGCACCTCGCGTGGAGAAAACTACTTCAAACGTATCAAGCTAAGTTGTTCCTACACGCCAACGTACAACAACAACGCCATGACACAGCACAAGAACAATAAATGTGTTGTGTTAACTAGGAAATCATAGTTTGTTGCACGCCCCACGGGGCCCCATACTTGTCTCTCTCAATTCAGGAAGGAAGGAAAACAAAACAAAAGTAGTATGCGCCTTGCAGCAGTTCGCGAGGAGAGAACTACGGCGACCTCCTTAGCTCAGACAGACCCCGCCTCGCGCTTCACCAAAGTGCAGCGACGGGACGCCCTCGAAGTGGACGCGGCGGCGCGGCGTTTGATCGTAGCCGCCGCTGGAGGAGCTGCCACCAGAGGAGGAGGTGCCCTAGCTTGACGAACCGCGGTCGCCGCCGGGAGCAGGTTCGCCGTCACCCTCGTCACAACCGTCGCCAGGACCGAGCACCTCGTCGTCGTCGCTATCTTCAGGGCAGCACCCGATGCGGCGGCCATCCCCTCCGAACACCCTCACGTACAGGGTCGCGTCGCCATTCTACCTGAAGTGGAGGGTGCACGGCCTGCCCAGACCACGCGGGCGGGCAAATGTCTGCCAGCCTCGGGCCAAGGCTGTGTTGCCGTCGACGGAGGCCTCCACTGTGACCCAAGAGGCCCTGCTGCAGCAGCCGTTGTGACGCCCTCGATTCAATCGTACACTAATCATACACGCAAATATGTACGATCAAGAACAAGAACTCACGGGAAGATATCACAACACAACTCTAGACACAAATTAAAATAATACAAGCTTTATATTACAAGCCAGGGGCCTCGAGGGCTTGAATACATAAGCTCGAAAACACAAGAGTCAGCGGAAGCAACAATATCTGAGTACAGACATGAGTTAGACAAGTTTGCCTTAAGAAGGCTAGCATAAAAGCAACATCGATCGAAAAGGCAAGGCCTCCTGCCTGGGAGCCTCCTATCTACTCCTGGTCATCGACGGTCTCCGTCACGTGGTAGAAGACGCCCTCGGTGTAGTAGCAGTCGTCAAAGGTGGCATCTGGCTCCTAGACTCCACCATCTAGTTGCAACAACCAGAAAGAAGAAAGAAAGGGGAAAAAGGGGTAGCAAAGCAACCGTGAGTACTCATCCAAAGTACTCGCAAGCAAGGATCTACACTACATATGCAACATTATCAAAGGGAGGCTGTACATGTGGACTGGGCTGCAGAAATGCCAGAAAAGAGAGAAGGCCTAGTCCTATCGAAGACTAGCATCTTCTGGAAACCACCATCTTGCAGCAAACAGGAGGGAGTAGAGTAGCATAAAGTAAAGTAGTACTAGTGTTATCAACCTCGGCCAGAGATCCTTTCTCGACTCCCTGCGAGAAAGAAGTCCCAGAGCCGTACTATCCAATTCTCATCACCATCCAATTCTCATCACAAGTATCCAGTTCTAGTTGTATCGATCGGGATACAACTCCGAGTGTCCGTTACCGTAGGACAGGCTATCGATAGATGTTTTCTTCCCTGTAGGGGTGCACCAACTTACCCACCACGCTTGATTAACTCCGGCCGGACACACTTTCCTGGGTCATGCCCGGCCTCGGCCAAACAATACGCCGCAACCCGACCTAGGCTAAATAGAGAGGTCAGCACGCCGGACTAAACCTATGCCCCCAGTGGTCATGGGCCATCTCCCCGGAAACTCATGCACGTTGCGTACGCGGCCGATGAGCAGACCTAGCCTCCCTTATACAAGAGAAGGCGTAACCAGTCCAACCCGGCGCGCGCCGCTCAGTCGCTGACGTCTATTAAGCTTCGGCTGATGCATATGACGCAGAACGCCCATACTATGCCCACGTGATGGTTAGTGCTATCAGGCCAGAGGCCCCTCGGATCAAATATCCAAATCGTAGTGGATTAGGAACGCACGGTAACAAGCAGAGACTCACGAAAGATGTGACCCCGTCACCCCGTCTCGAGGACTTGCGGCAAGGGCTAGGAATGCCTGGCCACGCCTCGTAATTATCTCGCGGGCACCTTCCAGGTCAACCCGTCTCCACATCACTCGCAATTAAGCTTGCGCGGGTACCCCTCAGGGTCGACCCGTCTTTAGTAACATGGCTCAATGTAAAGTCATAGTAACCATAGTAATTGTGTGTCTAAACATCAAGGGGAAAGCCCGAGGAATCACCCCCGGTGAATTCCACTCGATGTAGTCATCAAGGTGAACGTAAGAGGATTCACCCTCGAGGTACACACTTGAGGGGTGCACGACAGAGTCGTATCAGAAGTGGTTAAAGAGGAAATCACCCTCGATGACCACGACCGAATAACTACACTACTGGGTTAACATCAGAAGTACTGATGAGGTCTCACCCTCGGTACTCGATAGTAACCCAGTATTGTCGAGCAACTAAGGGGAAAGTGATGTGCGGTGCCGGGGCCTGGTCTTCGATCCTGTTGATCGGGTCTTCTGATAATCCAACGGGGCAGTCGGGACAAAGTGGGGGTCACTGATGGATCACTAACCAACCTATACTAAGCAGTTTAGGATTAGCAGGTAAGGTACAATAGTAGATACAAAAGCATGCTATGCATCAGAATAGGAGCAAACAATAACAGTAGCAAAATCTAATGCAAGCATGAGAGAATGGAATGGGCGATATCGGGATGATCAAAGGGGGGCTTGCCTGGTTGCTCTGGCAAGGAGGGGTCGTCGTCGACGTAGTCGATCACAGGGGCAACATCGGTCTCAGGGTCTACCGGAGAAAAGAGGGGGAAGAAACAGTAAATATTAAGCAAACATAGCATCACAAAGCATAGCGTGGCAATATGCTGTGCCGGGTGTGACCTAATGTATGGCTACACGATGAAGGTGAAGGGGGAAAATCAACCGGGAATGTTTTCCCGGTTCCGGACCTGTGTCAAACAGATGACCGGAGGGGGAATATTCCATGTTCAGATAGTTAGAGGTATCTGATAGGTAAACGGACTGCGCATCCAGATTCATTGGATTTTTCTGAGCAACTTTCATATAGAAAACATTTTCATCTGAGCTACAGTTTAATTTCTATGAATTTTCAAAGATTAAACCATTTCCTAAAATTAATTTAGTTATTAAACACGAATTATCCAGAACAGTAAATGATGACGTCAGCATGACGCAAGCATAGCGTCAGCGGTCGGCTGACCAGTTGACCAGTCAACTGCGGCCCACCAGTCAGTGACTGGAGCTGCCCAGTCAGTCGTTGACCTGGTCAACTGGGACCGCCGGGCCCAGCTGCCAGTGACCCAGGGGGTTGCCACATAGGCGCCACATCAGCGCCGGCTGCCGGAGTTACTCCGGCGAGCCCGTAATGCGGCGGTGAGCTCCGGCGAGCTCAGAAACGCGCTGTGGTGGCTCGTTTTGCGCGCGGTTGGGTGTGTTGGAACGGGCGTTCAACTCCGCATCGTTTGGTGGTGGTGGCACGACCTGAAGTGGCCTGTGGAGATGGCGGCGACGAGCAAAGGCGGCGGCCGGAAACAGGCGATGTCGAGGACGTGGCTAAGGAGCACGGGGAGGGAACCGAGTGGCACATTCGAATCCTACAGCTACGGCGGGCACGACTGTGAGCTCAGCCGAGCTCGACAATGCCTGTGGCGATAGCAGCAGCCACGGCGGCGGAGCTCCGTTCGGGCAAAAAAAAGGCGCGGAGGCTACGGTGATGGATCCATGCGGGGGAGCGAGGGGAGAGACGCGGTGGCTCACCTGGAGCTGTAGGGGGATGGCAGCGGGCTCGAGGGAGGTCGGGGCGGTGCTGTGGGCGACGAATCGCCGACGAGAGGTGGCGGGGACCATTGGGGAAGACAGGACGATGGCGACGCTGATGGGGCTTCCCCGCCTCGTTCCGGTGAGGTAGTCGAAGAAGGCATCGGCAGCGAGCCTCCTGGACCTTCTGGCGAGGCGCGGGGTAGGCGATGGCCGCGGCTACGGCACAGCCATGGCGACGGCGGCGCTCGGTTGAGGTCGGGAGGGGATCTGGAGAGTGAGGGAGAGAGCGGAGAGGGCGAGCAGGGGAGTGGGTGGAGGTAGGTGGGGGAGGACTCGAGGAGATGGAGGGGGGCGCTCTTATCCACCAGCGGCGCTGCCGGTAGGTGGTCGGGCGGCGACGAGCCCCTGTAGCGGCGCGCACCGGGGAAACAGTAGGGGGCGCGGTACGGGGAGCTGGGCCGGCTTGCTGTGGTGGGCCGAGGCCCATGGGAAGGGGGTGCGGTGGCCAGCTGGGCCAGCCGGCCCAGTTGAGGGGGGGGGGGCTTTCCCTCTTTTTTAAAGCTTTTCTGGTTTTAGCTATTTCAAGCCATTTAGACATTTTGCAAAAATATCGGTTCACCACCAATATTACCAGAAGAATACTTTCCACATGATGAACATTTTAGTTTTCATGTTTGAGCATTTTGAATTTCACACAGAATTTGAATTTGAATTCAACTGGAATGTGAAAGAACATGAGACAATAATGATCAGGCACAAGTTTAGCAAAACAATTAACTTAACCCCAGGGGTTACTGTAGCATCATTACACCGGGGTGTTATAGCTGTCCACCTGCAACCAGAGCCCGCTTGGGTCTGCGGCCGGTAGATCGCTGATGAAGAAGCGCGGGAGCTGGAGCTAGCTGCCAACCGGGCTTTCCAACCACACGACAAATTCCGGCAGCACCTCCGCCGAGTGGAAGCGCGGTCGGGGAGGCTGTGCGGCCACAGCACGCCTTTCTCCACCAACCGGGCTGCCTCGACATGGGCGGCCCCCACCACGTGCAGGGCCACCGCCACGACCGCGGGAAGCCACGGCGGGGGTCGCTGAGTGCTTGTGAGGGTGACCGCGTCCACGCTTAGGCAGAGGAGAGCCAAGCCCTTCCTGGCGAGCCTTCCCTTTTTCCGCGGCCGAAAACCTCTTCGCGGGCACCATGGGGGACGCTACAAGCAATGGGGCGAGGAAGGAGAAGCGAGTGGAATGGGAAGAGATGGGCGACGGGGGCTTTCACCCCTCCTCGTTTATAACTCAAGGGAGGCCAACCGTCGACCCCCACGATTGTAGGTAATGATGACCCTTTTTTGCATGCAGCAGGGACTCGTCAAGTCGGGCAGTTGTCGAGGCAGCATCGGAAAACGGAGACGCCCACGTCCAATCAATCGCCATGCGTCGACCAAGGCCGCAGGCTGTTGGGGCTCGCAGCGCTCCGCACTTGCGCTTTGGCTTTGCCGCTAAGCCAAGTCCGAGCACGCCTTGGGCCCGGGGGCTACTATCGGTGTTCTGGGAATGGGGGTCCCTAGACTTGCCTGCCTGCGGCCCGCGGCATGGCTCCACCAGCGGCCCAGTACGGCCCATCTTCATCAACCAACACTCAAGACCCTCGCAAGGGGCCAAGCCTCACGAGGCGGACGACACAAGGCCTCCTCAGGGGCGGCCTCGCCAGGCAGTCTCACGAGGAAGGTAGAGAGATCAAGTCAAGGGGTACCTCGCGAGGTTCCCGTGACACAAGCCAAGATGACCAAGGCCAGGCGGGCGCCAGGCTAGCGCCCGCGTGCGAAGTGTCCTCGTTTCCCCTTTGGTGCAAAGGGGGCAAGCGCAGGCGGCGGAGTACCGAGGCATCAGGCAAAGGTTTCCATATCGGTGCAACAACACCAAGACCAACATGATGGCAAGGCGGAGGTCATCGTGGAGCCCAAGACGGCGTCACCACCAGCGCCTTTGGCAGGCGAAGACCACCTTTAGTCAGGATAGCTTGTACTAGTTTCCCCCCTTCAAATTGGCCGTTGTTGGATCCCTTCCCGCTCAATATTTGGGAAGAGGACCATGGCCTCTATAAATAGGGCTAGCCACCACAGTGGAGAGGACGGATCATTTTCCTCCCTGAACACCACACCAGATCAAGAACACCTCTCCTCTGGAGGTTGTTCATCCCTTGTACTGTTTATCATCAGCCCAAGAGGCAATCCACCAACACCACACTAGAGTAGGGTATTACACCACAACGGTGGCCCGAACTAGTATAAATCTTGTGTCTCTTGTGTTGTGAGTTCGTCTAGATAAGCTTAGGGATCACAGCGAGGCTGAGAGCGAGATTCGGTAGGGGGAAATCTTCGTGCGCACCCCAGTGTTCGAACCTCAAGGGTTTTGCTGGAACCCGAAATCCGACAGTAGCAATAATGCGGACTCGGTCCATCATCTGAGGATTATCCTCATTGCTGCATAGAAGAATTATGTCCTTGATGCACCACTAGGTGACAGACCTACTGCAGGAACTGATGCAGACGTTATGAATGTTTGGCAAGCTCGATCTGGTGACTACTTGATAGTTTAGTGCGCCATGCTTTACGGCTTAGAATCGGGGCTGCAAAGACATTTTGAATGGCATGGAACATATGAGATGTTCCAAGAGCTGAAATTGGTATTTCAGGCTCATGCCCGTGTTGAGAGGTATGAGACCTCTGACAAGTATTTTGCCTACAAGATGGAGAATAGCTCAGCCAATAAGCATGTGCTCAGAATGTCTGGGTACTACAATTGCTTGAATCAAGTGGGAGTTAATCTTCCAGATAAGATAATGATTGACAGAGTTCTCCAGTCACTATCACCAAGCTACTGGAGCTTCGTGATGAACTATAATATGCAAGGGATGATGAAAACGATTACCGAGCTCTTCACGATACTGAAATCGGCGGAGGTATAAATCAAGAAGGAGCATCAAGTGTTGATGGTTAACAAGACCACTAGTTTCAAGAAAAGGGGCAAGGGAAAGAAAGGGAACTTCAAGAAGAATGGCAAGCAAGTTGCCACTCCCGTGAAGAATCCCAAAGCT
The DNA here is from genome assembly GCF_002162155.2 of Triticum dicoccoides. NCBI lineage: Eukaryota > Viridiplantae > Streptophyta > Magnoliopsida > Poales > Poaceae > Triticum > Triticum dicoccoides. The sequence continues at coordinate 464,235,386 of NC_041393.1, forward strand.
GGACCCAAGCCTGAAACTGGGTGCTTCTACTTCAAAGGAAATGGTCAATGGAAGCGGACCCCATATACTTGGCAGATAAGAAGGATGACAAAGTAAACAAAGGTATACTTGATATACATGTTATTGATGTGTACCTTACTGGTGCTCGTAGTAGCCCCTGGGTATTTGATACCGGTTCAGTTGCTAAGATTAATAACCCGAAACAGGAGTTGCAGAATAAATGGAGACTAGTTAAGGGCGAGGTGACGATGTGTGTTGGAAGTGTTTCCAAGATTGATATGATCACTGATACGTCTCCATCGTATCTATAATTTTTGACTATTTCATGCCAATATTATACAACTTTCACATACTTTTGGCAACTTTTTATATGATTTATTGGACTGACGTATGGATCCAGCTCCCAGTGCCAGTTCCTGTTTTCTGCATGTTTTTGTATTGCACAAAATCCATATCAAACGAAGCCGAAACGAGATAAAAATTTACGGAGAATTATTTTGAAATTTATGTGATTTTTGGGAGGTGGAATCAACGCAAACTAGGGCCCACAGAGCCCACAACCCACCAGGGCGTGCCATAAGCCCCAGGCATGCCATGGTGTCTTGTGCCCTCCTCGAACGTAGGTTGGAGCCCTTCTTCTAATGCAAGAAAGATAATTTATGGGAAAAACCATGTAAAAATTTCATCGCAATCGGAGTTACGGCTCTTCGGGAATATAAGAAACCGTGAAGGGCCAGATCTGGGGAGCGCAAAACAGAAGAGAACAGAGAGGGAGATCCAATCTCGGAGGGGCTCCCGCCCCTCCGCCGCCATGGAGGCCATGGAACAGAGGGGGAACTCTCCTCCCATCTAGGAGGGAGGCCAAGGATGAAGAAGAAGGAGGGGGCTCTCTCCCCCTCTCTCCCGGTGGCGCCGGAACGCCGCCGGGGCAAGGATCATGACGACGATCTACATCAACAATCTTTCTACTGTCAACAACAACTCTCTCCCCCTCTATGCAGCAGTGTAACACCCCTTCTCCCCGCTGTAATCTCTACTTAAACATGGTGCTCAATTCCATATATTGTTTCCCAATAATATTTGGCTATCCTATGATGTTTAAGTAGATTCGCTTTGTCCTATGGGTTCATCGTGATCTTGGTTGGTATGATTGTGTATTTTATTTATGATGATATCCTATGGTGCCCTCCATCTCGCGCAAACTTGAGGGGCCTTCACTGTAGGGTGTTTCAGTACGTTCATGATTCGCTTATGGTCGGTTGCGAGAGTGATAGAAGCTTAAACCCCAGTAGGTGGGTTGTTGCATATGGGATAAAGAGGACTTGATACTTGATGCTATGGTTGGGTTTCATGACCTTAATTATGTTTACAGTTGTGGATGCTTGCTAGAGTTCCAATCATAAGTGCATATGATCCAAGTAGAGAAAGTATATTAGCTCATGCCTTTCCCTCATATAAAATTGCAAAAATGATTACTGGTACTTGTTATCGATTGCCTAGGGACAAATGACTTTCTTGTTGACAAAAGCTATCCACTTTTATTACCTTGCAATTTATTCTTAGTTTTATTCTCGCAAAGTACTCGTAGTTTTGTTCTTGCACAATAGTTTCATACTTGTTCTAGGTAAAGCAAATGTAAAGTGTGTGTAGAGTTGTATCGGTGGTCGATAGAACTTGAGGGAATATTTGTCCTGCCTTTAGCTCCTCTTTGGGTTCGACACACTTATTTATCGAAGAAGGCTACAAACGATCCCCTATACTTGTGGGTTATCAAGACCTTTTTCTGGCGTCGTTGCCGGGAGCAATAACGTGGGGTGAATATTCTCGTGTGTGCTTGTTTGCTTTATCACTAAGTAGTTTTTACTTCCTGTTCTAACTTGTTCTCTATCTTTAGTTATGGATATGGAACATGAAACAGACACAAAATTAGTGGTACTTGCTACTCATGGAGATGGGGAACCTCCTAAAACCCTCGATGTTTGTTATGTGAAAGATATTATGCACTACATTGATAATCCTGAGAAAACCCCATTCAACTATATAATGGGAGTAACATAGGATCAATGTGAATACTCTAGGGATTATCGCTTGACTCATAAAGGAAAATTGTTATGGGATCAAATTCATATGTTGCATTGGTATGCTCGGGAGCTATGCTTGAGATATGATTATACTTGTTGCTCTAGGATGAATGCTCCACATCTTCCTTTTTCATGCAAATTTAGTGATAATGAAACCTTGGCTTCTTATGCTAATGGTATATATGATTACTATGATGTGGAACAGATAGAAGAATTTGTTGCTTTTAAGGGTGCTCATGAAATTTAATCTTTGTTTTTAAAGTATGAAGCTTTTGATGATGATGTTTATAGACCTGAAAATTTTGCCATCCTTAAATATTGCTATGATAATTACAAATACAATTCCGATATTGATGTATTTATTGAGAAAGTCTCCGCTGTCCAAGAAGAGACTAATATTTTGCAGGAGTCTATGGAAGAAGGAATTGATAAAACTGTGAGCTCATTGGATGAAAAAGATGACGAGGAGAGCGAAGAACAAAAGGAGGAAGAGCGGACTAGCTACCCGTGCCCACCTTCTAATGAGAGTAACTCTCCAACTCATACATTATTTAATGTCCCTACATGCTTACCGAAGGATGAATGCTATGATAATGGCTATGATCTCGTTGATTCCTTTGAAATATCCCTTTTTGATGAACTTGATGCTTGTGGCCATGATGCCAATATGAATGATGCTTATGGAGATGAACTTGCTATAGTTCATTATGTTAAGAATGAAATTGTTGCTATTGCACCCACGCATGATAGTCCTATTATCTCTTTGAATTCTCCAAACTACACTATATCGGAGAAGGTTGTTCTCATTAAGGATTATATTGATGGGTTGCCTTTTACCATTGCACATGATGATTTTGATGAATATAATATTCATGTGCTTGTTGATCCTACTTGCAATTATTATGAGAGAGGAACTACATCTCCGCCTCTCTATGTTTCCAACACGATAGAATTGTAAGAAATTGCTTATGCTATGTATTGGCCTTTACTTGATGTGCATGAATTGTTCTTGTATGACATGCCGATGCATAGGAAGAGAGTTAGACTTCATCATTGCTTGATATATGTTGCTTTGTGCTCACTACTAAATGCCAAATCATTGTTAATTCAAATTGGATTTGATATACCTTGGGATCCGCGTGGATCCATTACTTGAGCACTTTATGCCTAGCTTAATGGCTTTAAAGAAAGTGCTGCTAGGGAGACAACCTAGAAGTTTTAGAGAGTCATTCTATTCTGTTGAGTGCTTTTATAAAGTTTAAAAACAAAAAATATAGAAGGGAACTTAAAAACTTTTCACAAAAGAGAAGCGATTGGAAGTTATGTATTGGAGAAGTGAGGGTCGACCATGAACATTGTGTTCATGCTCATGGAAACAATGTAGAATTTTTCATGAAGATTCTCACAAAAATAATCATCCCCTTGTACAATTCCATTGTATTATAAAAATAATGTGCCAAAGTTTGCCTTTAGGATGGGTAGATTTCTTGTTGGTATGTGCGGTCCAGAAACAGAAACTTTGGTTGTAGCGCGTGAATTTTCATTTTTTTACTAGAACATCAAAAGGTTCTGAAACTTTTTGCACAATCTTGATATACAATTTTTTTGTTTCTTCCTAATTTTTCAGAATTTTTGGAGTACCATAAGTATGGTAGATGTTCATATTGCTACAGACTGTCCTGTTTAAGACATATTCTGTGTTTGATGCATTGTTTTGCTTGTTTTGATGAAACTATTGATTTTTATAGGTGGTATGAGCCGTGGAAAAGTTATATTACAGTAGCTACAATGAAAAACAAAATATGAATTGGTTTGCAATAGTACTTAGAATAGTGATTTGCTTTATTATACTAACGGATCTTACCGAGTTTTTTGTTGAGTTTTGTGTGGATGAAGTGACCAAAGATCGCGGAGGTCCCGATATGAGGAGAAGGAGGAGAGACAAGAGCTCAAGCTTGGGGATTCCCAAGGAACCCCAAGTAAATATCCAAAGATACTCAAGTGTCTAAGCTTGGGGATGCCCCGGAAGGCATCCCGTCTTTTATCAACAAGCATCGGATTGTTTTCGTCTTTGTTTCGTTCACGTGATATGCGTAAATCTTGGAGCGTCTTTTGCATTTAGTTTTCACTTTTCTTTTATGCACCATGATGGTATGAGATAGTCCATGGTTTATTTATAGAATGCTCATTGTACTTCACTTATATCTTTTGAATATGGCTTTATAGAATGCTTCATGTGCTTCACTTATATCATTTGAAGTTTGGATTGCCTGTTTCTCTTCACATAGAAAACTGTTATTTGTAGAATGCTCTTTTGCTTCACTTATACTTATTAGAGCATGGTCTTTTATAGAAAGAATTGAACTCTCATGCATCACTTATATCTATTTAGAGAGTCAACATGAATTGGTCATTTGCATGATTAGTCATAAAATCCTACATAAAACTTATGGATCACTGATACGATATGTTTGATTCCTTGCAATAGTTTTGTGATATAGAGATGGAATATGTGGGAGATACTAGTAAACAGTTGTGGTTAGTAGGAATATTGGTGTTAAGGTTTGTGATTCCCGAAGCATGCACGTATAGTCTCTCGTTATGCCGGGAAGTTGGAGCACAATTTATCCTTGATTGTCTATCTTTATGTGAAGGTCGGGGGCGTGCGATGGTTAACTCCTACCAACCTCCCCCCTAGGAGCATGCGTAGTATTACTTTGCTTCGAGGGCTAATAAACTTTTCAATAAGTATAGCTCTTAGTGCATTCGTCCATGGATTATACGCATTCTTACCTTCCCGCAATTTGCTAGCCTCTACGGTACCGTGCATTGCCCTTTCTCACCTCAAGATGTGGTGCAAACTTCACCGGTGCATCCAAACCCCATGATATGATACACTCTATCACACATAAGCCTTATTATATCTTCCTCAAAATAGCCACCATACCTAACTATTATGGCCTTTTCATAGCCATTCCGAGATATATTGCCATGCAACTTCCACCGCCTCCATTTTGATGACTTGAGCATTCATTGTCATATTACTTTGCATGATCATATAGCTGACATAGTAGTTGTGGCTCAACCACCGTTCATCATTTTTCATACATGTTATGCTAGATCATTGCACATCCTGGTACACTGCTAGAGGCATTCATATAGAGTCATATTTTGTTATAGGTATCGAGTTGTAATCTTTAATTCTTTTGAGTTATAATTAAATAGAAGTGTGATGATCATCATTATTCATTATTAGAGCATGTCCCGGTGGGGAAAGGATGATGGATACTATGATTCACCCACAAGCCGGGATGAGACTCCGGACAATGAGATAAAAAAGGAAAAAAAGGAAAAAAGAAAAAAAAGAAAAAAAGAAAAAAAGAAAAAGAAGAAAAAGAAGAAGGGGCATGCTAGTTCCACACTTGTGCTTTAAAGTAGGACCATGTTTTTCATATGGAGAGTCTCCTATGTTGTCATTGTCGTATACTAGTGGGAATTTCTCATTATATGATTAGATGCACACCCACTTAGTTTTCATATGGAGCTTTCATACACGTATAGCTCTTAGTGCATTCGTTCTGTGGCAATCCCTAGTCCTCGCATTGATATCAATTGATGGGCATCTTCATAGCCCATTGGTTAGCCGCATCGATGTGAGACTTTCTTACTTTTTTGTCTTTTCTATATTTACCCCTATCATCATACTCTATTCCACCCATATAGTGCTATGTCCATGGTTTGCACTCATGTATTGCGTGAGGGTTGAAAAAGCTGAAGCACGTTAAAAAGTATGAACCAATTGCTTGGCTCACACCGGGATAGTACATGATTTATACTTTGTGTTAAGAAGACACAACATGACAAGGCTATATGATTTTGTAGGGATAACGTTCTTTAGCATTGAAATTTGGAAAGACATGATTGTTTATTGGGATGCCTGAGTATTGATGTCTTTATGTCAAATTACAAACTATTGCTTTGAATCAATTATGTCTTAATATTCATGCCATGATTAGACATATGATCAAGTTTATGCTAGGTAGCATTCCACATCAAAAATTATCTTTTTTTATCATTTACCTACTCGAGGACGAGCAGGATTAAGCTTGGGGATGCTGATACATCTCCGTCATATCTATAATTTTTTATTATTTCATGCCAATATTATACAACTTTCACATACTTTTGGCAACTTTTTATATGATTTATTTAACTAACCTATTGATCCAGTGCCCAGTGCAAGTTCATGTTTACTTCATGTTTTTTGTATCGCAAAAAATCCATATCAAACAAAGTCCAAATGCGATAAAAATTTACGGAGAATTATTTTGGAATTTATGTGATTTTTGGGAGGTGGAATCAACGCAAACTGGGGCCCACAGAGCCCATAACCCACCAGGGCGCGCCTTAGGCCCCAGGCGTGACATGGTGTCTTGTGCCCTCCTTGAATATCAGTTGGAGCCCTTCTTCTAGTGCAAGAAAGATATTTATGGAAAAAATAGTGTAAAAATTTCAGCGCAATCGGAGTTACGGGTCTCCAGGAATTTAAGAAACCGTGAAGGGCCAGATCTAGGGAGCACGAAACATAAGAGAATAGACAGGGAAATCCAATCTCGAAGGGGCTCCCGCCCCTCCACTGCCATGGAGGCCATGGAACAGAGGGGGAACTCTCCTCCCATCTAGGGTTGAGGCCAAGGAAGAAGAAGGAGGGGGGATCTCTCCCCATCTCTCCGGGTGGCGCCAGAACGCCGCCGGGGCAAGGATCGTGACGGCAATCTACATCAACCATCTTGCTACTGTCAACACCAACTCTCCCCCCTCTATGCAGCAGTGTAACACCCCTTCTCCTTGCTGTAATCTCTACTTAAACATGGTGCTCAACTCCACATATTATTTCCCAATGATATTTGGCTATCTTTTGATGTTTGAGTAGATCGGTTAATCGTGATCTTGGTTTGTATGATTATATATTTTATTTATGGTGCTGTCCTGTGGTGCTCTCTCTCTCGCACAAACATGAGGTGCCCTCGCTGTAGGGTGTTGCAATACGTTCATGATTCGCTTATGGTGGGTTGCGAGAGTGATAGAAGATTAAACCCAAGTAGGTGGGTTGTTGCGTATGGGATAAAGAGGACATGATACTTAATGCTATGGTTGGGTTTCACGACCTTAATGATCTTTAGTAGTTGCGGATGCTTGCTAGAGTTCCAATCATAAGTGCATATGATCCAAGTAGAGAAAGTATGTTAGCTCATGCCTCTCCCTCATATAAAATTGCAAGAATGATTATCGGTACTTGTTATCGATTGCCTAGGGACAAATGTCTTTCTTGTTGACAAAAGCTATCCACTTTTATTACCTTGCAATTTATTCTTAGTTTTATTCTCGCAAACTACTCATAGTTTTATTCTTGCAAAATAGTTTCATACTTGTTCTAGGTAAAGCAAACGTAAAGTGTGCATAGAGTTGTATCGGTGGTCGATAGAACTTAAGGGAATATTTGTTCTGCCATTAGCTCCCTCGTTGGGTTCGACACTCTTATTTATCAAAGAAGGCTACAAACGATCCCCTATACTTGTGGGTTATGAATCACCATCGCAAACTCCCTCTACCTTCGTGATTAGTGTTGAAACTAAATAAATGTTATTTGGTGTTTGCGTTGAGCATGAACATAATTAGATCATGTTTATTGCAATACGGTTATTCATTTAAGTCAGAGAATAATTGTTGTTCTGTTTACATGAATAAAACCTTCTATGGTCATACACCCAATGTGAATGGTTTGTTGAATCTTGATCATAGTGATACACATATTCATAATATTGATGCCAAAAGATGCAAAGTTGATAATGATGGTGCAACATGCTTGTGGTACTGCCGTATAGGTCATATTGGTGTAAAGCGCATGAAGAAACTCCATGTGGATGGACTTTTGGAATCACTTGATTATGAATTATTTTGATACTTGTGAACAATGCGTCATGGGTAAGATTCCTAAAACTCTGTTCTCCGAAACAATGGAGCGAGCTAATGAATTATTGGAAATAATACATACCGATGTATGCGGTCCAAAGAGTGTTGAGGCACGCGGCGGGTATCATTATCTTATGACCTTCACAGAAGATTTAAGTAGGTATGGGTATATCTACTTGATGAAACACAAGTCTGAAACATATGAAAGCTTCAAAGAATTTCAAAGTGAATTGGAGAATCACCGTAACAAGAATATAAAGTTTCCATGATATGATCACAGAGGCAAATATTTGAGTTACGAGTTTGGCCTTCATCTAAAACAATGTGAATTGTTTCACAACTCACGCCACCTGGAACACCACATTTTAACAGTGTGTCCAAACATCGTAACCGTACTTTATTAGATATGGTGCGTTCTATGATGTCTCTTACAGATTTGCCTTTATCATTTTGGGGTTATGCATTAGAGGCAGCCGCATTCACGTTAAATAGGGCATTGTCTAAATCCATTGAGACGACACCGTATGAACTATGGTTTGGCAAGAAACCTAAGCTGTCATTTCTTAAAGTTTGGGGATGTGATGCTTATGTTAAACAACTTCAACCTGATAAGCTTGAACCCAAAGCGGAGAAGTGCGTCTTCATAGGATACCCTAAAGAGACTATTGAGTATACCTTCTACCACAGATCTGAAGGCAAGATCTTTGTTGCCAAGAATGGGTCCTTTGGAGAAGGAGTTTCTCTCGAAAGAAGTGAGTGGGAGGAAAGTAGAACTTGATGATGTAGTTGTACCTTATCTTGAACTGGAAAGTAGCACACCAGGGAAAAACATTTTCGTGATGCCTACACCAACTAGAGAGGAAGCTAATGATGATGATCATGAAACTTTAGATCAAGTTACTACTGAACCTCGTAGTTCGACCAGAACATGTTCTGCACCGAAGTGGTATGGTAATCCTATCCTGGAAGTCATGTTGTTAGATAACGGTGAACCTACAAACTATGAAGAACCTATGATGAGCCCAGATTCTGACAAATGGCTTGAGGCCAAGAAATCTGAGATAGGATCCATGTATGAGAACAAAGTGTAGACTTTGGTGGACTTGCCTGATGATCGGCAGGCCATTGAGAATAAATGGATATTCAAGAGGAAGACGAACATGGTAATATCAGTGTCTACAAAGCTCGACTTATCGGAATGGTTTTTGACAAGTTCAAGGGGTTGACTACGATGAGACTTTCTCACTCGTAGAAATGCTTAAGTCTGTCAGAATCATGTTAGCAATAGCCACATTTTATGATTATGAAATATGGCAAATGGATGTCAAGCCTGAATTCCTTAACGTGTTTCTTAAAGAAGAGTTGCAAATATATGATGCAACCAAAAGGTTTTGTCGATCCTAAAAGTGCTAACAAAGTGTGCAAGCTCCAGTGATCCATCTATGGACTGGTGCAAGCATCTCGGAGTTGGAATATACGCTTGACGAGGTGACCAAAGCATATGGTTTTATAAAGACTTATAGTGAAGCCTGTATTTACAAGAAAGTGAGTGGGAGCTCTGTAGCATTTCTAATATTATATGTGGATGACATATTCCTGATTTGAAATGATATAGAATTTATGGACATCATAAAAGTATACTTGAATAAGAATTTTTCAATGAAAGACCTCGGTGAAGTTGCTTATATATTGGGCACCAAGATCTATAGGGATAGATCGAGACTCTTAATAGGACTTCCACAAAGCACATACTTGATAAAGTTTTGAAGAAGTTCAAAATGGATGAGTCAAAGAAAGGGTTCTTGCCTGTGTTGCAAGGTTTGAAATTGAGTCAGACTCAAAGCCCGACCACGACAGAAGATAGAGAGAGAATGGAAGTCCCTATGCCTCAACCATAGGTTCTATAATGTATGTCGTGTTGTGTATCGAACCTAATGTGTGCCTTACCATAAATTTGGCAGGGAGGTACAACAGTGATCCATGATCACTGAACAATGGTCAAAATTATCCTTAGGTACCTAAAGAGGACAAAGGAAATGTTTCTCGGATATGGAGAGGGTAAAGAGTTCCTCGTAAAGGGTTACATCGATGCAAGCTTTAACACTGATCCAGATAACTCTGCAGCTCAATCTGGATACGTATTGAACGTGGGAGCAATTAGCTAGAGTAGCTCTATGCAGAGCATTGTAGACATTGATATTTGCAAAGTACACATGGATCTGAGTGTTGCAGACCCGTTGAAAGATGATAACACTCTAGTAAAATCTTTGGGTGTTAATCACATGGTGACGTGAACTAGATTATTGACTCTAGTAAACTCTTTTTGTGTTAGTCACATGGTGATGTGAACTATGGGTGTTAATCACGTGGCGATGTGAACTAGATTATTGACTCTAGTACAAGTGGCAGACTGATGGAAATATGCCCTAGAGGCAATAACAAAGTTGTTATCATTATATTTCCTTATTCATGATAAAGGTTTATTATTCATGCTAGAATTGTATTGACCAGAAACTTAAAATACATGTGTGAATACATAAACAAATATTGTTTCCCTGGTGAGCCTCTACTAGACTAGCTTGTTGGTCATAAGATGGTTAAGGTTTCCTAACCATAGACATGTGTTGCCACTTGATAATGGGATCACATCATTAAAAGAATGATGTGATGGACAAGACCCATCCGTAAGCTTGGCATATGATCGTTCAGTTTATTGCTACTGCTTTCTTAATGTCAAATACATATTCCTTCGACCATGAGATCATGCAACTCCCGAATATTAGAGGAATACCTTGTGTGCTATCAAATGTCACAACGTAACTGGGTGATCATAAAGATTCTCTCCAGGTATCTTTGAAGGTGTCTGTTGAGTTGGCATGGATCGAGATTGGGATTTGTCACTCTGTGTATCAGAGAGGTATCTATGGGCCCTCTCGGTAAAACAACATCACAAGAAGCTTGCAAGCAAAGTGACTAAGGAATTAGTTACGAGATGATGTATTACAGAACGAGTAAAGAGACTTGCCAGTAACGAGATTGAACTAGGTATGGGGATACCAATGATCGAATCTCGGGCAAGTAAAATACCAACAAACAAAGGGAACTACGTATGTTTTCATAAAGGTTCGACCGATAAAGATCTTCCTAGAATATGTAGGAATGAATATGGTCATCCAGGTCCCGTTATTGGTTATTGACCAGAGAAGCGTCTCGGTCATGTCTACATCATTCTCGAACCCATAGGGTCCGCACACTTAATGTTCGTTCACGATATAGTACTATATGAGTTATGTGAGTTGGTGACCGAATGTTGTTCGAGTCCTGGATGAGAGCACGAACATGATGAGGAGCTCCGGAATTGTCGGAGGTAAAGATTGATATATAGGACGATACTATTTGATCTCCGGAAAGGTTTCAGAATGCAGCGGGTATTTATTGGATCACCGGAAGGGGTTACGGGAAGGCCACGTGGACTTATTGGGCTTATTGGGCCAACGAGGGAAGCACACCAGCCCACAAGGGGCTGGTGCGCCCCACATCTAGGCCACCGGCCTTAGGGAAGGAAAGGGAGGAGAGCTAGCCCCTTCTGCCTTCCCCTCAAGAGAAAGGAAGGGGGGCGCCTCCCCTCCTACCTTCTCCCCAGGCGCCAAAGAAGGAAGGGGGGCGGCAAGGGCAGGCCCTAGGGCTGGCCGCCGGTCCCCTTGGGGGCGCCCTAGGCTGCCTCCCCTCCTCCCCCACCTATATATATGAGAGGAGGGAGAGGGGCAACACAGACCACAATCCCCAAGCCGTGTGCGGCGACCAATCTCCCTCTAGTTCTAGTTCCTCCTCCGTACACGTCCGTTGTGCTTGGCGAAGCCATGCAGATAGTTTCACCACCATCGTCTCCACTTCGTCGTGCTGCCGAAACTCATCTACTACTTCGCCTCTCTTGCTGGATCGAGAAGGCGAGGACGTCATTGAGATGAACGTGTGCTGAACGCGGAGGTGTCGCACATTCGGTACTTGATCGGGAAGATTGTGAAAGTGTACGACAACATCAACCACATTGATAAATGCTTCCGCTTAACGGTCTACGAGGGTACGTAGACACACTATCCCCTCTCATAGCTATGCATCTCCATGGATAGATCTTGCGTGTGTGTAGATATTTTTTTGTTTTCCATGCAACGTTCCCCAACACGAGAACCATCCATAACTTGTGCGAAATATAGTTCGGGATGGCGATGCTCCTTTCCAACCAGCAGGGGACTAGTGGCCATGTCCATTGGCTTGATCTTAGGCCAATGAACCATGGTCTTCGCAAAGGCCAGCCTAGCTCCCTCGAGGCATGTAGAACGCTTGACTATATCAATTTCGGGCAGCGCTTCACGCAGCTTCCGCACCATGCCGAAGTAGTTGTCCAGAATAGGCTCTGTGGGCCACAGCTGGACGCATAGGTCCTTCAAGGATAGCTCGGCCATCCGGTGCAGCTCCATCAGCTGCTTCATTTGGCTACTGAGGAGGGGAGGGTGCTCCGGCGGCTGGAACTGCTACCAGAAAAGCCGTTGTTCGGAGTCCTCCTCCCGTGTGGCGTAGTGCTCCACCGCAACCACCACACTCTTTGAAAGTTCGGAAAAAATGCCTGCGGAGCGCCAGACCCGCGTCAGCAAGGCGAACCTGTTGTCGCCAAAAACACTCTGCAGTAAGTATTTCTTACCATCTTCGATTTGCTTCACCTGGCGGAGCTCCTCCCGGGAACCCCACACTTCCGTTCTGGTCTCCCGGAGCTCTTTTTCCGCCTTAGATAACTCGGAGGACTACTCTTTTTGTTTCTGCTCAAGGGCCTCACATTTCGTGACACCATCCTTGAGCTCCACCTGCACTTCGGCCACTCGAGCCTCATCCTTCTTGCCGGCGGTCCTCGTCGTCTCAAGTTCGGCCACCACCTTCTCGGCAACCACCTTTCTCTCGGCCGCCTTGGCCTCGGCCTTCTTTAGCGCGGCCTTAAGGCCCTCGACCTCCGCAGTGGCAGCGGCAGTCGCCAAACACCATGTGCTCAGCATACAATCTGGAACATAATTATCCGGTGATATTCACTATGCAATTCGATAAGGGCTTACCTTGCGCCTTGTCAAGTTGTTTGTTGATGCTACTTCTTGAGCTTGCGTTGCTTTTTCCCTTGAAGAGGAAAGGGTGATTCATCAAAGTAGAGTTAAGTATTTCCCTCAGCTAAGAATCAAGGTATCAATCAAGTAGGAGGAACAATCAAGTCTCCAATATATGCACCTGCACAAACTGACGAACACTTGCACTCAACGCGAAAAAGGGGTTGTGAATCCCTTCATGGTCACTTGCAAGACAGTGATCTAATAGAGATAGATTGGAAACAAATAAAAGTAAATAAAATCAGTGAGGTATTTTTGTGTTTTTTGTTTTATAGATCTGAAAATATATGATGGAAAATAGACCCGGGGGCCATAGGTTTCACTAGAGGCTTCTCTCTTGAAAAAAGCATACGGTGGGTAAACAAATTATTATTGAGCAATTGATAGAAAAGCGCATAGTTATGACCATATCTAAGGCAATGATCATGAATACAGGCATCACATCTGTGACAAGTAGATCGACTCCTGCCTGCATCTACTACTATTACTCCACACATCGACCGACTCCTGCCTGCATCTAGAGTATTAAGTTTAAGAGAACAAAGTAAGGCTTTAAGCAAGATGACATGATGTGGAGGGATAAACTCAAGCAATATGATGTAGACCCCATCCTTTACCCTTAATGGCAACAATACAATACATGCCTCGCTACCCCTACTATGTCAACAGGTGAGGACGCAACAAGATTGAACCCATCACAAAGCACCTCCCCCACTCCAAGATAGATCAATCCAGTTGGCCAAACCAAATCAATAAATTGGAGAGAAATAAAAAGCTATTAAATCATGAATATAAGAATTCAGAGGAGACTCAAATAATATTCATAGATAATCTCATAAATACACAATTCATCGGATCTCAACAAACACACCGCAAAAGAAGATTACATCAGATAGAACTCCAAGAACATCGAGGAGAACATGGTATTAAAGATCAAAGAGAGAGAATAAGTCATCTAGATACTAGCTATGGACCCGTAGGTCTATGGTAAACTACTCACACATCATCGCTAGGGCAGCAAGGTTGATGTAGAGGCCCCCCGTGATCGAACCCCCTCCGACAGATTGCCGAAAAAGGCCCCAAGATGGGATCACAAGAACAAAAGCTTGCGGCAGCGGAAAAGTATTTTTGTGGACACTTATGATATTTGGGGAATATTTTTGAATTTATAGTGCAAAGATTAGGGTTGGGAACTCCCGAGGGGCCCACAAGCCTGGGGGCGCGCCCTAAGGGCTTGTGGACTCCTCCTGAGTCTTCTAACCCCCCCCCCTCCCCAAGCCTTCTGGGTGTCTTCTGGTCCAAGAAAAATCATTGCGAGAGTTTTATTCCATTTGAACTCCGTTTGATATTCCTTTCTGGAAAAGCCAAAAACAATGAAAAAACAGCAACTGGCACTGGGCACTAGGTTAATAGGTTAGTCCCAGAAAATGATATAAAATAGTATATTAGTGCATATAAAACTTCCAAAATAGATAATATAATAGCATGGAACAACAAAAAAGTAGATACGTTGGAGATGTATCAAGCATCCCCAAGCTTAATTCCTACTCGTCCTCGAGTAGGTAAATGATAAAAACTGAATTTTTGATGTGGAATGCTACCTAACATATTGATTAATGCAATCTTCTTTATTATGGCAAGAATGTTCAGATCCATAAAATTCAAAACAAAGTTTAATATTGACATAAAAACAATAATATTTCAAGCATACTAATAAAGTAATCATGTCTTCTCAAAATAACATGGCCAAAGAAAGTTATCCCTACAAAATTACGTAGTCTTGCTATGCTCCATCTTCATCACACAAAGTATATCATCATGCACAACCCTGATGTTAGTCAAGCAATTGTTTCATACTTTTAGTGTTCTCAAACTTTTTCAACTTTCACGTAATACATGAGCGTGAGCCATGGATATAACACTATAGGTGGAATAGAATATGGTGGTTGTGCAGAAGATAAAAAGAAGGAGAAAGTCTCACATCAACTAGGCAAATTAATGGGTTATGGGGATGCCCATCAATAGATATCGATGCAAGTGAGTATGAATTGCCATGCAACGGATGCACTAGAGCTATAAGTGTATGAAAGCTTGTAAATAAACTAAGTGGGTGTGCATCCAGCTTGCTTGCTCATGAAGACCTAGGGCAATTTGAGGAAGCCCATCATTGGAATATATAAACCAAGTTCTATAATGAAAATTTCCCACTAGTATATGAAAGTGACAAAATAGGAGACTCTATATCATGACGAACACAGTGCTACTTTGAAGCACAAGTGTTGAAAAAGGATAGTAACATTGTCCCTTCTCTCTTTTTCTCTCATTTTTTATTTTCTTTTTTCTCTCATTTTTTCTTTTTTGGGCTTCTTTGGCCTCTTTTTTTGGGCTTCTTTGGCCTCTTTTTTTCTGTTTAAAGTCTGGAGACTCATCCCAACTTGTGAGGGAATCATAGCTTCCATCATCCTTTCCTCACATTGGACAATGCTCTAACAATTATGATCATCACACTTTTATTTGCTTACAACTCAAGAATTACAACTCAATGCTAGAACAAAGCTATGACTCTATATGAATGCCTCATGCATCTATACCCCTATATAGTGTGCGAATAACTTTGAAACATGGTCGTTGGATGAAGCCAATCCGACGGTGCAGAGATGGCAAATCCGAGCACTACATGTTGTTGGATATCATCTACATTCCACCAGATTCTGCCACATGTACAATCTGGAAGACTCCATGGTTGAACTTAAGCATAATGCATAAACCTCAAAACACAAGTACTTTTCATTTGTTCTAGAATCTTCCGTATCATAATTGCCCAAACTTTTTTCTAGTTGAATTGAAATTATTTGTTTTTTACTTTATGCTTTACAACGCACAATTCCATGGATCATAAAATAGATTACTTTTTTATAAAAACTAATTGATTTTGAATGAGATGAACTATAAGAATTAAACAAACATAAACATCATGAATATATGACTCAAATCTTACATGCTATAGTGTGGTACTTATCATAATTTGGTAGCCAAATCTCATGCGTGCACTCCACGTGTACCTTACTAGTATGAAACAATATGACAATGATGGTGTGTGTCATAATAAACGGAATGGTGGAAGTTGCATGGAAATATATCTTCGAATGGATATGGAAATGCCATAATAGGTAGGTATGGTGTCTGTTTTGAGGAAGGTATATGGTGGGTTTAATGCATCAGCGAAAGTTGCGCGTTACTAGAAAGGCTAGAAATGGTGGAAGGGTGAGAGTGCGTATAATCCATGGACTCAACATTAGTCATAAAGAACTCACATAGTTATTGCAGAAGTTTATTATCCATCGAAACAAAGTACGACACGCATGCTCCTAGGGGAGAGGTTGGTAGGACTTAACCATCGCGCGCTGCCGACCTCCATACAAAGGATGGCAATCAAAAAATATATCATGCTCTAACTTCATCACATAACGGTTCACCATACATGCATGCTACGGGAATCACAAACTTTAACACAAGTATTTGTACCAACCCACAATTACTCACTAGCATGACTCTAATATCACTATCTTTATATCTCAAAACAAATGCAAGGAAACAAACTTCTCATATTAGCCAATGCTCCTTATATGAAAGTTTTTATTATATCCCTCTTGGATGCCCATCATATTAGGACTAAATTCATAACCTAAGAAAATTACCATGCGGTTTAAGACTCTCAAAATAATATAAGTGAAGCATGGGAGTTCATCAATTTCTATAAAATAAAACCACTGTCGTGCTCTAAAAAGATATAAGTGAAGTACTAGAGCAAACTGCCTAGCTCAAAAGATATAAGTGAAGCACATAGAGTATTCTAATAAATTCATGATTAATGTATGTCCCTCTCAAAAGGTGTGTACAGAAAGGATGATTGTGGCAAACAAAAAATCAAATACTCATATCATACAAGACGCTCCAAGCAAAACACGTATCATGTGGTGAATAAAAATATAGCCTCAACTAAATTTACCGATGGATTGAAGACGAAAGAGGGGATGCCATCCAGGGCATCCCAAGCTTATATGATTGCTTGTCCTTGAATATTACCTTGGGGTTCCTTGGGCATCCCCAAGCTTAGGCTCTTGCCACTCCTTATTCCATAGTCCATCAAATCTTTACCCAAAACTTGCAAACTTCACAACACAAAACTCAACAGAAAACTCGTAAGATCCATTAGTATAAGAAAAGCCAATCAAACTCATTCTAAATTTATAATGGTTTTATATCTATTGTATTTCATTTTCTCCATGGTTCACACCCCCCAAAGTACCCATAGATTCATCAAAATAAGCAAAGAACACAATAAAAATAGAATCCGTCTAAAATAGAACAATATGTAGCAATCAGGAAACGTCGTATACTTATGTAACTCCAAATATTCTGAAAAATTAGTAAAACCTAGGAAATTTGTATATCAATCTTGTGTAAAAATTTCAGATCAAAATCAAGCTTCTGTGATATTTTAAAATTCTAGCAACAAGCACAAAAGTTTCTGTTTTTCAGCAAGATCAAATCAACTATCACCGTAGACCATCCCAAAGGTCTTACTTGTCTCAAACACTAATTAAAACATAAAAACACATATAACCATAGGCTAGATGAAATAATTATTTAGAAACAAAAAAATTGGTTTGTCTCCCAACAAGCGCTTTTCTATAAAGCCTTTTAGCTAGGCATTGATATTTCAATGATGCTCACATGAAAGACAAGAATTGAAGCACAAAGAGAGCATCAGAAAACATGTGACAAACACATGTAAGTATAACATACTTCCTATGCATTGGAATTTTATAAGCAAACAAATTATCAAGGCAAGCAAAAAATAGCATATGCATGGAAGAATAAAAAAACTTTGACAATCTAAGCATCAAGAGAGGTAATTTAGTAACATTAAGATTTCTGCAACTATGTTTTTCCTCTGTCATAATAGTTTCATGTTGGATCATAATCAAATTCCACAATATAGCTATCAATACTTTCTACATGACCCATATGCATGCAAACTTGACACTCTTCCAAAATAGTGGGATTATCATCAAATAAAGTCATGACATCTCCAAACCCAGTTTTACCATACAAATCATAAGATTGAACATTATCCAAATATGTGGGATTTAAAGTTGGCACTCATTCAAACCCACTTTCTATACTATTGCAAACATTATTATCAATCACATATTCATCATGGGGCTTAAATAAGTTTTCAAGACTATAAGAACAATCACCCAAATCATGATCATTGCAACAAATAGTGGAGATAGCAAAATTAGCATCCCCAAGCTTAAGGTTTTGCATATTATTAGCACAATTAACATTAATAGAATTTATAATAACATCATTGCAATCATGCTTTTCACTCAAGGAGCTATTGTGAATCACTTTATAAATTTCTTCTTTTAACACTTCATCACAATTTTCAAATTCACGAATTTTAAGCAAAACCTCATAAAGATAATCTAGTGCACTCAACTCACTAGCAATTGGTTCATCATAATTGGATCTATTAAAAAGATTAGCAAGTGGATGAGGATCCATATTTTTTTTCTTTTGAATTGCAATAAACACACAATTATGCCAAGTAAACGAGCAAACAAACCAAGTAAGACATAAAGGCAAACGAAAAGAAGGCAAATAAAAATGCAAATATTTTTGTGTTTTTCTGAAAATGTTTTAGAATTGGGGAGAGGAAAACGAGAGGCAAATGGCAAATAATGTAATGCAGGAAATGAGAGTTTATGATAGGTACTTAGTAGGCTTGGTGTAGAACCTCCCCGGCAACAGTGCCAGAAATTCTTCCTCCTACTTCTTGAGCTTGCATAGATTTTTCCCTTGAAGAGGAAAGGGTGATGCAACAAAGTAGAGATAACTATTTCCCTTATTTAAGAACCAAGGTATCAATCCTGTAGGAGGCACAAGCAAGTCTCCAATATAAGCACCTGCACAAACTAACAAACACTTGCACTCAACACGAAAAAAGGGTTGGCAATCCCTTCACGGTCACTTGCAAGAGTGAGATCTAATAGAGACAGATCTAAAACAAATAAAAGTAAATAAAATTAGCGAGGTATTTTTTGTGTTTTTGGTTTTATAGATCTGAAAATATATGATGGAAGATAGACCCGAGGGCCATAGGTTTCACTAGGGGCTTCTCTATTGAATAAAGCATGCGGTGGGTAAACAAATTACTATTGAGCAAATGATAGAAAAGCGCATACTTATGACGATATCTAAGGCAATGATCATGAATATAGGCATCACATCCGTGACAAGTAGACCGACTCTGCCTCCATCTACTACTATTACTCCACACATCGATCGATTCTGCCTGCATCTAGAGTATTAAGTTCAAGAGAACAGAGTAACACTTTAAGAAAGATGACATGATGTGGAGGGATAAACTCAAGCACCATGATGTTGTAAACCCAATCTTTTTACCCTTAATGGCAACAATGCAATACGTGCCTCCCTACCCCTACTATGTCACTGGGTGAGGGCACCATGAGATTGAACCCATCACAAAGCACCTCTCCCATTGCAAGACAGATCAATCTAGTTGGCCAAACCAAATCAATAAATTAGAGAGAAATACAAAGCTATCAAATCATGCATATAAGAATTCAGAGGAGACTCAGATAATATTCATAGATAATCTCATCATAAATCCACAATTCATCAAATCTCAACAAACACACCGCAAAATAAAATTACATTGGATAGAACTCCAAGAACATCGAGGAGAACATGGTATTGAAGATCAAAGAGAGAGAAGAAGCCATCTAGCTACTAGCTATGGACCCATAGGTCTATGGTAAACTACTCACACATTATCGGTAGGGCAGCAAGGTTGACGTAGAGGCCCTCCATGATCAAATCCCCCTCCGAATATCGCCAAAAAAGGCCCCAAGAAGGGCTATCACGAGAAAAAAATCTTGCAGCAGTGGAAAAGTATTTTTGTGGACGCTTCTGATGTTTGGAGAATATTTTGGAATTTATAGTGCAAAGATTAGGGTTGAGGGGACTCCCGAGGGGACCACAAGCGAGGGTGTGCTCCCCCTAGGGCGCGCCTTGTGGGCTTGTGGACTCCTCGTGAGTCTTTTAACCCCCTCCCCAAGCCTTTTGGGTGTCTTCTGGTCCAAAGAAAAATCATCGTGAAAGTTTTATTCTGTTTGGACTCCATTTGACATTCCTTTCTGAAAAAGCCAAAAACAAGGAAAAAAGAGCAACTAGCACTGGGCACTAAGTTAATAGGTTAGTCCCAAAAAATGATATAAAATAGTATATTAATGCATATAAAACATCCAAAACAGATAATATAATAGCTTGGACAATAAAAAATTATAGATATGTTGGAGACGTATCAGTTGACAAGGTCAAGCTCTACATCAGAGCGTTTAAGCTTCCGATCCATCTCCTCCAGTGCTGCGGCATTAGCAACCGCAGCCACAGATGATGCCTGTAATATCAAATAAATAATCACACCTCGGCTACTGCCCTACGGATATTTGACCCTCTGAAAGGTTTTTGCAATCCTCATAGAGTCTCGGGGGTTGTTATGTACAAGGCATACTCCAACTCTATCTACAAGCTAAAACCGTTCCATGGGAAGAGCATTACTTGACTCACCTCTAAGCCAGGCCTTGGACAGCATTGCTCAGTCCGGTGTTGATGGACCGCACACTTTGTAGAATCGCACCCATAATGGTGCGGTGTTCGGTGACGATGACAGAGTTGTTCACCAACTCCTCCATCACATGCGGCCAGCCTGCCGTTGTTCAGTTGTTGGTGTTTGGCACAGGCGGTGGCGCCCTGGCTCCCCCTTTGTCGGAAGGAGGGATTGGCACCTCCGAGGGCCTTGGGGGGGCTCAGGTGCAGCCGGCTGAGAGGGCCGGATGGTCCGGACTCCCCTCCCATGTTTGCCAGGAGGGACACATCCTCCTGGTCTTTGTTGACCGAGGCATCGGCCACGCCATAATCGCGTCGCCACCCTCCCCCGTGTTCAGATGGGGAGGGGTCCTTTGGGAAAACACCTCCCTGGCCTCTTCAGGGATCAGGGGGCACGGAGCGCGTCGCTGATCCGCTGTCCGCCAATTCGGCGGGCGGAGACGTCCCCTCTGAGGTTTGCTTGGCAGGGTGATCACGTGGTGGGCTCGAATATCAACTGATTTGTTTTCATCAATAAAAGACTAGTAAAATGAAATAAGAAGTGTTGAATTTCATACCTTGTGGCGGGGGGCTTGACCCTGCGGTCCTTCTCCGGGACCTCTTCAGATGCACTCCTCATCGGAGGCCGAGCTTTCGGGCAGGACCAACTAGGTCTTGCACTGCCTCTTAGGGGCCCGAAGAGGTTGTTCCTCCTCGACGTCTTCGAATGCCACCCTCTTCTTGGAGTGGGAGGAAGCACTTTCGTCCTCGTCTTTGTCCTCCTCCCCGTCTTGGGCAGACGGGGCCGCGGAGTCTCTGGATGGTCTCTCAAGTGAAGGCATACCCTGGCCTCCGGCAGATCCTTCTTCTTCTTCCCTTTCTTCTCTAGCACCTTGTAAGGCACCACGACTAGCAGCTCCCCCAGTTGAGCTGACCGAGGCTCTTTGGGAAGCAAAGCCGTACTGCTGATCTTCTTGGCCTTCTCGAGCCAACCCTGTGAAGGCAACAGAAAGGTACTTAGACTAAACTTTGGACAGTATGAGCGCCCAAATATAAGTCGGGCAAAGGATCAATTACCTTCTTTGAGGGATTTTCGGTGTCGAGACCAATGTCTTCTATCTCGGCCGTCCACTCCTTCCGGGGCTTGAACAATAGACTCCACACCTTGTCATAGGTGGTGCCGAAGACGTACTGCATAGTGGCCGGGTCTTTAGGCTTGTAAGACCACATCAGACTCACCTCTGTTGGCAAGGAAGGAGGCAAGACAAAGCATTATCTGAACCACGTTGGTCAGCTTGGCGCTGGCCTCCACCACATTGGAAACGCGTTTGTGCGGTTTCTTCACCTCGTCGACGGATCCCCAATCAATACCTTTCTTGGTCCATGAGGTCAATCTCGCTGGGAGTCCGAATCTAAACTTGAGGGCTCCCGTACAGGCTGCATGCATCCCGTGGCTCTGTTATATAGAACCATTCCTTCTGCCACACTTTGATAGTGTCGATGAATGTGCCCTCCAGCCATTGGACTTGGGTGAGCTTGCTGATCATCACTCTTGTCGGTGTACTAAAGTTTGGGCCCTCTAGTCTCCCATACTTGTGCACGTGCTGTTGTAGCCGTACCCGCAACAAGGCTTGACGGCGACAACTAGAAGCAAATACGAGACGACCTAGGAAGCATTCAAGCCAATAGTCAGGAAACAGAAGACCTAAATCTTGGCTCCCGACAAGATTCTTGTCGGGATGGTTGCGGAGCCCCGGCAAGACCATCACCCTTGAGGTTGAGAGATCAGACACCATCGACAATGTCAAGGCCAAGATCTAGTAGCGTCTGCATGGTGGCATGCAGATCTTTGTGAAGACTCTCACCGGCAAGGTTTCGCCACCCTGCCACCGCTCCAGCGCAGTGACTAGCCTGTCAGCCTGGCATTGCAGGCCTCGTCCTCCTGTATGCGTGTCGAGATGGGGTGAGGCGGTGACGGATGGGACGGGCTCTTCGTTCGTCCCCCAAGAAAGTTGGGCACACATAAATGGCGCATTAAGTGTGTTTGTCCTAGGACATCAGTGATAAGTACGTACACTGTAGCAACTTTACACCTCCCGTATGCACTGTGTGCCACTGTGGTAGCCCCTTAGACATATAAAAGGAGGCCCAAGGTGATCCAAAGAGGGACTTTTGGAGTTTCTGGCCTAGTTTGCATGCATAGCAACTAGCCAGAGCTCAAGAACTCTCAATAGACCAATGCAGGACTAGGGTTTTACACTTCTCGGTGGCCCGAACCTGGGTAAAAATCCCTCATGTTGATCGTTGGATCTGCTCTTCGCGCATACCTTTTTCCCTGCCGAACTGTAGAAGGGATACATGTAATCCCATAGGTGTCGTTTCCTCGACATCTTTAGCGTGCTAGGCAGGGAGAGAAGGATGCAAGAATATGATCTAGTAGTCAGCGCGCCAAATTCTTCAACATCTTCATCACCATGCTTCCCAAGAGAAAGGGTATCATAGTGATTGGTTCATCTGCGGCCAATTTGCCCGTACCAACATGGACAGGCGATGGGATGGACGCACGTGGAGGAGGAGCTGGAGATGACGAGCTTCCACGATGTTCTGGCGAACAGAGCCAGGCGAGCGGTATCGTCTGCTGCCGCGACGATGGCCCGTTCACCGCCGGACTCAAGGACGGAGTCGTGCTGTCAACGGGTGGCGCAGCGACCTCCAAAGGTGGAAAGGCGACTTCCAAGACACCCCTGCCAGTGCATGTGTCGCGGTATTCCTAGGTCATGCGCGTTGAGCAGCGTCCCGGCATTGGTGACCCCAAGCGTCCCCATGGAAAGAGCCCTCAGCATCACTCTCAAGATGCGCGGGGCTAGCATGCACGCCAAGAGGCCGGTGGAACAGAGCGCGGCCGCGGGACCGTGATGGAGCTCCTTCTAACACGGTTAGGAGTCATAGCACCTCACGTTCTTCGCGCATGTCCTTGCCGCCTACACAAATAGAAGCATTGGCGTGAGCGCAGCTACTCCTGGATTTTCCTCGTGCTGCGGAGATGCTCGAAGAATGGAGAGCCGCTATTCAGAGCCTCATCAATTTCTCCAACGGAGATGTCCAGTAGCAGGCGGGGCCCTCGCGGCGACCGTCCATCGAGCCGGCGTGTGCCGATGGCGGAAGGATCGAAGGTGGTGCGACCATGGTGCACTCTCCTCCACCACGACAGCAGCGGTCGCTAGTTCATCGAATCGATGCACGTGATGATGGGTCCATAGCATTGTCCAATCTGCGAACTCACCGCGATCAACGTCAAGTCCTTCGGGAACGAGTCAAAGAAGACGCTTGGACTACCATCGAGCGGCGGCAGGAGACGCGCCATCAATCTAACAGGCACGCAGGGCCCACTATAGACAAGCACGCACTGGGGATTCTGGTGACTTACCTTATGAGGTGGGTTGTCCACCTTTTACCCGTGAGCTGCAGCGAGTCCAGTGGCCCACTTCCCCGCACATTCAAACTAGAGGTCCCGGAGAAATTCGACAACAAGACTCACCCATCGGAGTTCCTAAGCATCTACACCATCGCGGTGCAGGCTGCCGGGGCTCGAGACGACAAGGTGCTCGCCAACTACTTCCCGTTGGTACTCAAGCCCAACATCAGGTCGTGGTTGATGCACCTGCCAGAAAATTCCATCTCTTCTTGGTCGGATATGTGTCACGAGTTTGTTGGCACTTTTACTGGAGGCCACCAAGCTCCCGACCAGGCAAGTGATTTACATCTCATCCCCCAAAAAGAGGCTGAAACCTTGCGCAAGTACATACAAAGATTCAGTTGTGTACATTACAACATCCCAGGCATTCATCC
Source organism: Triticum dicoccoides (assembly GCF_002162155.2). Lineage (NCBI taxonomy): Eukaryota > Viridiplantae > Streptophyta > Magnoliopsida > Poales > Poaceae > Triticum > Triticum dicoccoides. Next base: position 464,260,116 of record NC_041393.1, read on the forward strand.
TACCGCTGTTATCAGCGTGTTTCATCAGAACATGCGCAATGGCAAGATGCGTGAAGAGCTGGCGATGAACAAGGTTAGGGGTGTTGCCGAGCTTTACGTTTTAGCTGATAGATGTGCTAGAGCTGAGGAACAAAGGAAATACTTCGGCGAAGATGCCAGCGTGGGAACTGACTCCGAAGATGAAGACTCCGCCGCCCCGGCAAAGAAGGTCGACGGCGTAATAGGAAGCATAAGGGCAAAACTATGCTTGCCTCGAGGGATCCAGCAACCCCGTCACCACCAAGAAGACCAAGGTTTATGACCCTAGCAAGGAGGTTGCCGGGTGCGCCGCCTGCCAGGTCTTGGCGGCTATCGACAAGCCGGAGGGCTCCGACAAGCAGTACTACAAGATCCATCACACCAAGGGCCATGATCTCCAGAACTGACAGCAAGTTGAGCAACTTGTTGAGAGGCAGAAAGTTGAATATGAAAGGCGAGATAAGGAGAAGGGTCGGGATGGTGCTGAGGGGTCCGGCAAGAAGCACGGGGGAGGCCGCAGCAAGGACAAGCAACAAGAGAGGCCTGCTCGGGGCTGCGATAATAAAGAGGGGGATGATGACCACGAATAGGACGACGAGTCCAGCGAGCATGAGTTTCAAAAAGCCACTGAAGCCATGTGCATCGATGATGGCGCCTCGCTGCATTCTTCTCACCGCCAACTTAAACAGTGGGTGTGCGAGATAAATGCGGCAGAGCCATTGGTCGATGCACAGAAGCCATTGAAATGGTCCAACACGCCAATCATTTTTTATGTTGAAGATCACCCAGATCGCACAACTGCGGTCGGGTGTTTACTGTTGTTGGTTTCACCAACAATCCACAACCTCAAAGTAACAAAAATCTTAGTTGATGGTGGGGCCGGATTGAACTTGATCTCACTCGATGTGATCAAGAGGTTGCAAATTTATGATAAAGATCTTGAAGACACGGGCACGTTTCAAGGGATCAATCCAGCAAGAAGCCAACCGAAAGGTAAAATCATGCTCTTAGTTACATTTGGTGGTGAGCTCAACTATAGGATGGAAAAGATCATTTTTTATGTCACCAAGATCCCATTGTTGTATAACGAGATCCTCGACCGCCTAGCGCTAGCCAAGTTCATGGCGGTGTCACATTACGCCTACAACACATTGAAGATGCCCGGGCCGATGAGCGTCATCACTATCGGTTCTGAAAAAAAGATGCACTTACGTGCACTGACCAACTCTACTGAGAGGCAGTTGTAGAACATGCCGCCAAGGTACCAACTCCTGCCACTGGTGCTCCCGGGGCGAAGAAGACCGTCGAGACCTCTTGCACGCACTCCGGCAAACGCACCTCCTTGGAGTGCTGTTTTCCAATCGATTAAGTGCCAGAGAGCTCCACCAGCAAGAGCAAGAAATCCAAGGCAGCTCCACCAAAAATGAAGAAGGTGCCAGTCAAGGAGGACGGCACGGGCAGAACTTTCACCATAAGTTCCACCCTTGACGGCAAATAGGAAAGCACGCTCATCACCTACCTGCGAGCAAATATTGATGATTTGCATGACAAGCATCTGATATCCCCGACGTTCCCAGGGAGGTGATTGAGCACCATCTTGCTGTCTGTCCTCATGCGTGGCCCGTCAAGAAGAAGGCCAAGAAGCGGGCTTTGGAGCGGCAAGAGTTTATCACTACAGTGACCAGGAAGTTAGAAGCGGCAGGTTTGGTCAGAGGAGTGCTTCATCCAACGTGGTTGGCCAATCCGGTTGTAGTGCACAAGGCGAATGGGAAATGGAGGCTATGTATTGATTATACAGACATCAATAAAGCATGTCCAAAGCATCCTTTCCCCTTGCCGTGCATCGACCAGATTGTGGACTCCACTGCTGGATGTGACTTGTTGTCATTTCTTAATGCTTATTCAGGGTACCATCAGATCTTCATGATGAACGAAGATGAAGAGAAGACCGCGTTTATCACCCCATGTGGTACGTACTGTTTTATACGGATGCCTTTCAGGTTGAAAAGCACTGGTTCAACGTTTGTGAGACCGGTCCAGATCGGTTTTGAGCCCCAACTATATAGAAATATGGAAGCTTATATGGATGACATAATGGTTGAAACCAAGGACAAAGCAACCGATCATACAAGATTTAGAAGAAACATTTGCAAACTTGCGCAAGATCAATATGAAGCTCAATCCTGAGAAGTGTGTGTTTGGCGTACCATGCGGCAAGCTTCTCGGATTCTTTGTGTCTCATTGTGGGATGAAGGAAAATCCTGACAAGATCAAGGCAATTGAGCAGATTGAAGCACCAAGAAGATTCAAAGATGTGTGTCGACTTGTCGGCTGCGTTGCTGCTTGATGACCCACAAGTATAGGAGATCTATCGTAGTCCTTTCGATAAGTAAGAGTGTCGAACCCAACGAGGAGTAGAAGGAAATGACAAGTGGTTTTCAGTAAGGTATTCTCTGCAAGCACTGAAATTGTAGGTAATAGATAGTTTTGTGATAAGATAATTTGTAATGAGTAACAAGCAATGAAAGTAAATAAGGTGCAGCAATGTGGCCCAATCCTTTTTGTAGCAAAGGACAAGCCTGGACAATTTCTTATAATGAGAAAAGCGCTCCCGAGGACACATGGGAATTATCGTCAAGCTAGTTTCATCACACTCATATGATTCGCATTCGGTACTTTGATAATTTGATATGTGGGTGGACCGGTGCTTGGGTACTGCCCTTACTTGGACAAGCGTCCCACTTATGATTAACCCCTATTGCAAGCATCTGCAACTACAAAAGAAGTATTAAGGTAAACCTAACCATAGCATGAAACATATGGACCCAAATCAGCCCCTTACGAAGCAACGCATAAACTAGGGTTTAAGCTTCTGTCACTCTAGCAACCCATCATCTGCTTATTACTTCGCAATGCCTTCTTCTAGGCCCAAATAATGGTGAAGTGTCATGTAGTCGACATTCACATGACACCACTAGAGGAGAGACAACATACATGTCATCAAAATATCGAACGAATACCAAATTCACATGACTACTAATAGCAAGAATTCACCCATGTCCTCAGGAACAAACAGAACTACTCACAAAGCATATTCATGTTCATAATCAGAGGGGTATTAATATGCATAAAGGATCTGAACATATGATCTTCCACCAAGTAAACCAATTAGCATCAACTACAAAGAGTAATCAACACTACTAGCAACCCACATGTACCAATTTGTGGTTTTGATACAAGATTGGATACAAGAGATGAACTAGGGTTTGGAGAGGAGATGGTGCTGGTGAATATGTTGATGGAGATTGACCCCCTCCCGATGAGAGGATCGTTGGTGATGATGATGGTGATGATTTCCCCCTCCCGGAGGGAAGTTTCCCCGACATAACAACTCCGCTGGAGCCCTAGATTGGTTCCGCCAAGGTTCCTCCTTGTGGCGGTGGAGTTTCATCCCGTGAGCTTCCTTATGATTTTTTTCCAGGGTAAAAGACCTCATATAGCAGAAGATGGGCACCGCAGGGCCACCAGGGGGCCCAGGATATGGGGGCACGCCCAATAGGGGGCCGCGCCCCCCACCCTCCTGGCCAGGGTGTGGGCCCCCTCGGGTGTTTTCTTTGCTCATAAATTCTTATTAAATCCAAAAGTAACTTTCGTGGAGTTGTGGGACTTTTGGAGCTGTGCAGAATAGGTTTCCAATATTTGCTCCTTTTCCAGCCAGAATCCCAGCTGCCGGCATTCCCCCTCTTCATGGTAAACCTTGTAAAATAAGACAGAATAGCCATAAATATTGTGACATAATGTGAAATAACAGCCCATAATGCAATAAATATTGATATAAAAGCATGATGCAAAATGGGCGTATCGCTGCTCTAAGCAGGTTCATCTCCAAATCTGCTGAGTGTGCCATGCCCTTTTTCAAAATCTTGAAAAAGGCAGGTCCAATCAAATGGACTCCGGAAGCGGAGGCAGCGCTGCGGGATTTGAAGAGGTACCTCTCCTGTACGCCAATACTAGTCGTGCCTAAACCACAAGAGCCATTGCTTCTATATCTAGCAGCAATGAATCAAGTGGTTAGTGCTGCGCTAGTGGCGCAGAGAGAAGTCGATGAAGAAGCAGCGACAGCGGAGAGACCGTCAAATGATGAGCCGGGACCCTCCTCGGTAGAGTCTAGTGCCAACAAGGCAAGATCCGCGCAAGAAAATGAAGCAACATAGAGGAAGAAGATGGTGCAACACCCAGTTTATTTTGTCAGTTCCCTTTTGCAGGGGGCTAGGTCAAGATACTCTGGTGTGCAAAAGTTGCTCTTCGGCCTCCTTATTGCCTCTAGAAAGTTGCGCCATTATTTCCAGGCACATGAGATTACCATCATCACTCGTTTCCTGTTGCAACGGATTTTACACAACGCAGATGTGACTGGAAGGATTGTGGAGTGGCCGTTGGAGCTGTCGAGCTTTGGTCTCAAGTTTGAAAGCACTTCAACAATTAAGAGCAGAGCCTTGGCGGAGTTCATTGCAAAATGGACCTCAACGCCAGACGAAGAGATTCAAGAGACAACTCTCCCCGGTAAGGAAACGAGACGAGAGTGGGTTATGTATTTTGATGGGGCTTTCTCGCTGCAAGGCGCCGGTGCCGGCGTGCTTCTTGTCGCACCCACTGGAGAGCACCTCAAATATGTAGTCCAAATGCACTTTCCCTGGGAAAGATCAACAAACAATAGTGCATCGTATGAAGGACGGCTTGCCGGTCTCAGGATCACGGCAGACCTTGGAATTAGGAAGCTCATCGCCAGAGGTGATTCACAGCTTGTCGTCAAACAAGTTAACGAAGATTATCAGAGCCTGTTGATGGAAGCTTACGTAGATGAAGTGAGGAAATTTAAGGAGCACTTTGACGGTATGCAAGCAGAGCATGTTCCTAGTGCAGATAACAGCATTGCTGACGACCTGTCAAAACGTGTTACCCTCAAGTTACCTCTGGGACCAGGGACTTTTATGCTCAAATTGACACAACCATCCGTGGAACCATCAACAAGGCAAGATAAGCGAAGGAAGTTGAGCTCCGACTACTACTTTCTCGAAGAGCTCCCAGAAGCCGTCGGCAAGGAAGTTGTCAGGGACAACCTCAAGCTTGCCGGGGAGAAATAGGCTCCGGCAGGGCCTCAAGCCCTTGCCGTAGAGACAACTGCTCCCGCGGCAGAAGACATGCCTCTAGTCCTTGTTGTCGAGCCTCAAGCTCCAGCATGGGCACAACACATCGTCTAGTTCCTCCAAACAGGGGAATCCCCGAGGAACAGGAAGAAGCGGAGAAAGTATCCCATCGGTCTAATATGTACCAATTCGTGGATGATAACATTAATAGAAAAAGAACGAACGGTGTGAAATTGAAGCGTATTCCTCGGGAGGACGGACTGGAGCTCTTGGTAGAAATACATGGAGGCATATGTGGCTCCCACGTAGGATGAAGGGCCCTTGCTGGTAAGGCGTACCAACAAGGTTTCTTTTGGCCCACTGCCCTCCAGGATGCAACTGCGCTAGTAACCAAGTGTGAAGCGTGTCAGTTCCATTCAAAGAAATTGCATCAGCCAGCTCAAGCTTTTCAGACAATCCTTTTTTCCTGGCCATTTTCAGTCTGGGGGCTCGACATATTGGGCCCCTTTTCCCGTGCTATCAGGGGCTTAGAGTACTTGTACGTTGGAATCGACAAGTTCACAAATTGGCCGGAAGTGGAAGAAGTGAGAAAGGTGATAGCACAGTCAGCCGTCAAGTTCTTCAAAGGATCAGTTTCCCATTTTGGTGCGCCAAACAGGGTCATCACTGACAACGACACACTGTCGGCATTCTGGGAATGGGGGTACCCAGACTTGCCTGCCTGTGGCCTGCAGCGTGGCTCAAGGAGTGGCCCAGTACGGCCCATCTTCGTCAACACAAGCTCAAGACCCTCACGAGGGGCCAAGCCTCGCGGGGCGGATGACAAGAAGCTTCCTCAGGCGCAGCCTCATCAGGCTGGCTCGCGAGGAGGCGGAGAGATCAAGGCGGGGTACCTCACATGGTGCCCGTGACGTAAGCCATGGCGACTGAAGCCAGGCGGGCGCCAGGCGGGCGCCAGCCTGGGAAGTGTCATTGTTTCTCCTTTGGTGCAAAGGGGGCAAGCACAGGCCAAGGTATCAAGCAAAGGCTACCATTTCAATGCAACAAGACCAAGACCAGCAGAACGGCAGGATGGAGGTCATCGTGGAGCCCAGGAAAGCATCATCGTCAGAGTCTTTGGAAGACGAGGACCAACTTTAGTCAAGATAAGTGTACTAGATGTTCCCCTTCAAAATGGCCAATTGTTGGCGCCCTTCCTGCTCAATATTTGGGAAGAGGACCAGGGCCTCGCTCTATAAGTAGGACTAGCCATTCTCAAGAAGGAGGTACCAAAATCGAACCTTAGCCAGAACCACCACACCAACACAAGAACTCCTCCCCTCACAAGGCGGTTCTTCCTTTGTATTGTTCATCATCAGTCCCTGAGGCAATCCACACACCACACACTGGAGTAGGGTATTACAGGGTGCGCTGGAATCATGCCTTCCGCTGCCTTGCGTTTCATCGTCCGTTGCATCCATGTCTGACGCTCGTCGAGCCTGCCCCGAGCGCCGGGTTGCCCTCGTGGCCCATGTCGCCCAGACGGCCCCCGTCGGAGGGCCTCCCCGTTGTTCCCTGTCGCCTGCCACCCATGCCGACACCGGCCCGGTGGGGAAGGCGTCGTCTCTGCATCCTTCGGTGCGGCGAGAAGGTCGCACCGCCACCCCATCGCTGACTCCAGCCAGTTCGTCGTCCCACGCCCGTCGCGCACCCGCAGATGCGCACGCCGCGATGCCCCTGGCGTCAGAGCTCCTACACTACCGTCCCGTTGACGACCTCTACGAGGACTGGCTCACCCGCATCACCAAGCTCGTCAGCACTGCAGGGGGCTCTCCTATGCCCTCTCTCTCGCTGCCTCGCCCTCCACCCTGCGCAGGAGGCGTGGATCAGGAGGTGCCTCCGCCACCTCCTCACTAAGAAGGTGTCTTGGCTCCACGGCGCGCACCCCGGGACGAGACCCACCGCGCCCGGTGCCCGCGCGACAAGAAAAGAGCTTCCAAGAGATCCCTCGTCCTCAAGAAGTTGCCCGTGTGCTCCCCGCATCGGCACATCATGACCACGCTCCTGCTCCAGTGCGCCAAGACCCCGCGCTACTCCTGGCTGCAGCGCGCGGAGACCTCCAAGATCAAGCCCTTCGTCACCGAAGGCCTCTAGTGGCCACTGCAGGCTGCCGCGCCTTCACCGCCGAGCTGTGCTGCGTGGCCGGGCCGGGCAATTTCAAGCCAGATCTGCCCCCACGCTATGACGGCACTGCCGACCCCGCGGAGTTCCTACAGCTCTACGAGCTGGGCATCGAAGCCGCCAACGGGGACGAGAAGGTCATGGCGAACTGGTTTCCCATGGCGCTCAAGGACGATGCCCGCACCTGGCTCCTGAACCTGGCTCCTGGCACGATTTCCTCCTGGGACAAGATGCGCACTCGCTTCATCGCCAACTTCCAAGGCACTCGCGACTAGCCCCCGGCCATGAGCGACCTGCGCCGCATCAAGCAACAGCCAGGAGAGACCCTGCAGAAGTACATCCAGCGCTTCAACAACACTCGCCTCAAGATCCCCAGGGTGACTGAGGAAGCCATCATCTCAGCCTTCTCTGACGGCGTGCGTGACATCAAGATGAAAGAGGAGCTAGCAATCCATGAAGACATGTGCACATCCCTGGAGTTGTTCAACTTGGCGACCAAGTGCGCCGAGGCTGAGGAAGGGCGCCTCTCCCTCCTCGAGCTTCCGGCTGCCGATCCAGAAGAGAAGAAGCCCAAGGTCAAGGACGTGAAGCGCAAGGGGGCTGTTGTGCTTGCAGCAGACCCAGACACCAAGCGAGGCAGGGATCAGCCTGAGTCATCCAAGGGCAGCCGATACTACGTGTACCACGACCTCCACACCCACGACACCAACGAATGCCAAGAGCTTAGGCCTGTGCGAGATGGGCGCATCAGCCGACGCCCTGAGCGCAACGACCGGGGCTATGGTCGAGGAGGAGGAAGAGGTGGAGGACGATGGGAAGACCGTGACCCTCGCCAAGGGTGGCGTGACCGACCTCGCGAGGACCGTTAGCAGGACCAGCCTCGCGAGGGAGGCTGGAGGGATCAGCCTCGTGAGGACCGCACTCAAGGCAATGCAGGCCTCCCTCCTCTGTCACCACCGCCGAGAAGGAATGAAGACCATCATCAGGACGAAGGGGCTGAGGGCTTCCAGGAGCCGCGCGCAATCCCTTGCATCCTGGGCGGCGCTCAGGCCCCAGCCTCTCAGCGCATCTTCAAATAGTTTGCTCGTGAGGTGAATGCAGTCCTCCCCAAGCTTGAGGCCACGCGCCCTCTCAGGTGGTCAGCATGTGCTATCACGTTCAGCTCAGCGGATCAGCTCAAGTGCGCAGCCACAGCCGGAGTCCTCCCGATGCTTTGCTCCCAATCCATCAGCAATGTGCAAGTCACCAGGACCCTCATCGATGGCGGAGCGGGACTCAACGTCCTATCCGTCAAAACATTCAACAATCTCCAAGTGCCATACGATCAGCTTCAGCCAACCAAGCCTTTCTCAGGAGTCACTGATGGTTCCACCGTTCCAATAGGGCAAGTTTGCCTTCCTGTCACCTTTGGGCAGCACAACAACTACCGCACCGAGCTCATTGACTTCGACGTCCCCCACATACGCCTGCCATACAATGCCATCCTCGGGTACCCAGCCCTGGCCAAGTTCATGGCAGTGACTGATCACGGCTACAATGTCCTCAAGATGCCAGGAAGCGGTGGAGTCATCACGGTGCCTTGTGAGGAGAGGGATGCAGTGTGTTCTCTTGAGCGTGCTTTTCAAGCCGCGGCAATCGAAGACCCAGATCACAGGAGCGAAAGACTTCCCGAGGCAGTCCCTCAGAAGAAGAAGGCATCACCTGGTCCGAACCACCGGGAGGCAGGCATCTCCAATGGCGTTGTGTCAGGATCCGCGCCCGTTCAAGGGGCGCCTCCTTCTGTCGCATAGGAAGGCGCGCCCGGTGCCCTCCTCGGGCAAGGCTCGAGGGCTCTCTCCTGGAGGCCCACCGACTTTGCCAAGGTCACGAGGGAGGCACTCGGGCACCACTTGGAGGCGTGCTTCAAAGCATGTTTCCCTCAGGAAGGAACGAGGCAAGGAGGGCCAAACCCTTGGGAGTTCATCAGCAGGATCATTCAGGAGCTGCAGGAGTCAAGAGTCATGAGTGGCAGCCGCCGCTTACCCACCGTAGCTCCCCATCCAGGCGAGGATGGTGGGCTGCACGTCTGCATCGACATACCAGGGCTCAACCGAGCCGCCGCTCAAGAGCGCCTATGGCCTTCGCGCGTGGGGCGTTGTGAGGGTCCACCTCACAACTACGTTCGCATGCCTTTCGGCCTGCCGAATGCAGTTGCTGCTCATCAGTGCCTGCTGAGGAGCATTCTGGAGGCTCAAGAGGTCAGGCATTCCGCAGTCCTGGCAGAGATGGAGATGGCCCTCGAGGAGCCGCCTGCGCCCCCGGAGCCCCCCGAGGCTCCTGGGCCTGGGGGCTCGTGAGGATCGGCTTCCGCAGTGCACGTCGTCCGCTACTTCAGCATTCCTTCATCTCCAACATCATCAGGTGACATCTTTCGAGTTTCATTTTCAGCTGGGAGCGCCCCCAGGGCTGCATCATTCCCAGGCCACGTGGGTCCGTCTCTGTGGCATGTATCTCTTTTGTTCATGCCTTTAGGTTACTTTGTTGGGGGCGCCCCTCGGGCTGCATTATCCCCAAGCCACTCAGGCCTGGCCCAGTGGCATTTCCCTTTTTTGCATCTATCTAAATGGATTTGCTCCTTCATGCTTAATGTGCTCGACCTGATCGCCGGCTCAATTGACACCTACCTTCGGAGCCGCTCGCTCTGGCACAGCACTTGCACACGGGTCCGTCCCTGCAACGCCAATAAATCTGAGTGGTTGATCTTTGGCCGCGGCAACCCCGCAAGGCGCCACCTCACCGGGCCCTCAGTGCCCCAATCACTCCCTGGGAGCGACCAATGGTTAGCTGGCAACCGCAACAACAGACCTTGCTTTCTCTCGTGATTGGTACGCAGGACCCGCTCCAGGAACAATGCTGGGCACGACGTGAGCCTCCTCTCCTTCTCTCTGGCACAATCCGCTTGCACATTAAAAGGGGGGCGCCTGAGCATCGCGACTCATGGGCTCTTACTGGCTCTCCAGCCCTCACCCACTGGCCTTGACCCACGGCATCGCGACCTGTCGTACCAGCAGCGGCTGAGCTTGCTCGAGGGCCGGGACCTGAGGATGTAGAGCATGAAGGAAAGTGTGGGGGAGAGGGAAGAAGGTCGCGAAGACCTGGCCCAGCAACACCTCAGCTGCCGCCACGCAGGCCCGGCACTTCACCGAGAACTACTCCAAACCGACAAGATAAGTCACACCAAAACTAATTCGACTCAGCACTAAACCCTCTCCTACTTCAGCTCTGTCACGGCAACGTTGCCTACCCTTCTTGCCCAGCGGAGGCTGCTTGAGCGCTAAAGGGGGCCTCCTGAGCATCGTGACTCAGGGGCTCTTACCGGACCTCGGGCCGCTCACCTCTTGGCCTTGACCACGGCATCACGACCTGGCATACCAGCGACGGCTGAAGCCTGCCTGGGGACCGGGACCTATCAGCGTAGAGGACCAAGCCTTCGTGAGGAAAGAAAGGGGGAGCCGAGCCGAGACAGGACTAGCATCTCGCATCAATTCATAATAAGGATGTATATTCACAAAAGACATGGCCAGCACCTTACATACCCCCGTGGGGTGGTACTTTGATTCATCACAGGGAACAAAAGGTGCTAATCCTAAGGAGCGTTAACTACACGCGCTTCCGCAGGAGACGCCATCATCTACAGTGGGCCATCAGGCGCCGGCGCCAACCCCATCTAGATCAATGGCGTCGACGGCCTGATGTAGCTGCCCCGCTCCAAGCGCGACGCGATCTCGGGGGCTCATAGCTGTCGGCGCTCATCTCCGGAGTTGCGTAAAGCTCGGCGGAGTCGCTGGACCCTCTGGCACCTCCGCTGCTGCCTGAGGAGCCGCTGGGGAAGCAGTTGGCGGGCCTGGTCCTCACCACGTCGATGCCCCAGCCGCCTTTCTCGGGGCAACATTAGCCGGCGTCCTTCCGCGTCGAAGACCTTGAAGAACATTAAGGAGGCGCCATCGTATTCAAGGTGGACCATGAGGGCGCCCTCCGATCGTCAGACCCGAGCAATCTCGCCCCAGCCCCGGGTCATGTAGACTTTACCCGGAGCGACAACCTCGACCTCCGCTCCGGTCGCAGGGGTACTGCAGTCAGCATGCTGCAGCCAGAGCTCAAGAGGCCCCCTCGGCAGTATCTCGAAGGCGAAGGAGGGAGGAAGGCGAATCCAAGATCGAGGAGGCATGGCGGCGTGAAGCACAAGCTCGCGAGAGGAGCCCTCGGCGTGGACTCCAGGAGGAACGATGCGCACCGCCGTAATTCGCCGGCAACGACGGCAGCTCCGGCGATGTCGCTCGGCGCCTCCTTCTCCAGGGCCCTCGATCCAGGCTGTAGGACCTTGAAGTATGTCTAGAGGGGGGATGATTATACTACTTGACCAATTACAAACATAACCTTTTCCCAATTTTAGAGTTTGGCAGATTTTAGCTATCTTAGGACAAGTCAAGCAATCATCAAGAGTATATAGGCAGCGGAAATTAAAGCATGCAACTTGCAAGAAAGTAAAGCGAAGGGTTTGTAGGATTCAAACGCAATTGGAGACACGCATGTTTTTGGCGTGGTTCCGATAGGTGGTGCTATCGTACATCCACGTTGATGGAGACTTCAACCCACTAAGGGTAACGGCTGCGCGAGTCCACGGAGGGCTCCACCCACGAAGGGTCCACGAAGAAGCAACCTTGTCTATCCCACCATGGCCGTCGCCCACGAAGGACTTGCCTCACTAGCGGTAGATCTTCACGAAGTAGGCGATCTCCTTGCCCTTACAAACTCCTTGGTTCAACTCCACAATCTTGTCGGAGGCTCCCAAGTGACACCTAGCCAATCTAGGAGACACCACTCTCCAAGAAGTAACAAATGGTGCGTTGATGATGAACTCCTTGCTCTTGTGCTTCAAATGATAGTCTCCCCAACACTCAACTCTCTCTCATAGGATTTGGATCTGGTGGAAAGAGGATTTGAGTGGAAAGCAACTTGGGGAAGGCTAGAGATCAAGATTCATATGGTAGGAATGGAATATCTTGGCCTCAACACATGAGTAGGTGGTTCTCTCTCAAAAATGGTAAGTTGGAAGTGTAGGTTTAGTCTGATGGCTCTCTCCACGAATGAAGAGGAGGTGGAGGGGTATATATAGCCTCCACACAGAATCTAACCATTACACACAATTTACCAAACTCGGTGGGACCGATTTAGTAAACCTAGTGACCGTTAGTGATTTTCGGTGGGACCGACATGCAACTCGGTGAGACCTGTTCGGTTAGGGTTAGGGCATAATGTAATCTCGGTAAGACCGACTACACAAACTCGGTGAAACCGATTTTGGTAGTAAGCTTTCCAGAGAGTTGGTCAGGTAAACTCGGTGGGACCGATTTGCTCTTTTCGGTGAGACCGAAATGTTACAAAAGGGAAACAGAGAGTTTACATTGCAATCTCGGTGGGACCGATCGCTCACTTCGGTTAGACCAAAACGTTACGAAGGGAAACAGAGATATTACAATCCCATCTCGGTGAGACCGAGATCCCTATCGGTAGGACCGATTTGCTTAGGGTTTGTGGCAGTGGCTATGACGTTTGGAATCGGTGGCGGCGGATTGGAAGAATCGGTGTGACTGATTTTGGCTTTGGGTTTAGGTCATTTGTGGATGTGGGAAAGTAGCTGAGGGTTTTGGAGCATATCACAAAGCACATGAAGCAAGAGGCTCATTAAGCAACACCTCATCCCTCCTTGATAGTATTGGCTTTTCCTATAGACTCAATGTGATCTTGGATCACTAAAATATAAAATGAAGAGTCTTGAGCCTTTGAGCTTGATCCAATCCTTTGTCCTTAGTATTTTGAGGGATCCACTTTCATCATACATGCCATGCCATTCATTGAGCTTTCCTGAAATAATAGTCTTGGAATAGCATTAGCTCAATGAGCTATATGTTGTTATGAATTACCAAAACCACCTAGGGATAGTTGCACTTTCAATCTCCCCCTTTTTGGTAATTGATGACAACATATAGATCAAAGCTTCGACAAGTGATAATAAGAATAAAAACATTGTCGCTTTGAGAAGTATGTGATAAGCAAGAGCTCCCCCTAAATTTGTGCATAGATTAAAATTTGCTTTGGACTGCAAATGCACAAGGAATTAGGCTCATGGGTTACTCTTCCATGTCACATACATCTTGGTGGAGCGCTCAAAATGATAAGTATTGAATGAGTGCATCACCAAGCAAAGTGAATGATCACATAAGATAGATAGGATAATATCATAAAACATGCATAAGTGTAGCTTATGATCAAACACATGATCATCAATGTCTCACAAGCATAGTATCACAACCAAACAAAAAGCAAACAAGTTTGAACCAACAAAGCAAGAGAGAAAAAAAGCAACACTCTCTCTCTCGAAGCCTATGATCTATACATTTTTCTCCCCATTTGGCAACAAGTTACCAAAAAGTTCATAGAAAATGCATAGTGCTAGATCGACTCTCAGGCTTGATCTTTAGTTGGTGGTGTAGAGATGGCTCCTTGGACGAAGGCTTCAGTTGATGTAGAGGGTGCTGGAGTTGATGCTGAAGCTGGTTGCACTGGAGCTGAAGGGGCAATAGCTGGTGCTGAAGATGTTGCTCTAGTGTCTAGCACTGGCACAACAGCTGACCTCTGAGCTCTAGGCACTCTCGCAAAGACATTTGTGGTTGTCTTGCCCTTCCTCTCCTGCATGTCATCCTGCAGTTGCTCCACAACTGACTGAATCTCAGTTACTTTGACATCTATATCATAGAATTTTTGTTCCATGATTCTTTCCAGGCTCTCCTGATTCTGAGTTAAGGTGGCCAACCCCTTCTCAATCCTCAATGATGATGCTATCAAGTAACCAAGCTACTCCTGCTTGTTTTTCAAGAAATACTCAGATGCCTCCTCTTGAGTTGGCATCTTGGCAACCTTCTCCTTCATTGGCTTCTCCTTCTTCTCTTGAGCTTGAACTGATGATGGATCATCCTCATTCATGACAACCTCATTGTCTTCAAAGTCTGGATAGAGTGGAAAGTGTTCCCTATCCAATAGATATTTGCCAATTCCCATCTTTGAGTTGATCAATTCCTGAATCTGAGGGGCATATCCACAACTCCTGTTATGATCTGCTGCAGTCCTCTTAATGATTTCTACTATAAGGCTCATGACTTTGAATTTCTGTGGCACATCAAATAAATGCAACATATTGATGGCATGCCCTCTGATCATGTTGTGGTCACCAGACTTGGGCAACAGAGTGTGCCTAAGAATCCAATTGATAGTAGGCAGCCCTAACAATGGAAAATGGACTGATCCAAAAGAGAAAGTCTCTAGGGCTTTGTCTGGGATCTCCTTGTACATGTGTGCCATGGTATTGTGTCCCATTTTCTTCTTGGCATAAACATCCAGATCATCATCATTTTCCTTTGGGGCATTTATCAGTTTTTCCCATTCTTCAACAGTGGATTGGTACCTTTTACCTTCACACATCCAAACAATTCTTCCATCTGGGTAAAAATGTGCTGTGGAGTGGAATTGCATGATAAGTTCATCATTCCAGTTTGTGAGCTTTTGCCCAACAAAATCCGCAACTCCACAAGCAACAAAGCTGTCTTGCACTCCAGGATAGTGCTCTTCATTTTCCTTCATGTAGGTCCAGTCGACCCACCTCATATCACAAACTATGGGCTTCTTGTCCAATAAGATTGTCTCATAGAAGTCCTGTTGTTCCTTTGTATGGAACCTGTAATCAACATCAGTTCTTCTCCTTGTGGCATATGGATCTGCCATCCTCCATAGCCTCAATCCTGAGTCTTTTCTGATGTTCATGTCCTCAGCCACAGGATGGGCATCATTGTGATCTGGTATCTTAGGCTTGAGCTTACTCAGAACATGTCCTTCTTCATCTTCCTCCTCAGCAACCTCAGGCACTGGGGCCTTGTTCTTCTCAGCAGCTGGAATACTCCTGGTATTCCTCTTTGGTGCAGACTTGGCCTTGGGGGCAGCTTTGGGTGCTTCCTTGGGCTTAGATGTTGCAGCCCCAGATTTAATAGCATCACCCATAAGCTTTGGTGCTGGTGCAGTAAGCTCTTCCTCTTCCATCATGGAAGGTTGCCCAACAACTCTGGCCATGGTCTTCTTGACCCTTCCTTCCTCTTCTTGCCTTCAGCAGCTGGCTCTTTGGGATCAGGCTTTTCAGGCAGTTGAGTTGATGCTCTGGCCTTGGACATTGGTTGTCTTCCTGCAGGCCTTTTAATCTTCATGCCTGGCTTTTATATCCTTTGCTGAGCCATATTCCTTCTTGAGCACCACTTTCTTGGAAGTAGCCTCATCTTCTTCAGCTTTGTAGTCCTCATCTTCTGAGTCTGAGGTTCTCTTTCTCCTTTGCCTGGTAGCAGCCTTAGGCAGGTTTCTAGGAGTGCTCCTGTTGCCTTCATCTGAAGCGCTGAAGGGACTAGTGCCCTCACTCATTTGCATCTGCCCTTCTGACCTGTTTTGACTGTCACTCTGGTCTGACATGCTGCAAAAGCTGACTGTTGACCCTGTGAAGAGTTATAGATGAGATAGAGTGGATAAGCATCACAAAATGCAGAGATTTTTCAAAAGAATGATTCAAAATTTGAGTTTTAGTTTTCCACAGAAAGCATTTCGGATCAACCGATTTTCAAACTCGGTGATACCAAAGCAGTTTCTGGAACCTAAACTGATGAACTCGGTTGGACCGAGTCACAGTTCGGTGGCACCGAGACTGCTAGGGTTGCACAGAATCCTAAAATCGGTCGCACCGATTAGTAATTCTCGGTCAGACCGAGAGTCACTTGTGGAATGGCATATGCCAAATCGGTGAGGACGAGTTTTTCAACTCGGTAGGTCCGAGATGGTTTCGGCGGAAACCTAACCCTAAAAATCTGAATCTAATCTACTTTATGGACTACTTTGGCTGGATAGGATTGTTTCAATCGTGGCAAGAATCAGTAAGAGTACAATGTGCTAGGAATCAGATGTGGATAGCACAAAGATCGAGTCCATACCCTAGTGCGGCGATGAACTCGCTACGGCGGCAACGGTGGGGTTGAATTCCGTTGACAGCGGTGGAGACCAGCGACAGGAGGCGGCTGGCGATGAGTAGACGATCTGGAGACCTTCGATGGCAGATCGAGCTATTGCACGGGCGAAGGGGTTCGGAGAAATTTCCAAAATTTTGCCCGTGTCTATATATAGCCCGAACCTGTCGGTGTGACCGAGTGGAACGACTCGGTGGCACCGAGATGCATAACTGTGTTCAGTTACAGCAACTCGGTGTGACCGAAAAGTTCAAATCGGTTGCACCGAGATTGAAAACTCAGATCAACTTAATGATCTCGGTAGGACCGAAATGGAGGAATCGGTCAGACCGAGAATCACAAAGAGGTTTTGGAAGTTTAAGTCTATGACGAATTGGGGACTCCGAGTGCTCCTCACACAGAGTGGTTCGAATCTGACTTGATCAAATTTTGTGATGTAGCATGAATAGAGTTTGAGACAAGAAAAGCATAGATAGCTAGAGAGGGTTCTTAGGCATTCTTGTACATCCACTTGGCAAAAAGAAGAATGAACCAAGCAATCAAAACAACAAGTGGATGTCCTTGAATGAGTAAAATATGCACCAACATGCTCACATAATAAAATGGCAAATGAAATATGTGGCAAAGCATGCACAACCAATTCTAGCATCTATCAAACAATTGGCGATGACTAGGTCATCTATAGATGATTATATTGACTTAGGAGTCAAATGAGAACATTTGATCATAGGTCATACTCATCGTTTAAGCTCAAGTGGGGTTACCACTTTTACATAATGCATTTATGTGTTCACACCATTAGAGTTTCTTTGACTCAATTTTTTGAGTTAAGCTCCCCCTAGATGTGAGATCCCCCCTTTAGAGGGATGAACTAACCTTGGGTTTTGTCGATGATGACTTCATGTAGGTGTTGAAGATGTGGATGCTCAATGTTGAAGTAGATCATTTGGAGCATTCCTTTGGAGTGAGTTGCTCTTTCAACTTGCCCACATGGGTTAGTCCCACAAGGAACAAACAAGAATATCCATAGACATAGAGTGATGCACACACACAAGATGATGTCCATGAAACCATTAGGTTACCTTGTCCCTTGCCTTACCAACATGAGGGTTTGTGACTCCTTGAACTAGTGTAAGATGTGGAAGTTGATTGCACTTGTCCTTGCCATAAAGATATGAGTGAAGAATGTTGGCGGAGTCACCCTCAAAACTCTCTAGTTCTTCTTCTTCGGGATCCACATCATCTTGATGGGAATCCTTGGAGTTGTAGTTGTACTTGATGAAGTAGAACTTGACGTAGTCTTGGGAATCCACTTGACCGAGACCTTAGGTGCTTCTTCAAATGCATCAATCTCTTCTTGAAGCTTATCCTTGCCTTTATTCTTGTGGTCTTGTGGAGGAAGATCATCTTGAGCTTGTGTTCCCTTGAAGGAAGTAGGATCATACTTCTCTTGTTGAGGAACAAACTTCGTCTTGGGGTATTGATCTTCTTCCCACTCAACTCCATTGGCATTGAACTTTCGTTCAAAACCAACACCTTGATTCTTCTGGTGTCTTCCTTGCTTGCGTACAATTTCCTCGAATTACTTATTCCCGGCAAGGCTCTTGTAAACACCTTTCTCTATAATTCCCTTCAATAAGCTATTTTCTTGCTCAAGTGTAACTTGGCTAAGAGAATCATTAGTGGAATCAAGAGAACTACTAGAAGCAACAATATTGGATTTAACATTATTATTGTTACTACTAGAGGAAGTATCTTTCTTGTACTTGTTACCAGACTTGACTTGAGGCATGTAAGTAGATAAGAGTAAACGCTTGGAAATGTAAGAATAACTTTTCTTACGAAGATCATCATTGATTGCCTTTAAGAACTCATGCTCTTGCTCAAGATTGAGCTTTTCAAAGCGTAACTTCTCATGAGCCCTTAAAAGTTCTCGATGATCTTCGAAGATAGTTTCATGAGCCAACTTAAGAGTGTTTAGTTCTTTAGTTAGAAGCTCAATTTTCTCCTTATCATTGTCATTCGTTTGATTAGCATGATTAATTGACGTTTCATCATAGCATTCATCACTAGAGTTGTCAACAAGTAAATCATCATCCACAAGCAAGTCATCTTCATCACTATTGAAATAAACATACTCAGGATGTGTTACCTTTGGGCCTTTGGCCATGAAGCATCTTCCAATTCCTTCATTTGGTGAATCAAATATGTCATAGGAGTTGGTTGACACAAGTGCTAGACCGGCAACACCTTCATCTTGAGTATGTTCGGAGTCGGAGTGATAGCTTCTCTCGGAGTGATTGTCAGAGTCGGAGCCGGATACCCACTCACCAACATGAGCTTGATGTCTTCGTTTTGTGTAGCTCCTTGATGACTTGTCCTTCCTTTCCGAATCCTTGCTTCTTCGTGAGGGTCTTCGTTCATAACGATCATCTCTACTCCTCCTCTCTCTTGGTGGTGATTCTTCTCTTTTGCTTCTTCTTTTTGGAGAATCTTCTCTTCTTTTGTAGGGTGCCATACACTCATTGGAGTAGTGTCCCGGCCTCCCACAATTGTAGCAATTGCGCTCTCGACTAGAAGATCTTTTGTCATGATAAGACCTTGACTTGGAGCTTCTTTCTTTGCTTCTACTCTTGTAGAATTTGTTGAAGTTCGTCACCATTAAGCTCAATTCTTCATTGAAGGTTTGTTTCTCACTTGATGATGTGGGGGATTCACTCGAGGCTTTGTAAGCACCACTTGACTTGTTGTGAAGTTCCTCCTTATCCTTGAGTGACATCTCATGAGCAACAATTCTTCCAATGACTTCCGTTGGCTTGAGATTTTTGTAGTTTGGCATCATTTGGATCAATGTGCACACGGTATCATACTTTCCATCCAATGCTCTTAGGATCTTCTTCTTGATGAATCTGTCGGTCATCTCTTCACTCCCTAAGACGGCAATCTCATTTGTGATAACTGCAAGCCTAGAGTACATTTCAGCGACACCTTCACCATCCTTCATTTTGAACTTGTCAAGCTGACTTTGGAGCACATCTAACTTGGATTCCTTGACGGATTCGGTACCTTCATGCATATCAATCAAAGTATCCCAAATTTCCTTTGCATTCTCAAGACGGCTGATTTTGTTGAATTCTTCGGGGCACAATCCGTTGAAGATGATATCACAAGCTTGAGCATTGTATTGCAGCATCTTCAATTCTTCCGCATTCGCTTCACGGTTCGGTTCTCTCCCATCAAAGAATTCACCTTGCAAGCCAATACAAATAATTGCCCAAACGGCGGGGTTATGTCCGAGAATATGCATTTTCATCTTATGCTTCCAACTAGCAAAATTAGTACCATCAAAGTAAGGACCTCTACGGTGATAATTTCCCTCACTAGACGCCATACACTCCTAGGTTGTGAAACCAAGGCTATGACCACCAAAAGCTATGGAAATCAAAGAAAATGGAGACCACACGCTCTGATACCACTTGTAGGACCTTGAAGTATGTCTAGAGGGGGTGATTATACTACTTGACCAATTAAAAACTTAACCATTTCCCAATTTTAGAGTTTGGCAGATTTTAGCTATCTTAGGACAAGTCAAGCAATCATCACACAATTCAAGCAAGCACGCAAAGAGTATATAGGCAGCGGAAATTAAAGCATGCAACTTGCAAGAAAGTAAAGGGAAGGGTTTGGAGGATTCAAACGCAATTGGAGACACGGATGTTTTTGGCGTGGTTCCGATAGGTGGTGCTATCGTACATCCACGTTGATGGAGACTTCAACCCGCGAAGGGTAATGGCTGCGCGAGTCCATGGAGGGCTCCACCCACGAAGGGTCCACGAAGAAGCAACCTTGTCTATCCCACCATGGCCGTCGCCCACGAAGGACTTGCCTCACTAGCAGTAGATCTTCACGAAGTAGGCGATCTCCTTGCCCTTACAAACTCCTTGGTTCAACTCCACAATCTTGTCGGAGGCTCCCAAGTGACACCAAGCCAATCTAGGAGACACCACTCTCCAAGAAGTAACAAATGGTGCGTTGATGATGAACTCCTTGCTCTTGTGCTTCAAATGATAGTCTCCCCAACACTCAACTCTCTCTCATAGGATTTGGATCCGGTGGAAAGAGGATTTGAGTGGAAAGGAATTTAGGGAAGGCTAGAGATCAAGATTCATATGGTAGGAATGGAATATCTTGGCCTCAACACATGAGTAGGTGGTTCTCTCTCAGAAATGGTAAGTTGGAAGTGTAGGTTTAGTCTGATGGTTCTCTCCGCGAATGAAGAGGAGGTGGAGGGGTATATATAGCCTCCACACAGAATCTAACCGTTACACACAATTTACCAAACTCGGTGGGACCGATTCAACAGACTCGGTCGGACCGATTTAGTAAACCTAGTGACTGTTAGTGATTTTCGGTGGGACCGACATGCAACTCGGTGAGACCGATTCGGTTAGGGTTAGGGAATAACATAATCTCGGTAAGACCGATTACACAAACTTGGTGAAACCGATTTTGGTAATAAGCCTTCTAGAGAGTTGGTCAGGTAAACTCGGTGGGACCGATTTGCTCTTTTCGGTGAGACCGAAATGTTACAAAAGGGAAACAGAGAGTGTACATTGCAATCTCGGTGGGACCGATCGCTCATTTCAGTTAGACCGAAACATTACGAAGGGAAACAGAGAGATTACAATCCCATCTCGGTGAGACCGAGATCCCTATCGGTAGGACCGATTTGCTTAGGGTTTGTGGCAGTGGCTATGACTTTTGGAATCGGTGGCGCCGGATTGGAAGAATCGGTGTGACCGATTTTGGCTTTGGGTTTAGGTCATTTGTGGATGTGGGAAAGTAGTTGACGGTTTTGGAGCATATCACAAAGCACATGAAGCAAGAGGCTCATTAAGCAACACCTCATCCCTCCTTGATAGTATTGGCTTTTCCTATAGACTCAATGTGATCTTGGATCACTAAAATATGAAGAGTCTTGAGCCTTTGAGCTTGAGCCAATCCTTTGTCCTTAGTATTTTGAGGGATCCACTTTCATCATCCATGCCATGCCATTCATTGAGCTTTCCTGAAATAATAGTCTTGGAATAGCATTAGCTCAATGAGCTATATGTTGTTATGAATTACCAAAACCACCTAGGGATAGTTGCACTTTCACGGGCGTACAAGGGCAGCGGAAACCCAGGCAGCGGCCGCTCGAACCAGGGCCTCTACACCTCTTGCCAAGCACCCCCGTCTCCGCGGCAGAGGGCTAGCCTTTTCTTTGGCGGAAGCGGGTCACGACCCTCTCGGGGGGGCTTTCCCTTCTCTTCTGCAGAAAACCGGCAGATTGGTGCCATTGGCGTAAGGTGGAGCAAGGGCGAGGAAGAAGAAGAAAGGAGTAGTAGGAAGGGATGGGCCGAAAGGGCTCACACCGTTCTGTACATATAGCTGGAGGAGGCCAACCGTCGGCCTCCACTATCACACGTAATCATGACCCGTTTTGCATGCAGGGACTTGTCAAGTCATGCAGTTGCCGAGGCGTCATGGGGAAGCGGGGACTCCCACGTCCAATCAACCGCCACATGGCACCCAAGGCCGCAGGATGTTGGGGCACGCGGTGCTTCGCACTTGCCCCTTCGCTTCTCTGCTAAGCCAAGTCCGGGCGCGCCTTGGGCCCGGGGGCTACTGTCGGTGTTCTGGGAATGGGGGTACCCAGACTTGCCTGCCTACGGCCTGCAGCGTGGCTCAAGGAGTGGCCCAGTACGGCCCATCTTCATCAACACAAGCTCAAGACCCTCGTGAGGGGCCAAGCCTCGCGGGGCGGACGACGGGAAGCTTCCTCAGGCGTGGCCTCATCAGGCTGGCTCGCGAGGAGGCAGAGAGATCAAGGCGGAGTACCTCACGAGGTGCCCGTGGGCGCCGGCCTGGGCAGTGTCCTTGTTTCTCCTTTGGTGCAAAGGGGGCAAGCACAGGCCAAGGTATCAAGCAAAGGCTACCATTTCGGTGCAACAAGACCAAGACCAGCAGAACGGTAGGATGGAGGTCATCGTGGAGCCTAGGAAGGCGTCATCGTCAGAGGCTTTGGCAGACGAGGACCAACTTTAGTCAGGATAAGTGTACTAGATGTTCCCCTTCAAAATGGCCAATTGTTGGCGCCCTTCCCGCTCAATATTTGGAAAGAGGACCAGGGCCTCGCTCTATAAATAGGACTAGCCATTCTCAAGAAGGAGGGACCAAAATCGAACCTTAGCCAGAACCACCACACCAACACAAGAACTCCTCCCCTCGCGAGGCGGTTCTTCCTTTGTATTGTTCATCATCAGCCCCTAAGGCAATCCACACATCACACACTGGAGTAGGGTATTACACCACAATGGTGGCCTGAACTAGTATAAACCTTGCGTCCCTTGTGTTGTTCTTCGTGTAGCCTAGATCCTTTGCAAGGCGACGAGACGTGAGTTGGTAGAGGAGTGATCTCCGCGCGCACCCCAGAGTTCGAACCTTAAGGGTCTGCCGGAACCCGAAATCCGACACACACAGTTCACGAGCCATGCCTTCATGCAGTATGTCCAAGACCTTGGCGGCAAAATCTGGTTTGCTTCTGTTGCCCATCCAAGGAGCAACGACCAGATGGAAAGGGCAAATGCTGAAGTGCTGCGAGGTCTCAAGACAAGAACTTTTGACAGGTTGCACAAGTGCGGGAGACGCTGGATTGATGAGTTGCCAGTAGTTCTTTGGTCAATCAGGACGACACCAAATCGAGTTATTGGCCAAACACCCTTCTCCCTGGTATACGGGGCGGAGGCAGTTCTCCCCAAGGAACTCATACATGGGTCACATCGAGTGCTCGCTTATGATGACCTTGAGCAAGAGCAATTGCGGCAAGATGACACTGTGCTCCTAGAGGAAGATCATCTTTAGACTGCTGTGCGAGCTGCGCGCTACTAGCAAGCCTTGCGCCACTACCATAGCCGCAAGGTTCATGCCCGAAGCCTTGAGGAAGGCGACCTTGTTGTTCGGCACATTCAGTCGGCCAAGAATTCTAACAAGCTAACACCAAAGTGGGAGGGACCTTATCGGGTAGTACGAGTCACTAGGCCTGGTGCAGTCCACCTGGAGACCGAAGATGGCATTCCAGTGAGCAACTCCTGGAATATCGAACATCTTCGTAAGTTTTTGTCCATAAGGTGCGGTTGTTGGGTCTCCCGGCAACCACCTTTTGTACCAGCCTTGCCGGCAAGGCATATAACCCTCTGTACAAAGCTAGGTGAAGATCTTGTGCACAGTTGAATAAAGTTAAGTATTATACAATTCTTGTCGATTTTCATGTATATCTATGTGCATGCTTGTCCAAGATATTGTGTTACGCTTGTTCACAACAAACACTGACAAACCGCCAAGGTTCCATGCCCCTATTTTCTCTTCTTTCTTTGTCTCAAAGGATAGAAGGTTCCCTCGCGTGCAACTTTGCCGGGGGGATGATGGTATGGAGTATGGACACCAACAGGCGACGTACAAAGTGACATTTTGTAGGAAGGAGTACAACAATGAAAACCTAAGTTGCAAAACCTTGAGTAAATTCCTTTTAAATGTGAAGTTATTTTCCTTGGACGATTTGACTTTTGTATGGAAAACCTGCACGCGACGGAACCTTGTCATGATCAGTTGCGCCCTTACTCTGTTTCGAGTCCGCTCAACAGCTTAAGTGGCTGCACTGAGAATGGCAAGGTATCTTGCTAGCAGCGACACCCCCAACAGGTTGCTAAGGATTCGTTCCTCAAAGCGCTCGCGGCAAGGGTGCGCGCACCAGCAAGTTCCCAACAAAGCGTAGGGTGTATGCCATACATAGAAAGATCAGACAAGAGAGATAGCACGCATTCATCCAAAACACAACAAGTTATATTACATCAATAGTCACCACAATTCTAACTTAAGATAGACTTGTCTTGGACACGGATTCATGGCGGCGAGAAGAAGTGAAGTGGCTAGTCCCTATGCCCGCCTTCGATACTCTTGACTTGGTCCACCCTGTTGATGATGGGCGCGACGAGCTCTTCTTGTGCCTTGCGGTCTGCATCCTTCGGCAAGCGGTCAAGCACATTGGTGAGGTTGATGTCGGGATTCCTGTGCACCACCTTGATGAGCACCTTGAGGAGGACGGCCCGGCAGAGTCTGCGGGATTCATTGGCCAGTTAGATTGCTTGGCTGGAGCGGAGTAGCTTCAGGGCGTCGACGAGGCCCTCGAAGAACATGGTCAGCCTGGCGCTCGTAGACACCCTGTCGTCGAAAGAATAGTTGAAGTTTGGTAGGCCCATGGTGGAAAGATGTGCTGCAAGCCTTCCCGTGACATCAACAAGGCACTCAGTCCAGACTTTCACGCCTTTCTCATAGTCATTTTAGGTGGCGGCGGCGCTCTCGAGCGACTCCTTCTCGTATTGGAGATCTTTGTCCAGGGTCTTCTCGCGATCCCTGCTGCTCTCAAGGGACTCCTTCAGTGTGGTCAGCTTCAGCTCCAGATCGGCAATGGATTCAGTGGCCGAGGAGAGTTTCTTGGCCTTTTCGGATATGGCAGTTTGCATCTCCGCCAAGTCATAGAGAGTTTTCTCTCTGTTATCCTTGAGCATCGAGATCTCCTTGTCGTGATCCTCCAGATCAGCCTCCAGCTTGTTCACCTTGTCAGCTAGCTCGTTCTTGGCGGACTCTATAGCTTCGGCGTCATTGATGGCTTCCTTTAGATTGCCGGTGTGGTGCGAGACCAGAGCGTCAAGTGCTTATTTGTGCTTTTGCTCCAGCTCTTGGGTCCGCTGCGCGACAAGCTTCTCAGTTTCTTTGTCCTTACCATAGAGCTTGGCGGCAAGCGCCTCCTTGCGGGCGGTGAGGTCCTCTTCGTGAGCATCGAGCCCAACATAGCGTTCCATTAACTGAGCCTCTTCTGCACCAGCCTGTTGAGCGGCCTCTTCATGTGCCTTCTCGACGTCGGACTGCTTCAAGAGGAGCTCGTCCCAACTTTGGCTCAACTGCCCCTGGCCAGTCCTCAGCTCTTTCCAGGCCTCGGTGTACCAACCCTGCGTTTTCTCAACGTGACTCTAGAAGTCTGCCTCTGCTGCTTCGACAACTGCTGCCCTGGAGTCCAACTTATCCTTTCGGGTGCGGTGAAGTGCCTGAAGCTTCGGGAAGTTATTGCTCACGGACTAGAGGAGCTGCTCTTCTATGGATCCACTGTTGTTGGCACGTGTCTTGGCAACGATCTTGAGCCCGGTAGCAGCGATGACTTCCTCGCCAAAAGTCTCTCCTTCGATGGGTGCTCTAGTGCTTGCCGTCCCTGGGATGTTGACGAACAGGTTGTCACCCACCTTCAGGTATCTGCTTGAGGGGGGGACTTTGGATGTTGACAATTGATCCTCGACAACCGCCTAACCAGCAACTGGGGGCTCCGGGATCTATGTAGCGCCAGGCGCTCCTGCAGCAGGAATGTTGTAAGTATGGTCACTGGTCTCCTTGTCGCCCCCCCCCCTCAGCAGACCCCTTGGCGGTTTGTTCATGCACGTCCTTGGCGGCCTCGTCAGCTGCGGCTCTGGCGGTTTCAGCGAAAACGTCCTTGGCGGTCTCCTCGATGATGACGTTGGCATCCATTTGTTTCGTCAAGGGGAAATTTGAAAGCCATGGAGGAGAAACGAGATGAGACCAAAGATCAAGTTCAAGGCAGAAAGAAAAGAGAGAGAGATCATACAGGAAGAATGACAAGTGCCCGAAAGCAAGCGGCTTACCGGGGACGAGCTGTTGGGAGGTGGTCCCCTCCCGGCAACATTTGTTGCCAGTATAGGACTGCCGGCGCCCATGCTTGCCAGCTCTTCCTCCACGCGAGTGGGCTCGTCAGTGGAAGCCTATGCTGGGGATTCATCCCTGAACGATGTGGTTGACGGAGGTGGCACATCGGGGGCGGCCCTTAGTGGCCCTCCTTGCTGTCGTTCTTCTCCTGCAAGCCCGGCGATGTCAGCAGTCAAGATGTACACCCCAACGCCTGCTAGTGGGAAATGAGTAGTGGACTCACGCATGGGTCTGGGTTGGGGACTACGTCATGGTCTGGACTCCGGGCTGATGATGATGGTCTCCGACACACCTATGGTGCCTGCCGGAGGCTCGTCGCCCATTGAAGTATTGGCCTTCTTCGCCATCCTTTGTGCCAACATCTTCTTATCTCTGCGGGGACAGGCCAAAGCAAGAACAAATAAGATAAGCAAAACAGGAAACTTAGGGGATAAAGGAGGCGGCATGACACTTACTCGTCTCTTTCCAGGCTCTCTTCTCTCTCTGGGCTAAAAGTAGAGAGGTCGAAGTCGACCTCCGCTGTAGCATCCATGCGAAGGGGTGGAGAAGGTGAAAAAGGATTGAGAAGAGGTGTTTAGAGGGGGGTGATTAGACCCTCTACAAGTAAAGATAGCAGTTTTTAGGTTTTTCAAGTTGAGGTTGGAAATTAGCACAATTTCAAGCATTTACAATACAATTCAAGCAAGCACGCAAAGAGTATATGAGCAGCGGAAAGTAAAGCATGCAACTTGCAAGAAAGTAAAGGGATGGGATTGGAGTGTGCAAACGCAATTGAAGACACGGAGATTTTTGGCGTGGTTCCGATAGGTGGTGCTATCGTACATCCACGTTGGTGGATGCTACGTCTTGATCTTGCGTTGGTTTTTCTTGAAGAGGAAAGGGTGATGCAGCAATAGTAGCGTAAGTATTTCCCTCAGTTTTTGAGAACCAAGGTAGCAATCCAGTAGGAGTGTCCTCACAAGTACCACGCACCTACACAAACAAACAAGAACTCGCAACCAATGCAATAAAGGGGTTGTCAATCCCTTCACAGCCACTTGCCAAAGTGAGATCTGATAGAGATAATATGATAAGATAAATATATTTTTGGTATTTTATGATATAGATTGGAAAAGTAAAGATGCAAATAAAAGTAGATTGAAAGCTTATATGATAAGAGATAGACCCGGGGGCCATAGGTTTCACTAGTGGCTTCTCTCAACATAGCATAATTATTACGGTGGGTGAACAAATTACTGTCGAGCAATTGATAGAAAAGCGAATAATTATGAGATTATCTAGGCATGATCATGTATATAGGCATCACGTCCGTGACAAGTAGACTGACTCATGCCTGCATCTACTACTATTACTCCACACATCGACCGCTATCCAGCATGCATCTAGAGTATTAAGTTCATGAAGAATAGAGTAACGCATTAAGAAAGATGACATGATGTAGAGGGGTAAACTCATGCAATATGATATAAACCCCTTCTTTTTATCCTTGATGGCAACAATACAATACGTGTCTTGCTGCCCCTGCTGTCACTGGGAAAGGACACCGCAAGATTGAACCCAAAGCTAAGCACTTCTCCCATTGCAAGAAAGATCAATCTAGTAGGCCAAACCAAACTGATAATTCGAAGAGACTCGCAAAGATAAATTAATCACACATAAAAGAATTCATAGGAGATTCAAATATTTCTCATAAATAAACTTGATCATAAACCCACAATTCATCGGATCTTGACAAACACACCGCAAAAAGAGTTACATCAAATAGATCTCCAAGAAGATCAAGGAGAACTTTGTATTGAGATTCAAAGAGAGGGAAGAAGCCATCTTGCTAATAACTATGGACCCGAAGGACTGTGGTAAACTACTCACAACTCATCGGAGAG
The DNA here is from genome assembly GCF_002162155.2 of Triticum dicoccoides. Taxonomy (NCBI): domain Eukaryota; kingdom Viridiplantae; phylum Streptophyta; class Magnoliopsida; order Poales; family Poaceae; genus Triticum; species Triticum dicoccoides. The sequence continues at coordinate 464,288,226 of NC_041393.1, forward strand.
GCCTTGGAGATGATGTAGAGGCCCTCCGTGATTGATTCCCCCTCCGGCGGACCGCCGGCGAAGACTCCAAGATGGGATCTTGCGGATACAGAAGGTTACGACGGGGCAAATAGTTTTTCGTGGTCGCCTCTGATGTTTTTGGGGTACATGGGTATATGTAGGAGGAAGGATTATGTCGGTGGACGCTTGAGGGGCCCACGAGGGTGGGGGCGCGCCCACCTGTAGGGGGCGCGCCGGGCACCCTCGTGGCCGCCTCGCTTGTTTCTTGACTTCCACTCCAAGTCCTCTGGATCACGTTTGTTCCAAAAAGATCGCTCCCGAAGGTTTCACGCTGTTGGACTCGGTTTGATATTCCTTTTCTTCGAAATACTGAAATAGGCAAAAAAACAGCAATTCGGGTCGGGCCTCCTGTTAGTAGGTTAGTCCCAAAAATGATATAAAAGTGTAAAGTAAAGCCCATAAACATCCAAAATGGGCAATATAATAGCATGGAATAATCAAAAATTATAGATACGTTGGAGACGTATCAAGCATCCCCAAGCTTAATTCCTGCTCGTCCTCGAGTAGGTAAATGATAAAAACAGAATTTTTGATGTGGAATGCTACCTAGCATAATTCTCAATGTAATTTTCTTTATTGTGGCATGAATGTTCAGATCCAAATGATTCAAAACAAAAGTTCATATTGACATAAGAAATAGTAATAATTCAAGCATACGAATCAAAGCAATCATGTCTTCTCAAAATAACATGGCTAAAGAAAGTTCATCCCTACAAAATCATATAGTTAGGTCATGCTTCATTTTCGTCACACAAAAATGCTCCCATCTTGCACACCCCCGATGACAAGCCAAGCCATTGTTTCGTACTTAAATAATCTTAAACTTTTTCAACTTTCATGCAATACATGAGTGTGAGCCATGGATATAGCACTATGGGTGGAATAGAATATGATGATGGAGATTGTGTGGAGAAGACAAAAAAGGAGAAAGTCTCACATTGACGAGGATAATCAACGGGCTATGGATATGCCCATCAATTAATGTCAACATGAGGAGTAGGGATTGCCGTGCAACGGATGCACTAGAGCTATAAATGTATGAAAGCTCAACAAAAGAAACTAGTGGCTGTGCATCCAACTTGCTTTCTCAGGAAGACCTAGGGCATTTTGAGGAAGCCCATCATAGGAATATACAAGCCAAGTTCTATAATGAAAAATTCCCACTAATATATAAAAGTGGCAACATATGAGACTCTCTATATGAAGAACATGGTGCTACTTTGAAGCACAAGTGTGGAAAAGGATAGTAACATTGCCCCCTTATTTTTTTATTTTTTTGGGCCTTTTTTTGGGCCTTTTTTTGGCCTTTCCCTTTTTGGCCTTTCTTTTTTTATTTGGGGGACAATGCTCTAATAATGATGATCATCACACTTCTATTTATTTACAACTCATGAATTACAACTCAATACTAGAACAAAATAGGACTCTATATGAATGCATTCGGCGGTGTACCGGGATGGGCAATGAATCAAGAGTGACATGTATGAAAAATCATGCATGGTGGCTTTGCCATAAATACGATGTCAACTATATGATCATGCATGGCAATATGACAATAATGATGCGTGTCATGATGATGAAAGGAACGATGGAAAGTTGCATGGCAATATATCTCAGAATGGCTATGGAAATGCCATAATAGGTAGGTATGGTGGCTGTTTTGAGGAAGATATAAGGAGGTTTATGTGCGATAGAGCGTATTGTATCACGGGGTTTGGATGCACCAGCAAAGTTTGAACCAACTCTCAAGGTGAGAAAGGGCAATGCACGGTACCGAAGAGGCTAGCAATGATGGAAGGGTGAGAGTGCGTATAATCTATGGACTCGACATTAGTCAAAAAGAACTCATATACTTATTGAAAAAATCTACAGGTCATCAAAAACCAAGCACTACGTGCATGCTCCTAGGGGGATAGATTGGTAGGAAAAGACCATCGCTCATCCTCGACCGCCACTCATAAGGATGCACAATCTAAGAACACCTCATGTTTCAAATTTGTTACACAACTTTTACCATACGTGCATGCTACGGGACTTGCCAACTTCAACACACACATTCTTTAAATTCATAATCACCCAACTAGCATGAATCTAATATCACTACCTCCATATCTCAAAACAATTATCAAGTATCAAATTGATCATGGCATACAATTCACTTCCTATGATAGTTTTTATTATACCCAACTTGGATGCCCATCATTCTAGGACCAATTTTATAACCATATCAAATACCATGCTGTTCTAAGAGACTCTCAAAATAATATAAGTGAAGCATGAGAGATTAACAATATCTACAAAATGAAGCCACCGCCGTGCTCTAAAAGATATAAGTGAAGCACTAGAGCAAAACTATCTAGCTCAAAAGGTATAAGTGAAGCACATAGAGTATTCTAATAAATTCCAATCAATTGGGTTTCTCCCAAAAGGTGTGTACAGCAAATATGATTGTGGTAAACTAAAAGCAAAGTCTAATATCATATAAGACACTTCAAGCAAAACACATATCATGTGGGGAATAAAAATATAGCTCCAAGTAAAGTTACCGATAGACGAAGACGAAAGAGGGGATGTGTTCCGGGGCATCCCCAAGCTTAGGCTTTTGGTTATCCTTGAATATCTTGGGGTTCCATGGGAATCCCCAAGCTTAGGCTCTTGCCACTCCTTATTCCATAGTCCATCAAATCTTTACCCAAAACTTGAAAACTTCACAACACAAAACTCAACAGGAAATCTCATAAGCTCCGTTAATGCAAGAAAGAAAAACCACCACATAAGGTACTGTAATGAACTCATTCTTTATTTATATTGGTGTTAAACCTACTGTATTCCAACTTCTCTATGGTTCATACCCCTACATACTAGCCATAGATGCATCAAAATAAGCAAACAACACACGAAAAACAGAATCTGTCAAAAACAGAACAGTCTGTAGAAATCTGTAACTTTCGAATACTTCTGGAAATAGGAAAATCCTACCAAAATAGGAAGTCCTAGGAAATTTGTCTATTGATCTACAGAAAAAAGAATCAACGCAAAATCACGTTTCTGTGATTTATTGAATTTTTTCTCGTGAGTGCAAAGTTTCTGTTTTTCAGCAGAATCAAATTAACTATCACCATAGGTTATCCTATAGGTTCTACTTGGCACAAACACTAATTAAAACATGAAAACACATCTAAACAGAAGGTAGATGGAAAATTTACTATTAAACAGAAGTAAAAAATAAAAAATAAAAGTAAAATTGGGTTGCCTCCCAACTAGCGCTATCGTTTAACGCCCCTAGCTAGACATAAAAGCGAGGATAGATCTAAGTAGTGCCATCTTTGGCACTTGGAAAGAAAAGAGCGAATTTCCTTTCTATGGCATTCATTATTCTATTTATGGAAAGTACATTGCCATTAATGGAGGAGGTAAGATTACGCATGTTACGGAAATTTGCACTAAGCTAGCCTTCATCTTTTTGATAATTTCATTTTGATAAAAGCATAAGAGGGTGGTAGATTCAACCTTATCATTCATGGGGTGCCCAAATATAGTTTTCATTCTTTCATAGGTACCTATAGCATCCCCTTCAAGAAAACCCCCTTCAAAAATAGAATCTAGAACTTGATTGAAAGAAGCGGGTAAGCCAACATAGAAACTTTTTAAGTAAACCTCAATTTGATATTGTGGCACATAACTAGCCCGAATTCTTAATAACCTATCCCAAGCATCTTTTAAAGACTCATCAAGTAAATAACGAAAAATTCCGGAGTCATCTTCATCAAAATTGTTCAAACTCTCATTGGTGACACCGGTAGGTCTTTCCATAGCATCATTATTTATGAGCTTAGAGAGAATAGAGGGACTACCCAAGGTACTAAAACCTAGGAAAGGACCCTTAGTTCTTTTCGATTCGTCCATGGCAACGAGAAGGCAAATGGGAGAGAGAGGAGATTGGGAAAGAGGGGGCGAATAAAACGGCAAATGTGAAGTGGGGGAGAGGAAAACGAGAGGCAAATGGCAAATAATGTAAATGCGAGGGAGATGAGTTTGTGATGGGTACTTGGTATGTCTTGACTTGAGCGAAGACCTCCCCGACAATGGCGCCAGAAATCCTTCTTGCTACGTATTAAGCTTGCGTTGGTTTTCCTTGAAGAGGAAAGGGTGATGCAACAATAGTAGCGTAAGTATTTCCCTCAGTTTTTGAGAACCAAGGTATCAATCCAGTAGGAGTCTCCTCACAAGTCCCACGCACCTACACGAACAAACAAGAACTCGCAACCAACGCAATAAAGGGGTTGTCAATCCCTTCGCCACTTGCGAAGTGAGATCTGATAGAGATAATATGATAAGATAAATATATTTTTGGTATTTTATGATATAGATTGGAAAAGTAAAGATGCAAATAAAAGTAGATTGAAAGCTTATATGATAAGAGATAGACCCGGGGGCCATAGGTTTCACTAGTAGCTTCTCTCAAGATAGCATAATTATTACGGTGGGTGAACAAATTACTGCCAAGCAATTGATAGAAAACTGAATAATTATGAGATTATCTAGGCATGATCATGTATATAGGCATCACATCCGTGAGAAGTAGACCGACTCCTGCATGCATCTACTACTATTACTCCACACATCGACCGCTATCCAGCATGCATCTAGAGTATTAAGTTCATGAAGAACAGAGTAACGCGTTAAGAAAGATGACATGATGTAGAGGGATAAAATCATGCCATATGATATAAATCCCATCTTTTTATCCTCGATGGCAACAATACAATATGTGCCTTGCTGCCTCTGCTGTCACTGGGAAAGGACACCACAAGATTGAACCCAAAGCTAAGCACTTCTCCCATTGCAAGAAAGATCAATCTAGTAGGCCAAACCAAACTGATAATTCGAAGAGACTTGCAAAGATAACTTAATCACACATAAAAGAATTCATAGGAGATTCAAGTATTTCTCATAGATAAACTTGATCATAAACCCACAAGTCATCCGACCTCGACAAACACACCGCAAAAAGAGTTACATCAAATAGATCTCCAAGAAGATCAAGGAGAACTTTGTATTGAGATTCAAAGAGAGAAAAGAATCCATGTAGCTAATAACTATGGACCCAAAGGTCTATGGTAAACTACTCACAACTCATCGGAGAGGCATTGGAGATGATGTAGAGGCCCTCCGTGATCTATTCCCCCTCCGGCGGAGCGCCAGCGAAGGCTCCAAGATGGGATCTCGCGGATACAGAAGGTTACGGCGGTGGAAATAGTTTTTCGTGGTCGCCTTTGATGTTTTCGGAGTACATTGGTATATGTAGGAGGAAGGAGTACGTCGGTGGATGCTCGAGGGGCCCATGAGGGTGGGGGCGCGCCCACCTGTAGGGGGGGCGCCGGGCACCCTCGTGGCCGCCTCGCTTGTTTCTTGACTTTCACTCCAATTCCTCTGGATCACGTTTGTTCCAAAAAGATCGCTCCCGAAGGTTTCATTCCGTTTGGACTCCATTTGATATTCCTTTTCTTCGAAATACTGAAATAGGCAAAAAAACAGCAATTCAGGCTGGGCCTCCGGTTAGTAGGTTAGTCCCAAAAATGATATAAAAGTGTAAAGTAAAGCCCATAAACATCCAAAACGGGTAATATACTAGCATGGAACAATCTAAAATTATAGATACATTGGAGACGTATCAGTGGAGACTTCAACCCAAGAAGGGTAAAGGTTGCGCGAGTCCACGGAGGGCTCCACCCACGAAGGGTCCAGAAGACTCAACCTTGCCTATCCCAACATGGCCATCGCCCACGAAGGACTTGCCTCACTTGGGTTGATCTTCACGAAGTAGGCGATCCCCTTGCCCTTACAAACTCCTTGGTTCAACTCCACAATCTTGACGGAGGCTCACAAGGGACACCTAACCAATCTAGGAGACACCACTCTCCAAAAGGTAATAGATGGTGTGTTGATGATGAACTCCTTGCTCTTGTGCTTCAAATGATTGTCTCCTCAACACTCAACTCTCTCTCATAGATTCGGCTATGGTGGAAAGATGATTTCAGTGCAAAGCAACTTGGGGAAGGTTAGAGATCAAGATTCTTGTGGTTGGATTGGAATGTATTGGTCTCAACACATGAGTAGGTGGTCTCAACAAACTCGATGGGACCAAATAGTGAAACTCGGTCAGACCGATAAGGTTGAAAGTATGAACGTTAGAGTTTTCGGTGGGACCGACAAGGTCAACTCAGTGGGACCGATGTGCTATGGTTAGGGAAAAACCTCATATCGGTGAGCCCGATTGCGTGAACTCGGTGAGACCGGTTTCAACAATAAGCAAACAGAGACTTGGTCAAGCAAACTCGGTGGGACCAATTGCACATTTCGGTGAGACCGAAATAACTGCAATAGGTAACAGAGAGTTTGCAAGGCCATCTCGGTGAGAACAAGATCCCATCGGTGAGATCGAACTGATTAGGGTTTCTGGCAGTGGCTATGTCAGGTGAACTCGGTGGCGTCGGATGAATCAAATCAGTGGGGCCGAGTTTGACTTTAGGTTTAGTACATATGTGGAAATGAGAAAGTGGTTGAGGACTTTGGAGCATATCACTAAGCACTTTGAGCGAGCAAGCCATTAAGCAACACCTCATCCCCTTTTAATAGTATTGGCTTTCCTATGGACTCATTGTGATCTTGGATTACTAAAATGAAAATGTAGAGTCTTGAGCTTTTGCCAATGTTTGTCCTTAGCATTTTGAAGGGGTTCCACATCATCATGTCCTGCCACTCCAATGTTGAACTCATCTGAAATATACTAGGTAGAAGCATTAGTCCAATAAGAGATATGTTGACATTAATTACCAAAATCACCCAGGGAGCACTTGTGCTTTCAATATCCCCCTTTTTGGTAATTAATGACAACATACATCAAAGTTTTAGATAAAGATATGAAGTATAACAAGTAAAGCTTTGGAAGACCATGCAACATGCATTAGCTTCCCCTACATGTATGCAACCATGGGAAGATAGATCATAAGAGTATGTGGAAGCATAAACATGTCAGAGCAAGCAATGAGTTACATGTATCTTGGCTATATGCATCAGAGCAAATGATGTGAAATGCACAGAATGTACCTACATGTTCATGAGTCCTTCTTGCAAACAATATATACATCAGCCAGAGATCCTCATGCACATGAGTGTGATGCATATACTTACCTTGTGGTCTTGAGCTAACTTAGGAAGAGATGAACATGAGAGAACAGGGTTAGATAACGCAGGGACACCCATTAATCAGAGCAAGAATGAGAAACCACAAGAGTACCAAGACTGTGATGACATGTAGAGAGTGAGTACTTAGTACTATAGTTGGATATTGACATGTCCCCAATGATAAAGATATGTGGTGAATTCCAAAGATTGTCTTCCCTTAGATGTCTTTCTCCCCCTGAATCTGACATTGGATAATGGGAGAAGATAGGGCAATAGAAAATCAGAGCAAATGAAAAGCAAATGAAAAATAGAGCAGAAGGCAGAAAGAAATATCTTTAACTAACATGTCTTTCCCCTCTTAAAGACATGTGGCTTCTCTCCTTTTTGTTTACTAAGCATCTGGGGAGATTAAGAAGTCTTTCTCTCCCATAGGGTCTCTTTGGCCCATAAGATAAGCTTTGTTGTGATCTCTCTCTCCCCCTTTGACATCAATTTCCAAGAAGGGTCTTCTGGAGTATGAGTCAATTAGGTTTGGTCCTTGAGTCACATGGAAAAGCAGTATGAAAAATGTGATGCAGGTAGAGGATAGGAATCATCAAGTGGAGCTGGATTCGAAATGCAGGATGAAAATAGCAAAATGTTTCCATAGTGGTGAAATCGGTAACACCGAGTCCTTTTCTTTGGTAAAACCGAGTTATTTCGATCTGGCCGAAAATAAAAGATCGGTGAGGCCGAGTTTATCACAAAGAAAGGATTTTGTCATCTCAACTCACTTGGCAAATAAGTTCTCACAAAGATTTGCAGGGAATTAAGTAAAGGATTTGCAATGAATTAAATGCAGGGAATGTAGAAAATAGCAGAGAATACAAATAGAATCTAGATGAAGTCTTTTTTTGAGAGGGGAAACAAACAAGCAAGAGATAAATGCAAGAACATAGAGGAACACTAGAGAACTTTATCTAGAATTGGTCGGCAACAAAGTCACCTATGTTAGAGCATATTGACTTAGGAGTTAAGTGAAGACACTTGATCATAGGTCATACTCATCGTTTAAGCTCAAAATGGGGTTGCCATTTTCTGTTTAATCATTTGATGTGTTTACATCTTGTTGAATTGCTTTGACCCATGTCTTGGAGTAAACCTTCTCTAAGATGGAATGACATACCTTGGTGGTGGTGATCTTGATCATGTAGTTGAACTTGTGTAGGATGCTCAAAGTTGATGTAGTTCATCATGAGTTGGGAGCGCCGCTTGTAGTTGGAGTTCATCTTCCTACATGGGTTAGTTTTGCAAGGAAGAGCACTTGTGTATCCAAATTGACAATCATGAAGTTTGATACCAAATGAAATTTGATATATAGAAATTGTCAAAAGATATATAGAAGGCATTCATGCTTCCTTGTCTTCAGCCACCATATTGTAGAGACTTGGAGATGTAGAGATTGCTTAGAATGTGATTGAGTTGCAATATCATTGAGTAGGGCTTATCCAAGTACCTACAAGGGTTAGATAGCATGCAAAAGTACAATTGCATCCAAGACATATGATCATCATCATAAGAGAAATATCAAGGATTAGTCATAGAAAGGCTCATGCCTTGCATGCATCCACATGGAGTTTCCACTTCAAGTTTGAGGCATCAATGATGTTCAATTCACCTCTCAAACGGCAAAACACTCTCTTGCCAAGCGGTTTGGTGAATATATCCGCCAAGTGCTTATCGGTATGAACGTGTTTAAGATTCATATCTCCCTTAGCAACATGATGTCGAATCAAATGATGACAAACTTCAATATGCTTAGTTCGAGCATGTTGCACGAGATTATGAGCAATCTTAATACCACTTTCATTGTCACAAAGCAATGGAACATGTTTCACATATATCCCATAATCTTTAAGAGTTCGGGTCATCCAAAGTAGTTGAGCACAACATGAACCAGCGGCAATGTATTCCGCTTCGGCGGTGGATAAGGATACCGAGTTTTGTTTCTTGGAGGACCAAGACACAAGAGATCTACCAAGAAATTGACAAGTACCCGAAGTGGACTTTCTATCAACCTTGCCTCTGGCATAGTCCGAATTGGATTAGCCAACAAGATCCAAAGAAGACCTCCTAGGATACCAAATGCCAAAGTTTGGTGTGTGAATTAAGTATCTCACTATCCTTTTCACAGCCTTAAGATGACATTCTTTGGGGGCCGCTTGATATCATGCACAAATGCACGCACTTAGCATCATATTGGGACGGGAGGCACATAGATATAACAATGAACCAATCATAGAGCGGTAAACCTATTGGTCAACCGGTTCACCATCCTTTGTCAAGTCAAGTTGTCCACTAGTAGGCATGGGGGTCCTCATACCTTTGCATTCTTTCATGATGAACTTCTTGAATAAGTCCTTGGGGTACTTTGTTTGAGAAACAAAGGTACCCGCCTTAGTTTGCTTGATTTGCAATCCAAGAAAGAACTTGAGTTCAGTCATCATAGACATCTCAAACTTCTCCGACATTAGCATTCCAAATTTTTCACTAAAATGAGGGTTAGTCGAACTAAATATGATATCATCCACATAAATTTGGCACACAAATAATTCACCATTAACCCTTTTAGTAAAAAGTGTAGAATCAATCTTTCCAATTTCAAAGCCTTTTTCAAAAAGGAATTTAGTCAAGCATTTATACCATGCTCTAGGAGCTTGTTTAAGACCATAAAGAGCTTTGTGAAGTTTGGAAACATGATCAGGTTTCTTGGGATTAACAAAGCCGGAAGGTTGTTTAACATAAACTTCCTCCTCAATTTCAGCATAAAGAAAAGAACTTTTAATGTCCGTTTGGTATAGGGTGATATCATCATGATTGGCATAAGCAAGTAAGATGCGAAGGGACTCAAGTCTAGCAACAGGGGCATATGTCTCATCGTAGTCCATACCTTCGACTTGAGTGTAGCCTTGAGCAACGAGACGAGCCTTGTTGTGTACAACTTGTCCATCTTTATCTTGCTTGTTCTGAAACACCCATTTGGTTCAAATGACATTGTGCTTCTCATCAGGCTTTTCAACCAACGTCCACACTTGGTTTCGCTCGAAATGGTGTAGCTCATCATGCATAGCGTCCACCCAATCCAGATCATCAAGAGCATCTTCAACCTTCATTGGTTCAATGCTAGAAATAAATGAGTAATGTTCACAAAAGTTAGCCAAACGAGTTTTAGAGCGAGTAATTCTCCCAGTTTGAATATCATCATAGATTTGTTCGACGGGATGATCTCTTGAGACTCTTGCTCGAACTCGTGAGAGCTTTTCTTTGGTTCAGGGTGGAACATCCTCTTCATTGTCTTGTTCTTCCTCTGGTCTTTCTTCATTGTTGTTGGCGTTGTTGTTCTCTCGTGGAGGTGGAGAAGGAGGTCGCCGAGGTTCATCTTGTTGTACATCCTTGTTTCCATCGTCTTGATGTGTCCCACTTGTGGATGCCCCCAAGTCAACTTGTAGTTCACCTGGGCGTGAAGTTGAGGCTTCCACTTGGATAGACGAGGTGATGAGGACATCAATACCATTGTTACACCCACAGCCCCTGCTGCTATACATACTGGACCAATTAATAGAGCTCGCGCACGCCAATTAAATTACCATGTACTTTCGTTTCTTGGTAATGATTCTAATGTTCATGAGAATATGATGCTGCCTAAATTGGATACATTTGTTTTGCTTACAAATGAAGGGACTATCTTGGAGAAGGATGAACATTGGAGCAAGACCAAGAATGGAGATGATGGCATGCGCAAGGGGAACAAGAACGGAGTTACAAGTGATGATTTCAGGACTTTCAAGCCACCATAATGAGTGCACGAAGCCTTGGACGAAATATACAAGATGCCACTTTATAAATTTCATCTAGAGGCCATTCTAGGTGTTGCGTCACCTTTTTATTGGGCCAGGCCCATGTAATTTCGAAATACATAAGTATAGGCTATTTTTAGAGTACGTATGTGTGGGGAAACAAGAGATAGGGTTTGTTTCGGACCCTTCCACTAAGGGCCACGAAATTCCCCCCTCTTCCTCCATATATACAGCCCTTAGGGCACCGTTTAGACTTTGAGTTTTGTTTAGATTAAAAGTTCGGCATAGCTACAACTTCGCGTACTTCATTTGTGTTCAACGACCAGACCAAGACGTTACAGAACCCCACCTTCATTAATAAAGCTTTCCTCTTATATTCGCAATATCCAGATTGCAATCTCAGTGTCTTGCTTGTTCTTTGTTTGCTCGCAGGAAAGGGACCCTCGTGGTTAGGTTGATCGTGCTCCGGCCTGGTCAATAACCCTCGGAAGTTGGTTTAGCGATTGCTAGGGCGCGACGTCTCGCACGATTGTAGTCGGATCGTCAAGGTCGACTCCCACAGAAAACGATAGCCACCATCTCATCGAAACCTCGGGAATCCTTTGCCTCTATCAAGTGGTATCAGTTTTCAGGTTGCTCGGTGAGATTTTACGGTTTTTCATAGTTTAGATCGAGTATGTTTCTTCATACCTATAGTCCATGAAAAAGCCAAAAAACTACTAGGGTTAGTTCATCCTATCCGAACCAATCTGAGCCTTTGCATAATCTTTTCTATATTTGCTTTGTTGAATTTGCGGTTGCATCGTCGTGTCAAGTTGCTGGTCTTAGCGTCTAGTCTTTTAGAGTTTCGAGTTCTGGTCATAAGTTGTCACGCTGCCGCCGCACTATCATCATCGCTCCTGCCATTTACCACCACCGCTTATCCGCCACCGATCCGTATCCATATACCATCACCAATCCGTATCCATATACCACCACCAGTCTATATCCATATACCACCATCGTTGCCATATTTTTCCATCATATATTCGCCACCAGTTTGTGCTTCACCGCCCATCATATACCATCATCACCAGTCCGAGTTCCACCAGATTCATCTCTGCCACCAGTCCTAGTCCGAGTCCAATATTTGTTCCTTTATTTCCGAGTTCCAGATCACGCGATACTACGAGACGTGACCAAGCCGGACTCCCCAACTTTTGTGCTATCCGCAGTAGAAAAATAGTTCCAGTTTAAAAAAAACTAAGTCTGGAAAATTCTGGCTAGGTAGTTTTTAGAACATTTTGTAGACTTTTTCGAAAAAAATTGTTGCGGAGCAAAAAAAAAGGGAAAAGTGCAAAAAAAAGTGAAAAAGTGAAAAAAGGAGAGAAAAAAATTCAGAGTGTGCTCCTCCCTTGATTACGTGCCGCTTCGTTATTTTGTTAGTGTTCTAGGCTCGCGTCTCTAGCACGGTCTAGCCTAGGACCAGCACAGTACCGTCGTTGAGCGTTTATTCAACTTTGCATCTCTGAACTGATTGTTGCTAACCCTTTTTACTACCATATTATAAGCCTTCCCAGCTCCACATACATCTACGTCATGCGTTTGACACCGCCTGGCCATCGCTCTATCCAAGCTTTGAGAGTTTTGACTACAACGGTTGCCGATCACCACCTGTTGTTGGGTAAGAACTTGTAAGAATTTGAGATTCGCTTCACGGGTTTGTGACACACCACCACCACTTCCTAGTAGTCTATAGGATCATATTCTTGTGTGTTTCTATTGTTGCTAACCATGGCAGGATCACAAGCCAATGAGACTGATTGGGAGAACATGACGAACAAACAACTGCATGATAAATTTCAGCAAATGATGAGTGGACAGGTGTAAGATGTGCTAAATAGATTTAAAGAGTCCATGGAGAAGATAGATGGCATTGAAAAGACATTCGAAACAAAGCTCGATAACAAGTTTAATGAATTTCTCACGTGTCTTCAACAACCACCGCCGGCTGCACCTATCGCACCTCTACAACGACAACAACAACGCCCCCTTCCGAATGAGTTTGGACGAGCGAAGCGTGTTCCTCTTGAGGATGGCCAAACTTCTAGTGTTGTTGTACCTATTGTTTATGCTTCTTTGGCTCCTGCTACTGCTGCTGCTGGTACCCAGGAGGAGGATGATTATGCGGGCGATTATGAGGATGAGGTTGATCAGAATCAGAACTACGTGCAGCCACCAGCACCACCACCAGCAGGTCGACCTCAGGTATATATTTGCAATGGTAGGCCTGCACCACCACCTCAGGTACGAGATAATGACCATATTCCTAAACTGAAATTGAATATTCCACCATTTGAGGGTAGATATGTTCCTGATATATATCTTACTTGAGAGTTAGAAACTGAACAACATTTTACATGTTTACAATATCCCGAGGAGAGACGGGTTGCTACTGCTATTTGTGCTTTCACTAGTTTTGCATGTGTATGGTGGTCTGAACATTGTAGATTATATCATATTCTAGCTACTTGGGCTGCTTTGAAAACTGCTATCCGTACTCGTTGGGTTCCACCATATTATCAACGTGAATTGCTTCAAAAATTGCAGCGTTTAAGACAAGGAAAAAATTCTATAGAGGAATATTATCAGGAATTACAAACTGGCATGATTAGATGTGGTATTGTTGAGGAGAATGAAGCTATGCTTGCACGTTTTATGGGTGGATTAAATAGAGATATTCAGACCATTTTAGAGTATAAGGAGTATACTAATATCACTCGTTTATTCCATCTTGCTTGTAAAGCTGAACGTGAAGTGCAGGATCGACAGGCATTGGCGCGAACTAACTTTTCTGCAGGTCGACCTTCATCATGGACACCGCATGTGTCCTCCACTTCCACTGCACTAGCACCTCCATCAGGTGCCATCTCCAGTCGTGATACAAGAAAGCAGACACAACCACCACTATCTGCCAAGAGCACACCTACTGGGCTTGCACAGAGCTCTTCTTCTTCCATGGCATCAACAGGGCACACACGTGATATTATTTGTCGTCGTTGTAAGGGAAGAGGACATTATGCGCGAGAATGCAAATCTCAGCGTGTGATGATTGCTACTGAGGATGGTGGGTATGAGTCTGCTAGTGACTATGATGAGGAGACTATAGCTCTTATTACAAGTGAAGAACATGGTGGAGATGATTCTGATCATGAGACACAATACATGGCTCCTGAAGACGCTGACAGGTACAAATGTTTAGTTGCTCAATGTGTTTTGAGTGTGCAGGTCACACAAGCTGAGCAAAATCATAGGCATAATTTGTTCCATACAAAGGGAGTTGTGAAGGAACGTTATGTGCGTGTCATCATAGACGGAGGGAGCTGCAACAACTTGTCTAGCATGGAGATGGTGGAGAAGTTATCTCTCATCACAAGACCACATCCACATCCTTACTACATCCAATGATTCAACAACAACAGCGGCAAGGTTAAGATAACACGTACTGTTCGTGCGCATTTTAGTATCTCTACATATGATGATTATGTTGATTGTGATGTGGTACCTATGCAAGCATGTTCCTTATTACTGATTTTTTGTCGAAATAGACCACCGGCCGAACGGAATTGTCAAAAAAGACTCCCTCCGAATGAAAGTGACAAAAAGGACCCCCTCGACCGTGGCGGCAGGCGCGCCAGGCGACACGTGGCACCTGCCGCCACGGCGCGAGGCGGCATGCTGCGCAAAACGGGAAACGACGTTGGCAACAGAACGGGCTGGCCTGGTGGGTCCCTGCCGCCTCAGGGGCTGGTGGCAGCCCTGGACATGTGCTGCTGCAGCGGCGTCGTTCCAAAAGAGTTAAAGTCTAGGGAACGGGAACCGTTTCAGTCAAGTGTATCTACCACCTATATCTATCTAGCGGCCTGGGCTTTGCATCAAAAGGAGTCCAACATGGAACGGCTTCGAATCGGTCTCTCTGATTCTATGTGAACCAAAGGAGAGAGCAGTGGTACGTTTAGGCTGCAGAGCTACCTAACTCGAGACGCTTCTTTCCAGGACTTTTCGTTTTGACTGGGACATTGTAAAATGGATCTGTCCGAACGGAGTCAATGGCGCTAGATCTTTAACTCTTTTGGAAAACGACGCCGCTGCAGCAGCGCATGTCTAGGGCCGCCGCCATCCCCTGAGGCGGCAGGGACCCACCAGGCCAGTCTGTTCCGTCGCTAACGCCGTATCCCGTTTTGCACAGCATGCCGCCTGACGTCGTGGCGGCAGGGCCTGCCGCCTCGCGCCGTGGCAGCAGGTGCCACATGTCGCCTGGCGCGCCTGCCGCCACGGTCGAGGGGGTCCTTTTTGTCATTTTCATCTCGGAGAGGTCTTTTTTGACAATTCCGTTCATCAGGTGGTCTATTTTGACAAAAAATCCCTTATTACTTGGTCGACCATGGCAATTTGATAAAAATCATGTACACCATCATAGAAACAATCAGTATAGTCTTGTTCATAAGGATAAAAACATTACTTTGCTTCCTATTACTCATGATTCCATTTTGAAAGATGATATTAATAGAGCTAATAAAGCAAAACAGGAATAGAATAAGAGTGAAAATCAGATTCTGGCAAAAGAATCTGAGCAACAAATGAAGCCTAATAATAAACCATCTAGTGTTGCCTCTGAAATTAAATTGAAAAGTGCATGTTTATTTGCCACCAAATCTGATATTGATGAGCTAGATTTCAGCAAATCTGTTTGATATGCTTTTGTGTGCAAAGAGGCATTATTTTCATTCGAGGACGTGCCTTCCTCTTTTCCTCCTGCTGTCACTAACATTTTGCAGGAGTTCGCTGACGTCTTTCCACAAGACGTGCCACCAAGATTACCGCCTATTCGAGGGATTGAGCATCAGATTGACTTAATTCTTGGTGCTTCACTGCCAAACCATGCGCCATACCGTACCAATCAAGAGGAGACAAAGGAGATTATGCGTCAAGTACAGGAGCTTCTCGACAAAGGTTATATACGTGAATCCCTTAGTCCTTGTGATGTTCCTATTATTCTAGGGCCAAAAAAGGATGGTACATCGCGTATGTGTGTTGATTGTAGAGGCATGAATAATATTACTATTCGTTATCGTCATCCTATTCCTAGGCTAGATGATATGCTTGCTGAATTGAGTGGCTCTACAATATTCTCCAAAGTTGATTTGCATAGTGCATACCATCAAATTCGTATGAAATTGGGGGATGAACGGAAAACAACATTTAAAACTAAGTTTGGATTATATGAGTGGTTAGTCATGCCTTTTGGGTTAACTAATGCACCTAGTACTTTCATGAGATTAATGAATGAAGTTTTACGTGCTTTCATTGGACGATTTGTGGTAGTCTATTTTGATGATATACTGATTTATAGCAGATCTTTGGAGGAACATTTGGAACATTTACGTGTTGTTTTTATTGCTCTTCGTGATGCACGTTTGTTTGGTAACCTTGGGAAGTGCACCTTTTGCACCGACCGAGTATCTTTTCTTGGCTATGTTGTTACTCCACAGGGAGTTGAAGTTGATAAAGCCAAGATTGAAGCTATTGAGAGTTGGCCGCAGCCCAAAACGGTCACACAAGTGAGGAGTTTTCTTGGCCTCGCTGGATTCTATAGGCGTTTTGTGAGAGATTTCAGCACCATTGCGGCACCTCTCAATGAGCTTACAAAGAAGGATGTGCCTTTTGTTTGGGGTACCGCACAGGAAGAAGCCTTCACGGTATTGAAAGATAAGTTGACACATGCTCCTTTACTCAAACTTCCTGATTTTAATAAGACTTTTGAGCTTCAATGTGATGCTAGTTGAATTGGATTAGGAGGTGTGCTATTACAAGATGGCAAACCCGTTGCATACTTTTCTGAAAAATTGAGTGGGCCTAGTCTGAATTATTCTACTTATGATAAGGAATTATATGCTCTTGTTCGGACTTTAGAAACATGGCAACATTATTTATGGCCCAAAGAATTTGTTATACATTCTGATCATGAATCTTTGAAACATATTAAAAGTCAAGCTAAACTGAATCGTAGACATGCTAAATGGGTTGAATTCATTGAGACTTTCCCTTATGTCATTAAACACGAGAAGGGTAAAGAAAATGTTATTGCTGATGCATTATCTCGTCGCTATACTATGCTTTCACAACTTGACTTCAAAATATTTGGTTTGGAGACCATCAAAGATCAATATGTGCATGATATTGATTTTAAAGATGTATTGAAGAATTGTAAAGAAGGGAGAACATGGAACAAGTTCATTGTTAATGATGGATTTGTGTTCCGTGCTAACAAGCTATGCATTCCAGCTAGCTCTATTCGTCTTTTGTTGTTGCAGGAGGCGCATGGAGGAGGATTAATGGGACACTTTGGCATGAATAAGACGGAGGACGTACTTGCTACACATTTATTTTGGCCAAAGATGAGACGGGATGTTGAGCATTTTATTGCTCGCTGCACTACATGTCAAAAAGCTAAGTCACGACTCAATCATCATGGTTTATATATGCCTTTGCCTATACCTAGTGTTCATTGGGAGGATATATCTATGGACTTTGTTTTAGGTTTACCTCGAACAAAGAAGGGGAGCGATAGCATATTTGTTGTCGTGGATAGATTCTCGAAAATGGCACACTTTATACCATGTCATAAAAGTGATGATGTTGTTAATGTTGCTGATTTGTTCTTTCGTGAAATTATTTGCTTGCATGGTGTGCCAAATACTATTGTTTCAGATCGTGATACTAAATTTCTTAGCCACTTTTGGAGATGTTTATGGGCTAAGTTGGGGACTAAACTACTTTTTAGTACTACTTGTCACCCCAAACTGACTGACAAACTTAAGTAGTCAATATAACATTGTCTACTATGCATAGGGCTGTTTTGAAGAATAATAAGAAAATGTGGGAGGAATGCTTGCCTCATATTGAATTTGCTTATAATCGTCCATTGCATTCTACTACTAAGTTGTGCCCTCTTGAAGTTATGTATGATTTCCTACCTCGTGCACCTATTGATTTGTTGCCTCTTCCATCTTCGCAGAAGGTTAATTTTGATGCTAAACAACATACTGAATTGATTTTAAAAATGCATGAGTTAACTAAGGAAAACATTGAGCGTATGAATGCTAAATATAAACTTGCTCGAGATAAGGGTAGAAAACATGTTGTGTTTGCACCTGGAGATCTTGTTTGGTTACATTTGCGTAAGGATAGATTTCCTGATTTGCGCAAATCAAAGCTAATGCCACGTGCTGACGGACCTTTTAAGGTGTTAGAGAAAATAAATGATAATGGATATAAACTTGAGCTGCCTGTAGATTTCGGGGTTAGTCCCACTTTTAACATTGCAGATTTGAAGCCTTATTTGGGAGGGGAAGATGAACTTCCATCGAGGACGACTTCATTTCAAGAAGGGGAGGATGATGACGACATCAATACCATTGTTACACCCACAACCACTGCTGCTATACATACTAGACCAATTACTAGAGCTCGCGCACGCCAATTAAATTACCAGGTACTTTTGTTTCTTGGTAATGATTCTAATGTTCATGAGAATATGATGCTGCCTAAATTGGATACATTTGTTTTGCTTACAAATGAAGGGCCTAGCTTGGAGAAGGATGAACATTGGAGCAAGAACAAGCATGGAGATGATGGCATGCGCAAGGGGAACAAGAACGGAGTTACAAGTGATGATTTCAGGACTTTGAAGCCACCATAATGAGTGCACGAAGCGTTGGACGAAATATACAAGATGGCACTTTATAAGTTTCGTCCAGAGGCTATTCTAGGTGCTGCGTCGCCTTTTTGTTGGGCTAGGCCCATGTAATTTCGAAATACATAAGCATAGGCTATTTTTAGAGTCTGTATGTGTGGGGAAACAAGAGATAGGGTTGGTTTCGGACCCTTCCACTAAGGGCCACGAAATTCCCCCCTCTTCCTCCACATATACAGCCCTTAGGGCACCGTTTAGACTTTAGGTTTTGTTTAGATTAAAAGTTCGGCATAGCTGCAACTTCGCGTACTTCGTTTGTGTTCAACAACCAGACCAAGACGTCACAGAACCCCACCTTCATTAATAAAGTTTTCCTCTTATATCCGCAATATCCAGATTGCAATCTCAGTTTCTTGCTTGTTCTTCATTTGCTCGCAGGAAACAGACCCTCGTGGTTAGGTTGATCATGCTCTGGTGTGGTCAATAACCCTCAGAAGTTGGTTTAGCGATTGCTAAGGCGCGACGTCTCGCATGTTTGTAGTCGGATCGTCAAGGTCAACTCCCACAGAAAACGATAGCCACCATCTCATCGAAACATCGGGACACCTTTGCCTCTATCACGAGGTACTCTCCTTCACCTCCGTTGGGCGAATCTTGCCAATAGACAAGTCTTGTATAGCTTCCGAAGGATATTTTTCACCTACATCAATTGACAATTGCTCCACTTGTGAGCCATTAGATTCATCAAACTTCACATCTACCATCTCTTCAACCTTTTGGGTGAAGCTGTTGTAGACATGGTAAGTGTGAGAGTTTGAGCCATAACCAAGTAGAATTCCTTCATGAGATTTGGGAGCAAATTTCGAACGACGATGCTTATCAAGAATGTAACACTTTGAGCCGAATACCCGAAAGTATCCAACTTGGGGTTTGTTACCGGTGAGAAGCTCATATGTCGTCTTGCCGAGTAGCTTGTGAATATATAGACGATTTGTTGCATGGGAAGCTGTCTCAACCGCTTCCACCCAAAAGTGTTTTAGCGTCTTGTACTCGTCAAGCATCGTTCTCACCATTTTGATGAGTGTCTGGTTCTTCAGTTCTTCCTCTCAACAACTCCATTTTGTTGAGGCGTGT
Source organism: Triticum dicoccoides (assembly GCF_002162155.2). NCBI lineage: Eukaryota > Viridiplantae > Streptophyta > Magnoliopsida > Poales > Poaceae > Triticum > Triticum dicoccoides. The sequence continues at coordinate 464,308,179 of NC_041393.1, forward strand.
ACGTAGCTGAGAACTCATGTGAAATCCCTTCTTCGTCAAGAAAGGTGTCCACATTGGCGTTCTTGAACTCTGTTCCGTTGTCGCTATGAACCTTCTTGATCTTCACTTCAAATTGATTTTGGGCCTTCCTAGAAAAGTTCTTGAAGATCTTTTGGACCTGCGATTTATCATCAAGAAAAAACACCCACGTAAATCTTGAAAAATCATCAACAATGACCAATCCGAATGAGTTACCACCGAGACTCTTATAGGCATTGGGACCGAAGAGATCCATGTGAAGTAGCTCAAGTGGTCTTCTCGTGGTCATGATGTTCTTCACAGGATGACTTCCCCCAACTTGTTTTCCTACTTGGCAAGCACTACAAAGTCTATCCTTGTCAAATATAACATCTTTAACACCAAGGATATGATCACCTTTAATAAGCTTGTCAAGATTTCACATGCCCACATGACCTAACTGTCTATGTCACAACCAGCCTTTAGAGGATTTAGCAATTAAGAAAGTTCTAGGTTGAGCCTTTTTAGTGAAATCAACAATGTATAGATCACCTCTACGTATGCCGGTAAAGAACATATTATGATTTTCTCTTCGAAACACTTGGCAATCTACTTCAATAAATAGGACATTGAAACCGAAATCAGCTATTCTAGATACAGAAAGTAAATATAGCCAAGAGATTCAATGAGCATAACATTTTGTATGGAGCTGCCATGTGAGATGGCCACCTTACCGAGGCCAACCACCTTATCCTTTGAGTTATCACCAAAAGTGACATACTTTCGAGGGCCATCATTTTCAGCAAGTTCACCAAACATATCCTTGTCTCCGGTCATGTGATTTGTACATCCACTATCAAGAACCCATTACTTTCCTCCAACCATGTAAAGGTTTGCCATAAGACCAAACTGTCTCATAGACTCATCGAGATCATAGTCACTATCATCATCCTCATCATAGTATCCATGTTCAACACCATCTTGTGATTGATCATTTCCTAGAGAGAGTGAATCATTAGTTTTGTGATCATGACAATGTGCATCTTTATGAATTCTAATGACTTCGGAAATGATATTGCTAATGATTCCAACATCTCCTTTGGCATGCATAAGATCACGAAGCTCAAATAGACAATCACCAAACTTAGGGTCATTGGGACTCATCTTATTCAAAGCAATAGATTTGTGAAGAATCTCATCTAAGTTTTTCAAGGAATAGTCTGGAAATCTTTCCTCAAGAAATCTCCATATAGTGTAAGCCCATTCAAGAGTTGGCAAGCGAGCAATCAAGTTTCTACGTAATCCTCTAGTTATAAGATTGATAGTTCTATGATTGCGAATCATATCAAGAGACTCGTCAGGGGTAGGATGCAAGGGGTCAACAAGGGGCGCACAAGGGGTAGTAATGTACTTGTTCAAGTGATATTCATTGAAAATCTCACGCATCTCATTTTTCCAAGTAATAAAGAACTCTCCATCAAGTATAGGCACTCTACGTCTAATACTCCCAATTGTGGACTCATCGATCTTCCTCCAATGGTGTTTAAACCACAGAAATGGAGACCAAAGCTCTGATACCAATAGAAAGGATCAAGAAGAGGTGTCTAGAGGGGGGGTGATTAGACCCTCAACAAGTAAAGATAGTCGTTTTTAGGTTCTTCAAGTTGAGGTTGGAAATTAGCACAATTTCAAGCATTTATAATACAATTCAAGCAAACATGCAAAGAGTATATGAGCAGCGGAAAATAAAGCATGCAACTTGCAAGAAAGTAAAGGGATGGGATTGGAGTGTGCAAACGTAATCAGAGACACGGAGATTTTTGGTGTGGTTCCGATAGATGGTGCTATCGTACATCCATGTTGGTGGACACTTCAACCCACGAAGGGTAACGGTTGCGCGAGTCCACGGAGGGCTCCACCCATGAAGGGTCCACGAAGAAGCAACCTTGTCTATCCCACCATGGCCATCGCCCATGAAGGACTTGCCTCACTTGGGTAGATATTTACGAAGTAGGAGATCTCCTTGCCCTTACGAACTCCTTGGTTCAACTCCACAATCTTGACGGAGGCTCCCAACTGACACCTAACCAATCTAGGAGATACCACTCTCCAAAAGGTAATAGATGGTGTGTTGATGATGAACTCCTTGCTCTTGTGCTTCAAATGATAGTCTCCCCAACACTCAACTCTCTCTCACAGATTTGGCTATGGTGGAAAGACGATTTGAGTGGAAAGCAACTTGGGGAAGGCTAGAGATCAAGATTCTTGTGGTTGGATTGGAATGTCTTGGTCTCAACACATGAGTAGGTGGTTCTCTCTCAGAAAATGAGTAGTGGAAGTGCAGGCACGTTCTGATGGCTCTCTCTCAAATGAATAAGGGGGTGGAGGGGTATATATAGCCTCCACACAAAATCTAGTCGTTACACACAATCTTCCAAACTCGGTGGGACGGAATAGTGAAACTCTGTGAGACCGATATGGCTGAAAATATGAAATTTAGAGTTTTCGGTGGGACCGACAAGATCAACTCGGTGGGACCGATGTGCTAGGGTTAGGGCATAACCTCATCTCGGTGAAACTGATTGCGTGAACTCGGTGTGACCGGTTTCAGAATAAGCAAACAAAGACTTGGTCAAGAAAACTCGGTGGGACCGATTGCACATTTCGGTGAGATCGAAATAACTACAATAGGTAACAGAGAGTTTGCAAGGCCATCTCGGTGAGACCGAGATCCCATTGGTGATACCGAACTGATTAGGGTTTCTGGCGGTGGCTATGTTAGGTGAAATCGGTGGCGCCGGATGAATCAAATTAGTGGGGTCGAGTTTGGCTTTAGGTTTAGGACATATATGGAAATGAGAAAGTGGTTGAGGGCTTTGGAACATAGTACTAAGCACTTTGAGCAAGCAAGCCATTAAGCAACACCTCACCCCCTTTTAATAGTATTGGCTTTCCTATGGACTCAATGTGATCTTGGATCACTAAAATGGAAATGTAGAGTCTTGAGCTTTTGCCAATGTTTGTCCTTAGCATTTTGAAGGGGTTCCACATCCTCATGTCCTGCCACTCCAATGTTGAACTCATCTGAAATATACTAGGTAGAAGCATTAGTCCAACAAGAGATATGTTGACATTAATTACCAAAATCACCGAAGGAGCACTTGTGCTTTCAAGGGGATCTGGATCACTTGGTGGTGGCAGGGGCGGCAGGCTGATGTGGGCCCGCCCCGGTTACTAGTGCCGTTGTGTGAGCCGCCCCCGCTGCTTTATATGCTGCCGTGATCGCGCGCCCTGAACGACGCACGTGTTGTTGTTGAGGTTTTTGCCGCTGCATAGCCTTGCCGACCACCCTCTTGCCGGGAACCTTGCCACTCAAGGGAACTTGTTGGACTGGCTCGCCGGAGATGGCTTTCCAAAGAGTACGCCTCTTCTTCCCCAGAGTTGGGGGCTCCTCGTGCAGCTGCTCCTCGACTGTATCTTTGATAGAAGAGCCCCCGAAAATTGTGCCACTCTGCTCCCTGGCAATTCCCTCCTGCTCTACAAGGTTTTCCTCTTCACTTGCTTCCTGTTCCACAAAGCCAACACTGCTAGCCTCCACGGCAAGACTCGCCTCTTCCGCCCTACTAGCAATATATGATATTTCTTTGTTAGTAGTTGGGCGGATGAAGTTCGACTCCTCCCGGATGACCCTCTCTGACAAGTTGTCGAAGAACTTATATGTGCGCTCCGCGGATGGCTTGACCCAAGTTCCGTCAAGGTCGTGGACATTGAACACCGGCATCATGGTGATGATTGAGGACAGAACAGAGTTGTTGCACAGGGGAATGATGCTTGCTGGCAACTTGAACGACCTGTCGGCCCTGAACAGCTTGTGGCAGAGAGTTGTGTGTTCCATGAACGTCAAGTTGTTGTTCAAGCCAGGGCGCAACCTCATGATATCTGCTGCATTTCGAAACTCCTAGGTTGGTCTCCCTTTGTTCTGCAGAGGGGTGATGCAGCGACGGAGGAAATCAACGTCGACCATCTCTATCGTGAGCCTAGTAGCTCTGAGGCGTTTGATCCTGGTGATTGCGATTGTGAGCTTCTCATCTTGAGAATCGAGGGCACTCCAATCCTTGCTGTGGGTCAGCCTCATTTGCCGGGGCGAACAGAACGGCTGCGGGTCTTTCTCCGTAATCCAGCACCACTTGCCCCGCCAATCATCCCACTTATCACGGAAGACCCCGTATGGGTATATCTCTTTGTTCCACGCCCTAGGAATCCAAGTGATGAAACCAGAAAGGGCCTCTCCAACCTGGATATGGGGGATGAAGTAGTGGCGGAAGAGGATTGTATTGGGGATTACTCTGGCAAATTCCTCACAAAGGTGGGCGAAGACTGACATACATGTCACGGCATTCAGCGCAAAATCCAAGAGGTGGAAGCCGAATGTACATGATGTCGACAAAGAAATCAGAAAACGGTGAGCAGAGCCCACAATAAAAGTACTCGGCGAAGAAGGGGAATTTATCTGGGCCACCCTCGGTGGAAGCTAGACTCACGCGAGTGGAGGGGTGAGCCTTCGCCTTCCTCAACCACATGCATAAGTACCTCTCCTTCAAGGCGCGCGCATCGAGCGTCGGTGAGAAGATGATGCGCTCCTTCCGCAACTTCGCCAGTTCGCTCTCCGGCACTTCCTTGCCCTTGATTGCCTTAGGCACGATGGCAATTGAGGGGGGACGGGGAGCCGAGGATGATGAGAGCGCGGCGGTGGCGTACAGATGGGGAAAACTCTACTTCGAGCTAGAGGAAGAAGACGACTGCGGTTTCTAGATTGGAACGGGCGAGAGGTAAATGAGCGGCGCCTCTACGGATTCCTCTTTTTATAGGGAAGGTGTGAGGCTGCTTCTTTACTATTTGATTTGAAAGCATTTTCGCGGGCATGTTGCTGCTGCGGCCGATCAGCGCGCGTATCCCACGTCGCGCACTCAATGTGGATCGTGGGGCTGCAACAGACAAGATGATTACAGTAGTTAACCCCTACCACGCGTGCCCATGCACTGTTTGGGCCTAGCCCAACAACGCCTCGCACCCGTGTGTGGCCCGGGCCTGGGGGCTCCTGATGGTGTACTAATTTTGGGCCCTTTAGTCCCCCATACTTGTGCACGGGCAATTGCAGCCGTACCCGCGGCAACGCTTGACGGGGACAACTGGAAGCAAATACGAGACGACCAAGGAAGCATTCATGCCAATAGTCAGAAAATAGAAGACCTAAAGCTGGGCTCCCACCAAGATTCTTGTTGGGATGGTTGCCGAGCCTCGGCAAGACCATCACCCTTGAGGTTGAGAGCTCTGACACCATCGACAATGTCAAGGCCAAGATCCAGTAGCGTCTGCGTGGTGGCATGTAGATCTTTGTGAAGACTCTCACTGGCAAGGTTTCGCCACCCTGCCATCGCTCCAGCGCAGCGACTAGCCTGCCAGCCTGGCATTGCGGGCCTCGTCATCCTGTGTGCATGTCGAGATGGGGTGAGGCAACGATGGACGGGACATGCACTTCTTTCGTATCCCAAGAAAGTTGGGGACATGTAAACAACGCATTAAGTGTGTTTGTCCTAGGATGTCGATGATAAGCACATACACTATAGCAACTTTACACCTCCTGTATGCACTGTGGTATCCCCTTAGATGTATAAAAGGAGGCCCAAGGCGATATAGAGAGGGACTTTTGGACATTCTGGCCCAGTTTGCATGCATAGCAACTAGCGAGAGCTCAAGAACTCTCAATAGACCAATACATGACTATGTGTTTTACACTTCTCAGCGGCCCGAACCTGGGTAAAAATCCCTCATGTTGATCGTTGGATCTGCTCTTCATGCACACATTTTTGCTTGCTGAACCGTAGAAGGCATCCACGTGATCCCATAGGTGTCGTTTCCCCGACAGCTCTACCGCAGTCCGCTTGGGAGCCGCCGACCACCTTCGGCTTAACATTGAACACCTTCAGCCACAGGCCGAAGTGTGATTGGACCCGCAGAAGGGCCTCACAAACGATGATGAAGGCGGAGATGTGGAGGAGGAAATTGAGGGCTAAATCGTGAAAATCCAGCCCGTAGAAGAACATCAATCCCCGCGCGAAGGGTGCAACAGGAATCCCAACCCCCGGATGAAGTGGGGGAGGAAAACCACCCTCTCGTCTGGCTTGGGCATGGGGACGACCTAGACCTTCTCGGGGGCCCGGTAAGCGATGTCGGCCGGCAGGTAGCCGGCTCGCTTCAGCTCCTCGATGTCACTGTTGGTGATGATGGAGGCTTCCCGCTTGCCATTAGCACCGGATCCGACCATGGTCGTAGCTAGGAGGAGGCGGGGAAGGGAATCTCTACAAGAGTGTAAGGCGGGGCGCTGGAGCTATGGAGATTGAGAAAGTGACAGTGAAAGGTGGAAGAAGGCGTAGGCTGGTAACTGCAGCCTTTCCCCTTTTTATGGGTCACGGAGAAGCCAAGGGTTCCTTTTTCGTGCCGCAGACCTCTCCACTTCCCGATATGCTCAAGACGTTATGCGCGGGTGGGATGATCGAAATCATTGATCATATCCTCTAAAAAGCGGGCATGATCTCTGCCTTGATGAGACATGCCAATGGAGGGGCGGCCTCGAGCTGCATATCGAGAAATTCCAACCATTCGGTATTATGACCAGACGTGGCCCTTCGCCAAAAAGTTGTCAGGTGAGCGCACTGTTCACATTGGAGCACTTTGGCCTTTAGGGCTAAGTAAAGACAATGCTCTAGACTCCGGATACTACTTGATAACCCACAAGTGTAGGGGATCGCAATAGCTTTCGAGGGTGAAGTACAACCCAAATTTATTGATTCGACACAAGGGGAGCCAAAGAATATTCTTGAGTATTAGCAGTTGAGTTGTCAATTCAACCACACCTGGATAACTTAGTATCTGCAGCAAAGTATTTAGTAGCCAAGTAGTATGACAATAATGGTAACAGTAGCAAAAGTAAAGATAAATGTTTTTGGGTTTTTGTAGCAGTTGTAACAGTAGCAACGGAAAAGTAAATAAGCGGAGAACAATATATGAAAAGCTCGTAGGCAATGGATCAGTGATGGATAATTATGCCGGATGCGATTCCTCATGTAATAGCTATAACATAGGGTGATACAGAACTAGCTCCAGTTCATCAATGTAATGTAGGCATGTATTCCGTAAATAGTCATACGTGCTTATGGAAAAGAACTTGCACGACATCTTTTGTCCTACCCTCCCATGGCAGCGGGGTCCTAGTGGAAACTAAGGGATATTAAGGCCTCCTTTTAATAGAGAACCGGACCAAAGCATTAACACATAGTGAATACATGAACTCCTCAAACTACGGTCATCACCGAGAAGTATCCCGAGTATTGTCACTTCGGGGTTGTCGGATCATAACACATAATAGGTGACTATAGACTTGCAAGATAGGATCAAGAACACACATATATTCATGAAAATATAATAGCTTCAGATCTGAAATCATGTCACTCGGGCCCTAGTGACAAGCATTAAGCATAGCAAAGTCATAGCAACATCAATCTCAGAACATAGTGGATACTAGAGATCAAACCCTAACAAAACTAACTTGATTACATGGTAAATCTCATCCAACCCATCACCGTCCAGCAAGCCTACGATGGAATTACTCATGCACGGCGGTGAGCATAATGAAATTGGTGATGGAGGATGGTTAATGATGACGACGGCGACGAATCCCCCTCTCCGGAGCCCCGAACGGACTCCAGATCAGCCCTCCCGAGAGAGATTAGGGCTTGGCGGCGGCTCCGTGTCGTAAAACATGATGAAACTTTCTCTCTGATTTTTTTCTCCGCGAGACGGAATATATGGAGTTGGAGTTGAGGTCGGTGGAGGTCCAGTGGGCCCACGAGATAGGGGGGCGTGCCCCCCTGTCTCGTGGACAGGCCCTGGGCCCCTTGGTGTATTTCTTTCGTCCAGAAATTCTTATTAATTCCAAGAAGTGCCTCTGTGGATTTTCAGGACATTCCGAGAACTTTTCTTTTCTACACATAAAACAACATCATGGCAATTCTGCTGAAAACAGCGTCAGTCCGGGTTAGTTCCATTCAAATCATGCAAGTTAGAGTCCAAAACAAGGGCAAAAGTGTTTGGAAAAGTAGATACGTTGGATACGTATCAACTCCCCCAAGCTTAAACCTTTGCTTGTCCTCAAGCAATTCAGTTGATAAACTGAAAGTGATAAAGAAAAACTTTTACAAACTATGTTTGCTCTTGTTGTTGTAAACATGAAAAGCCAGAATTCAAGTTTCAGCAAATATTATGAACTAACCATACTCACAATAACACTTGGGTCTCACAATTACTCATATCAATAGCATAATCAGCTAGCGAGCCGTAATAATAAAACTCGGATGACAATACTTTCTCAAAACAATCATAACATGATATAACAAAATGGTATCTCGCTAGCCCTTTCTGAGACCGCAAAAGATAAATGGAGAACATCTTTAAAGATCAAGGACTGACTAAACATTGTAATGCATGGTAAAAGAGATCCAGTCAAGTCATACCCAATATAAACCAATAGACATGAATGCAAATGATAGTGTGCTCTCCAACGTGTGCTTTTAATAAGAAGGGTGATGACTCAACATAAAAGTAAATAGATAGGCCCTTCGCAGAGGGAAGCAGGGATTTGTAGAGGTGCCAGAGCTCGATTTTAAAATAGAGATTGAATAACATTTTAAGCGGCATACTTTCACTGTCAACGCAACAACTATGAGTTGGCTGTATCTTCCATACTACATGCATTATAGGCAGTTCCCAAACAAAATGGTAAAGGTTTATACTCCCCCAACCACCAACAAGCATCAATCCATGGCTTGCTCGAAACAATGAGTGCCTCCAACTAACAACAGCCCTGTGGGAGTTTTGTTTAATTATTTTGATTTGCTTTGATCTTTTTGGATCATGGGACTGGGCATCCCGGTTACCATCCCTTTCTCGTGAATGAGGAGCAGAGTCCACTCCTCTTGAGAACAACCCACCTAGCATGGAAGATATAGGGAGCCCTGGTTGTAACATGAGCTGCTCGAGCATACAAAATAGAATTTCATTTGAAGGTTTGGAGTTTGGCACATACAAATTTACTTTGAACGGCAGGTAAATACCGCATATAGGAAGGTATAGTGGACTCATATGGAACAACTTTTGGGGTTTAAGGAGTTTGGATGCACAAGCAGTATTCCCGCTTAGTACAGGTGAAGGCTAGCAAAAGACTGGGAAGCGACCAACTGAGAGAGCGACAACAGTCATGAACATGCATTAAAATTAATTCACACCGAATACAAGGATGAGTAGGATATAATCCACCATGAACATAAATATCATGAAGGCTATGTTGATTTGTTTCAACTACATGCGTGAACATGTGCCAAGTCGAGTCACTCAATTCATTCAAAGGAGGATACCATCCCATCATACCACATCATAATCATTCTAATAGGATGTTGGCATGCAAGGTAAACCATTATAACTCAAAGCTAATCAAGCATGGCACAAGCAACTATAATCTCTAAATGCCATTGCAAATATGTTTACTTCATAATAAGCTGACTCAGAAACCATGAACTCATCATATTTACAAAAACAAGAGAGGTCGAGTTCATACCAGCTTTTCTCATCCCAATAAGTCCATCATATATTGTCATTATTGCCTTTCACTTGCACGACTGAACGATGTGTATAATAATAAGAGTGAACGTGCATTGGACTAAGCTGGAATCTGCAAGCATTCAACACAAAAGAGAAGACAAGTAATATGGGCTCTAAATTAAATAAACAATCATGCATATGAGAGCCACTAAACATTTTCAATAAGGTCTTCTCGACCCCCAAATGAAAGAAAAGAAAAGAAAACTATTTACACAGGAAAGCTCCCAACAAGAAAGAAGAAGAACTAGAAAAAGGAACTTTAAACTAACAAGGATAATACAATGAAAGAGTATGAGCACCGACGACCAGTGTGTGGACATGAATGTAAAGTCGGTGAGAAATACGTACTCCCCCAAGCTTAGGCTTTTGGCCTAAGTTGGTCTAATACCAAGGATCGCCTGGCTGATATCCATAAGTGAAACCGGGGTTGTACTGAGATGCAGCGGCAACCGCCTCCTGAGCTGCAGCGTGTTGGCGAGCTGCCTCAACTCCCCTCTCGTATTCAGCTACTTCCTCCCTGGTGACAACATATCTTCCTTTTGCCTGATAATCAAAAAGGTAGGGAGCAAGAAGAGTAACATCGACGATGTTGCGTCTGTCATAGATTAGTCGATAATGGAGGAATTGTTCATTCCTATCAAGAAAATGATGATTAAACATAGCTTCTTTATCCAAATAAGCAGGGGGTAAAATCATATTCCCCTCTTGTGGGGCTATATTAAGATAATTAGCCACACGGGTTGCATAAATTCCTCCAAAGAAATTTCCCTTTCTACTATTATTCTGCAACCTTCGTGCAACTATTGCCCCCCCCCCCAAGTTATAACCTTTATAACCTAACACATCACTCTTGAGGACACACAGATCAGGGACACACATGTGACAAGCTTCATCCTTACCGTTAATACATCTACCAATGAAGAGAGCAAAATAATGTATAGCAGGAAAATGAATGCTCCATATGGTAGCTTGTGCTATGTCCCTAGATTCTCCCACAGTAATACTAGCAAGAAAATCTCTAAATTCAGATTTGTGAGGATCATTAAAACTACCCCACTGCGGAAGTTTGCAAGCAGTTGTGAAATCCTCTAAATCCATGGTACAAGATGTATAATAAATTTCAAATATGACACTAGGAGAATTATGCGTGCAGTTATATTTAGACCTCCGCACAAAGGAATCGGTCAATTGATAGTACTGAGGACACTTATCTTGTAAGAAGTCCTCCAGCTCAGCATTACGCACATATGCGTCAAATTCCTCCTTAAAGCCCGCTTTGACCATAAAATCATCGGATGGCCACTCACAAGCTCGTACATCCGCATTCCTCGGCAATCCAACATCTTGCTCACGTATAGCAATCCCGGGCCCTTTCTTCACCGAGGAACCGCCTTGGTACATTCTCCTAAGCATATTTATTTTTCTGAAATAAATCTGAAATTTTTGTAACTTCAAAATAAAAGTGCATAAAACTAAACAAGATTGATAGCAACTACTCCTACAAGTGCCTAGAGCCTATATCATGCATCAGAAATGCTTGGAACCTCATAAATTTAACATGCAAGCTCAAGAACAGGGTCACCAAGGCAGCAAGGATTTGCAATGAATAAAGAAAAACTAATTGGACCAATGGAGGAGTCACATACCAAACAACAATCTCCCAAAGCAATTTTGTGAATGGAGCCTTGAGCTAAGAGATCGAAAATCGCAGCAAAACGAGCTAGAACTCGTGCTTGAGTTGGATGGGGATTTTTTTGGGTAGAAGATGAAGTGTGTGGGTGCTGGCATAAGTGGAGGGGAGCCACCAAGGGCCCACGAGACAGGGGGCACGCCCTATAGGGGGGGCGCGCCCTCCACTCTCGTGGCTTGGTGCTTGCCCCTCCTGCAGTGTTTTCAGTGCCTAAAATCCTCAAATATTCCAGAAAAAAGCATACTAAATTTGCAGGGCATTTGGAGCACTTTTATTTTCTGACTATTTTTTAATGCACGGATAATTCAGAAAACAGACGGATAATACTATTTTTGCTTTATTTAATCTAAATAATAGAAAGTAAAAAGAGGGTACAGAAGGTTGTGCCTTCTAGTTTCATCCATCTCGTGATCGTCAAAATGAACCCACTAACAAGGTTGATCAAGTCTTGTTAACAAACTCATTCCGAATAGCACGGAACCGGAGAAATTTCAAATAACACTAAGTTACCTCAACGGGGATATGAAAATCCCCAACAATAAGAATATCATACTTTTTCTTGACAGTAGGGAGAGGAAATTCAAAACCTCCAAAAATAATAGTTGGAACTTTTTCAATAGAATTGATGCTATGAACTTGAGATTGTTTCCTCGGAAAGTGTATCGTATGCTCATTACCATTAACATGAAAAGTGACATTGCCTTTGTTGCGATCAATAACAACCCCTGTAGTGTTCAAAAAAGGTCTACCGAGGATAATAGACATACTATCGTCCTCGGGTATATCAAGAATAACAAAGTCCGTTAAGATAGTGACATTTGCAACCACAACAGGCACATCCTCACAAATACCGATAGGTATAGCAGTTGATTTATCAGCCATTTGCAAAGATATTTTAGTAGGTGTCAACTTATTCAATTCAAGTCTACGATATAAAGAGAGAGGCATAACACTACCAACGGCTCCAAGATCACATAAAGCAGTTCTAACATAATTTCTTTTAATGGAGCATGGTATAGTCCGTACCCCTGGATCTCCAAGTTTCTTTGGTATTCCACCCTTAAAAGTGTAATTAGCAAGCATGGTGGAAATTTCAGCTTCCGGTATCTTTCTTTTGTTTGTAATGATATCCTTCATATACTTAACATAAGGATTTACTTTCAGCATATCAGTTAAACGCATACGTAAGAAAATAGGTCTAATCATTTCAGCAAAGCGCTCAAAATCCTCATCATCCTTTGACTTGGATGGTTTAGGAGGAAAGGGCATGGGTTTCTGAACCCATGGTTCTCTTTCTTTACCGTGCTTCCTAGCAACAAAATCTCTCTTATCATAACGTTGATTCTTTGATTTTGGGTTATCAAGATCAACAGCAGGTTCAGTCTCTACATCATTGTTTTTGCTAGGTTGAGCATCAACATGAACATTATCATTAACATTATCACTAGGTTCATGTTGATCACCTGATTGTGTTTCAGCATCAGAGATAGAAATATCATTGGGATTCTCAGGTGTGTCTACAGTAGGATCACTGGAAGCATGCAAAGTCCTATCATTTTTATTTTTCTTCTTTTTGGAAGAACTAGGTGCCTCTAAATTATTTCTCTGAGAATCTTGCTCGATTCTCTTAGGGTGGCCTTCAGGATACAAAGGTTCTTGAGTCATTCTACCAGTTCTACTAGCCACTCTAATAGCAAAGTCATTTTTATTATTTAATTCATCAAGCAAATCAATTTGAGCTTTAAGACTTTCTCAGCTTGAGTAGCAACCATGGAAGCATATTTGCTAACGAGGTGAAGTTCATCTTTAACTCTAGCCAGATTATCACTTACAGGTCCTATCTCGAAAGCATTATTCTTTAACTCTCTACCAACATAAGCATTAAAACTTTCTTGTCTAGCCATAAAGTCATCAAATTCCTCTAAGCAAGGGCTATGAAATTTAGTAGAGGGGATTTCAACTTTATCATATCTATAGAGAGAATTTACCTTTACTACCTGTGTCGGGTTATCAAGATAATATGGTTCTTCAATAGGTGGTATATTAAGACCATGTATTTCTTCAATAGGAGGTAAATTCTTAACATCTTCAGCTTTAATACCTTTTTATTTCATTGATTTCTTTGCCTCTTGATATCTTCAGGACTGAGAAATAAAACACCTCTCTTCTTCGGAGTAGGTTTAGGAATAGGCTCAGGAATTGGCTCAATTGGTTCAGGAATTGGCTCAGGAAGAGTTCAATTATTTTCATTAGTCAATATATTATTCAATAATATTTTAGCTTCGTCGACTGTTCTTTCCCTGAAAACACAACCAGCACAACTATCCAAGTAATCCTTGGAAGCATCGGTTAGTCCATTATAAAAGATATCAAGTATTTCATTTTTCTCGAGAGGATGCTCAGGCAAAGCATTAAGTAACCGAAGAAGCCTCCCCCAAGCTTGTGGGAGACTCTCTTCTTTGATTTGCACAAAATTATATATTTCCCGCAAGGCAGCTTGTTTCTTATGAGCAGGGAAATATTTAGCAGAGAAGTAATAAATCATATCCTGGGGACTACGCACACAACCAGGAGCAAGAGAATTATACCAAGTCTTAGCATCACCCTTTAATGAGAACGAAAATATCTTAAGGATATAAAAGTAGCGAGATTTATCATCATGAGTAAACAGGGTAGCTATATCATTCAACTTGGTAAGATGTGCCACAACAGTTTCAGATTCAAGTCCATAAAAAGGATCAGATTCAACTAAAGTAATAATCTCAGGATCAACAGAGAATTCATAATCCTTATCAGTAACACAGATAGGTGAAGTAGCAAAAGCAGAGTCAGGTTTCATTCTAGCATTAAGAGACTGCTGCTTCCATTTAGCTAATACTTTCTTAAGATCATATCTATCATTGCAAGCAAAGATTTCCCTAGCAGCTTCTTCATTCATAACATAACCCTTAGGAACAACAGGCAATACATAATCATTGGGAGAACCTTCATCATCACTATCATCAATAATAGCATCTTCAATATTTTCATTCCCCCTAACTCTAGCAAGTTGTTCATCAAGAAATTCACCTAATGGCAAAGTAGTATCACGCACAGAAGTAGTTTCATCATGCATAGCAGAAGTGGCATCATCAATAACATGCGACATATCAGAATTCATAGTAGTAGCAGGTTTAGGTGTCGCAAGCCTACTAATAACGGAAGGAGAATCTAGTGCAGAGCTAGATGGCAGTTCCTTACCTTCCCTCATAGTTGAGGGCAAAATCTTGGTTTTAGAGTCTTTCAAGTTCTTCATATTGATCAACAGATATAAATCCCAAGTGACTCAGAGAATAGAGCTATGTTCCCCGGCAATGGCGCCAGAAATTTGTCTTGATAACCCACAGGTGTAGGGGATCGCAACAGCTTTCGAGGGTGAAGTACAACCCAAATTTATTGATTTGACACAAGGGGAGCCAAAGAATATTCTTGAGTATTAGCAGTTGAGTTGTCAATTCAACCACACCTGGATAACTTAGTATCTGCAACAAAGTATTTAGTAGCAAAGTAGTATGACAATCATGGTAACAGTAGCAAAAGTAAAGATAAATGTTTTTGGGTTTTTGTAGCAGTTGTAACAGTAGCAACGGAAAAGTAAATAAGCGGAGAACAATATATGAAAAGCTCGTAGGCAACGGAACATAGGGTGATACAGAACTAGCTCCAGTTCAATAATGTAATGTAGGCATGTATTCTGTAAATAGTCATACGTGCTTATGGAAAAGAACTTGCATGACATCTTTTGTCCTACTCTCCCGTGGCAGCGGGGTCCTAGTGGAAACTAAGGGATATTAAGGCCTCCTTTTAATAGAGAACCGGACCAAAGCATTAACACATAGTGAATACATGAACTCCTCAAACTACGGTTATCACCGAGAAGTATCCCGATTATTGTCACTCCGGGGTTGTCGGATCATAACACATAATAGGTGATTATAGACTTGCAAGATAGGATCAAGAACACACATATATTCATGAAAACATAATAGGTTCAGATCTGAAATCATGGCACTCGGGCCCTAGTGACAAGCATTAAGCATAGCAAAGTCATAGCAACATCAATCATAGAACATAGTGGATACTAGGGATCAAACCCTAACAAAACTAACTTGATTACATGGTAAATCTCATCCAACCCATCATCGTCCAGCAAGCCTACGATGGAATTACTCACGCACGGCGGTGAGCATAATGAAATTGGTGATGGAGGATGGTTGATGATGACGACGGTGATGAATCCCCCTCTCCGGAGCCCCGAACGGACTCCAGATTAGCCCTCCCGAGAGAGATTAGGGCTTGGCGGCGGCTCCGTGTCGTAAAACGCGATGAAACTTTCTCTCTGATTTTTTTCTCCGCGAGACGGAATATATGGAGTTGGAGTTGAGGTCGCTGGAGGTCCAGTGGGCCCACGAGATAGGGGGGCGCGCCCTACAGGGGGGGCGCCCCCCTGTCTCGTGGATAGGCCCTGGGCCCCTGGTGTATTTCTTTCGCCCAGAAATTCTTATTAATTCCAAAAAGTGCCTCCGTGGATTTTGAGGACATTCCGAGAACTTTTCTTTTCTACACATAAAACAACATCATGGCAATTCTGCTGAAAATGGCGTCAGAACGGGTTAGTTCCATTCAAATCATGCAAGTTAGAGTCCAAAACAAGGGCAAAAGTGTTTGGAAAAGTAGATACGTTGGAGACGTATCACTACTCGACTCCAAACACGCATAGGACAAAATGGAGAACTCGCCTCGCAAGCCGAATACCGTGGGATATATGGATGCCAGACACAAGCCCTGGCATTGGAGGCTAGTTCAGGGGCTACTGAGGGAGTCTTGGATTAAGGGGTTCTCGGGCCTCTGGCCCACTGCATATGGGCCGGACTGATGGGCTCCCGTGGAGCCGAACTAGGGCGTGGACCCGTGACTAGACAGGAGATCTTCGGGGCCATGGTGTACCCTCCAAGTCAAGATTTAGCATAGTCTTTCCTTTGTTTTAACCGGTCGCATGTAGTCGTAACCCTATTGAGGGAGTCCTGGATTAGGGGGTCCTCGGGTGTCCGGTCTATTCTATATGTGTCGGACTGATGGGCCGTGAAGATAAAGCAGAAGATCATCCCCCGTGTCTGGGTAGGACTCCTATATGCATGGGCGGCAAGATTGGTGTCCAGATATTATATTTCCCTTCCTTGTATACCGGCTCTATAAAACGCTAGGTCCCTCCGTGTCTATATAAACCAGAGGGTTTAGTCCGTAGAGGCATTCAGAATATTCATAGGCTAGACATCTAGGGTTTAGCCATTACGATCTCGAGGTAGATCAACTCTTGTAACCCCTATACTCATCGAATACAATCAAGTAGGACGTAGGGTTTTACCTCCTTTAAGAGGGCCTGAACCTGGGCAAATATTGTGTCTCATTGTCCCTTGTTACCACTGATCCTCAGATGCACAACTTGGGCCCCCCTACCTGAGATCTGCCGGTTTTTACACCGACATTGGTGCTTTTATTGAGAGCTCCACTGTGTTGTCAACAGAGCAATCGATGACTCACCTCATCATCAACGACAACCTTGTTTCCAGGGAGACCTTTCTCTCTGGTCAACTCTTTGTGTTCGGCGGCTTCATGCTACGTGCTAACTCGGCCAGCCACCTTGAGCAGGTCAACAGCTACACCCCCGGTCACCAGATCAGGTTTGGAAGACTAAACTACGTTGCTGATATCCGAGGAGACCTGATATTTGAAGGGTTCGCGGCTTCGACTACCGCTCCCCACCGTTATGAAGAAGGTCCTGTGGATACGCTATCAGATCCCATCCAGGGAGCAATACACATACCTGTCGCGGCCTTAGATCTGGGGCAGATCAAGTTGTCCGAAGACGGGAGGATTGACCCCGCCGTACTCTCTCCTGTCACAGAGGTCCCAACCAGAGACCCAGATGCGATCATGCCATTGGCGAACCCAGAGTCAAACATGACTCTCCTATTCATCAGGGAGCCGGACTCGCATCCGGAAGATAACTCCAAACTATCGAGGTCCACGTCCATTGGGCTCGATCTAGTGTCTATCACCAAACCTAGCCCCGCGGATCCTCAGACTCTTGTCCAGCTTTTGCTCTTAAACGAAGCACTGGACTTAATACAATCCCTCGCCATCATAGAAGTATCGCCTCCGAACTACACCCATCTTAGACTGGGGGCTGAGAGTAGGGAATTTTAAACCCCACCCACCACCCACTTGGTAGCCATTGTCGAGGACTTAACCAACATGCTAGACTACGCCTCCAAAGACATCGACGGCATGGACGATGATGTTGATGCCAAACCAGGTCAAAACCCACATATCACTGGGCGTTGGAGGACCACTTCCACATATGATGTATACATGTTGGACATGCTAGAGAAGAAGGATGACGACGACATTCAAGATCCAGGCAAGGACAAGCCCATCGATGAACCACCAAAGCACCAGCGTCAGCGGCGCCGCTCACGATCATGTCGGGCAAAGGATAGCAATACCGACACCGAAGATAATGACACTCCAGATAACACCAAAGACCCTGACCACCCCGTCGAACCACGTCCGAACAGGACGAGAGGGAGGAGGGCCAATACAGCCCCGAACATGCTGATCACGAAGATTCGGAAGACAGTAATTACTTACCTGCCTCTGAAGAGGATGTTAGCCTCGATAACGAAGACTTTATCATCCCAGAGGAACCCCTCGAACAAGAACGCTTTAAACAACAACTCATTGCCACCACACGGAGCCTGAAAAAGAAACAGCAGCAACTTTGAGCTGAATAGGACACTCTCAACGACAGATGGACCAAGGTCCTAGCCACCAAAGAATACAGCCTCTTGCGACCAGTAAAGAGTTACCCCAAGCGCAGGTTGCTGCCACAATTCGAAGACGAAGCCCTCGGGCCAATACCATCAAGATACAATTATGCTGATCAACCAGACCGACCACCACGTGGCGGGACAAAATGGCTCATCACGCCAAACATCAGCCTGCACCCCCTCATCGTAGAGGCAAGGAGAGAGCGGCTCCGGACTACACATATGACATACGTCAGGACCTGGCCAATAAAACTGGCCAGACTAGATCAATCTATGGATCCATAGGACATGCTCCGTGATACGTCTCCAACGTATCTATAATCTTTGATGTATTCATGCCATGTTTATAATATTTCTACATGATTTTGGTATGATTTGGTTAGAACTAACCCGGACTGACATTGTTTTCAGCAGAACTACCGTGGTGTTGTTTTTGTGCAGAAATAAAAGTTCTCGGAATGCGCTGAAAATCAACAGAGATTTTTTCTGGAAAATATAAAAAAATACTAGAACAAAGAGTTACCGAAGGGGAGTCCCGTGGGGCCCACGAGAGTGGAGGGCACGCCCACCCCCCTGGGGCACGCCCCTGTGCCTCGTGGACTCCTCGTGGGTCCCCCTAACTTGTTCTTGACGCCAAACCCTCCTATAAATGCAGAAACCCCCAGAAAATAACCTAGATTGGGAGTTCCGCCGCCGCAAGCCTTTGTAGCCACGAAAAACCAATCGGGGCCCTGTTTCAGCACCCTGCCGGAGGGGGAAATCATCACTGGTGGCCATCTTCATCATCCCGGTGCTCTCCATGACGAGGAGGGATTAGTTCACCCTCGGGGCTGAGGGTATGTACCAGTAGCTATGTGTTTGATCTCTCTCTCTCTCTCTCATGTTCTTGATATGGCACGATCATGATGAACCGCGAGCTTTGCTATTATAGTTGGACCTTATGATGTTTCTCCCCCTCTACTCTCTTGTAATGGATTGAGTTTTCCCTTTGAAGTTATCTTATCAGATTGAGTCTTTAAGGATTTGAGAACACTTGATGTATGTCTTGCATGTGCTTATCTGTGGTGACAATGGGATATTCACGTGATCTACTTGATGTATGTTTTGGTGATCAACTTGCGGGTTCAGTGACTTTGTGAACTTATGCATAGGGGTTGGCACACGTTTTCGTCTTGACTCTCCGGTTGAAACTTTGGGCACTCTTTGAAGTTCTTTGTGTTGGTTGAATAGATGAACCTGAGATTGTGTGATGCATATCATATAATCATACCCACGGATACTTGAGGTGACATTGGAGTATCTAGGTGACATTAGGGTTTTGGTTGATGTGTGTCTTAAGGTGTTATTTTACTACAAACTCTAGGGATGTTTCTGACACTTATAGGAATAGCCCAATGGATTGATTGGAAAGAATAACTTTGAGGTGGTTCCGTACCCTACAATAATCTCTTCGTTTGTTCTCCGCTATTAGTGACTTTGGAGTGACTCTTTGTTGCATGTTGAGGGATAGTTATATGATCCAATTATGTTATTATTGTTGAGAGAACTTGCACTAGTGAAAGTATGAACCCTAGGCCTTGTTTCGAAGAATTGCAATACCGTTTTACGCTCACTTTTACCACTTGTTACCTTGCTGATTTTATATTTTTAGATTACAGAAACCTATATCTACTATCCATATTACACTTGCATTACCATCTCTTCGCCGAACTAGTGCACCTATACTATGTACCATTGTATTGGCTATGTTGGGGACACAAGAGACTCTTTGTTATTTGGTTGCAGGGTTGTTTGAGAGAGACCATCTTCATCCTATGCCTCCCATGCATGGATTGATAAACCTTAGGTCATCCACTTGAGGGAAATTTGCTATTGTCCTACAAACCTCTGCACTTGGAGGCCCAACAACGTCTACAAGAAGAAGGTTGCGTAGTAGACATCAAGCTCTTTTCTCGCGCCGTCGTTGGGGAGGTTAGTGCTTGAATGTATATCTTTAGATCTTGCAATCGAATCTTTTTGTTTCTTGTTTTATCACTAGTTTAGTTTATAAAAGAAAAATAAAAATGGAATTGAGGGTGCCTCATATGCTTCATCTTTTTAATATCTTTCGTGAAAATGATGGAAAGGAAAATTGTGCCCAAGTGCTAGAAGAAGAATGCATTAAAAAAACTGCACTAAATCTTTGAATGATGAGCATGATTGCAATGTTGTTAGTATGAATTCCTTGAATATCCATGATGCTAAATATATCCAAAGCCACAAGCTTGGGGATGCTATGTTTGATGAATATGATATTTTTAGTCCCCAAGTTTTGATGAGAATATTTATTATGATGAAAGCATGCCTCCTATTTATGATGATTATATTGATGAAAGAGGATTTGGAAAGGTCATGACTTTATTTTGTGATGAATCCACTATTTCGGAAGAGGTTCCAATTGATTATGAGAACAAAGTTCCTATCTATGATGATTATTGTGATGACATGTATGCTATAAAGAATAATAATAACCATGAAACTTGTCATCTTGATTTTAATTTTCAATTGGATTATGCCTCACATGATAGTTATTTTGTTGAGTTTGCTCCCACTACTATTTATGAGAAGAAATTTGCTTATGTGGAGAGTAATAAAAATTCTATGCTTATGCATCATGAAAAAAGTGCTTTATGTGATAGTTATATTGTTGAATTCATTCATGATGCTACTTAAAATTATTATGACGGAGGAATATATGCTTGTAGGAATTGCAATAATATCAAGTTACCTCTCTATGTGTTGAAAATCTTGAAGTTATGCTTGTTTTGCTTTCCTATGCTAGTTGATTCCTGTTCCCATAAGTTGTTTGCTCACAAAATCCCTATGCATAGGAAGTGGGTTAGACTTAAATGTGCTAGTCATATGCTTCATGATTCTCCCATTATGTTTCAATTCTTATCTTTTATGTGAGATCATTGTCATCATCATGCCTAGCTAAAAAGGCATTAAAGAAAAGCACTTGTTGGGAGACAACCCAATATTAACCCCTACTGTTTTTGTGTGTTTATATTATTAAGCTACTATAGTTATCATGTTTTATAGCTTTTGTTTCAATGAAGTGCCAAGTAGAACCTTTGGGAAGACTTGGGTGAAAGTTAATGCAATCTTGCTGTAAAAAACAGAAACTTTGCTCACGAGATTAGGTGTAATTTTTTTTACAGAAGAGTGATTTTAAGTTGATTCTTTTTGAAGAAGATTAATAGACAAATTCCGCACGTCCACAAATTTATTTCAGAATTTTTGGAGTTACAGAAGTATCCGAGATTTACATATTACTACAGACTGTTCTGTTTTTGACAGATTCTGTTTTCTATGTGTTGTTTGCTTATTTTGATGAATCTACGAGTAGTATCGGAGGGTATGAACCATGGAGAAGTTGAATACAGTAGATATAACACAGATATGATTTTAGAATGAGTTCACAATAGTACCTAAGTGGTGATTTTATTTTCTTATACTAACGGAGCTTACGAGTTTTTTGTTGAGTTTTGTGTTGTGAAGTTTTCAAGTTTTGGGTAAAGATTCGATGGACTATGGAATAAGGAGTGGCAGGAGCCTAAGCTTGGGGACTCCCAAGGCACCCCAAGGTAATATTCAAGGACAAATAAGATCCTAAGCTTGGGGATGCCCCAGAAGGCATCCCCTCTTTCGTCTTTGTTCATCGGTAACTTTACTTGGAGCTATATTTTTATTCGCCACATGATATGTGCTTTTCTTGGAGCGTCATGTCATTTTATTTTGTTTTGTTTGATGTTTGAATAATATCCCAAGATCTGAAATTCTTAAAATTTAGAGAGCCTTCACATAGTTGCACAATTATTCGGCTACTCATTGATCTTCACTTATATCTTTTGGAGCAGTTTGTCATTTGCTCTAGTGCTTCACTTATATCTTTTAGAGCATGATGGTAGTTTTATTTTGAAGAAATAGATGAACTCTCATGCTTCACTTATATTATTTTGAGAGTCTTTTAGAACAGCATGGTAATTTGTTTTTGTTATGAATTTAGTCCTAATATGATAGGCATCCAAGAGGGATATAATAAAAACCTTCATAAAAAGGGCATTGAATACTATGATAAGTTTGATTCTTTATGATTGTTTTGAGATATGAAGATGGTGATATTAGAGTCATGCTAGTGGTGTAATTGTGAATTTGAGAAATACTTGTGTTGAGGTTTGTGAGTCCCGTAGCATGCACGTATGGTAACCGTTGTGTAAAAAATTTAAAGCATGAGGTATGTGTTTGATTGTCCTCATTATGTGTGGAGGTCAGGATCGCGTGATGGTTAACTCCTACCAAGCCTTCCCCTAGGAGCATGCATGTAGTGCTTGGTTTTGATGACTTTTAGATTTTTGCAATAAGTATGTGAGTTCATTATGACTAATGTTGAGTCCATGGATTATATTCACTCTCACCCTTCCACCATTGCTAGCCTCTCTTGTGCTGCGCAACTTTCGCCGGTACCATACACCCACCATTTACCTTCCTCAAAACAGCCACCATACCTACCTATTATGGCATTTCCATAGCCACTCCGAGATATATTGCCATGCAACTTTCCACCGTTCCATTTATTATGACACGCTCCATCATTGTCATATTGCTTTGCATGATCATGTAGTTGACATCGTATTTGTGGCAAAGCCACCTTTCATAATTCTTTCATACATGTCACTCTTGATTCATTGCACATCCTGGTACACCGCCGGAGGCATTCATATAGAGTCATATTTTGTTCTAAGTATCGAGTTGTAAGTAAATAAAAGTGTGATGATCTTCATTATTAGAGCATTGTCCCAGTGAGGAAAGGATGATGGAGACTATGATTCCCCCACAAGTCGGGATGAGACTTCGGACAAAAAAAAGAGGCCAAAAAAAGAGAAGGCCCAAAAAAAACAAAAAAACAAAAAAAAACAAAAAATATGAGAGAAAAAGGGAGAAGGGGCAATGATACTATCCCTTTTCCACACTTGTGCTTCAAAGTAGCACCATGATCTTCATGATAGAGAGTCTCCTATGTGGTCACTTCCATAAACTAGTGGGAATTTTCATTATAGAACTTGGCTTGTATATTCCAATGATGGGCTTCCTCAAAATGCCCTAGGTCTTCCTGAGCAAGCGAGTTGGATGCACACCCACTTAGTTTCTTTTTGAGATTTCATACACTTATAGCTCTAGTGCATCTGTTGCATGGCAATCCATACTCACTCACATTGATATCTATTAACGGGCATCTCCATAGCCCGTTGATATGCCTAGTTGATGTGAGACTATCTCCTCCTTTTTGTCTTCTCCACAACCACCATTCTATTCCACCTATAGTGCTATGTCCATGGCTCACGCTCATGTATTGCGTGAAAGTTGAAAAAGTTTGAGAATACTAAAGTATGAAACAATTGCTTGGCTGAAACCGGGGTTGTGCATGATTTGAATATTTTGTGTGACGAATATGGAGCATAGCCAAACTATACGATTTTGTAGGGATAAGCTTTCTTTGGCCATGTTATTTTGAAAAGACATAATTGCCTTGTTAGTATGCTTGAAGTATTATTGTTCTTATGTCAATATTAAACTTTTGTTTTGAGTCTTATGGATCTGAATATTCTTGCCAAAATAGAGAAGATTACATTGATAAATATGTTAAGTAGCATTCCACATAAAAAATTCTGTTTTTATCATTTACCTACTCGAGGACGAGCAGGAATTAAGCTTGGGGATGCTAATACGTCTCCAACGTATCTATAATTTTTGATGTATTCATGCCATGTTTATAATATATCTACATGATTTTGGCATGATTTGGTTAGAACTAACCCGGATTGACGTTGTTTACAACAGAACTACCATGGTGTTGTTTTTGTGCAGAAATAAAAGTTCTCAGAATGCGCTGAAAATCAACCGAGATTTTTTCTGGAAAAAATATAAAAATACTAGAACAAAGAGTTACCGGAGGGGAGTCCTGTGGGGCCCACGAGGGTGGAGGGCGCACCCCTGTGCCTCGTGGACTCCCCGTGGGCCCCCTAACTTGTTCTCGATGCCAAACCCTCCTATAAATACAGAAACCCCCAGAAAATAACCTAGATCAGGTGTTCCGCTATCGCAAGCCTCTATAGCCACGAAAAACCAATCGGGGCCTTGTTCCGGCACCCTGACGGAGGGGGAATCATCACCGGTGGCTCTCCATGATGAGGAGGGAGCAGTTCACCCGCGGGGCTAAGGGTATGTACCAGTAGCTATGTGTTTGATCTCTCTCTCTCTCGTGTTCTTGATATGGCACGATCTTGATGAACCGCGAGCTTTGCTATTATAGTTGGACTTTATGATGTTTCTCCCCCTGTCGGTGTCAAAACCGGCGGATCTCGGGTAGGGGGTCCTGAACTGTGCGTCTAGGCGGATGGTAACAGGACACAAGGGACACGATGTTTTTACCCAGGTTCGGGCCCTCTCGATGGAGGTAAAACCCTACTCCTGCTTGATTAATATTGATGATATGGGTAGTACAAGAGTGGATCTACCATGAGATGAGAGAGGCTAAACCCTAGAAGCTAGCCTATGGTATGATTGTTGTTCGTCCTACGGACTAAAACTCTCCGGTTTATATAGACACCGGAGATGGCTAGCGTTACATAGAGTTGGTTACAATGGGAGGAGATCTTCATATCGTATCGCCAAGCTTGCCTTCCACGCCAAGGAAAGTCCCATCCGGACACGGGACGGAGTCTTCAATCTTGTATCTTCATAGTCCGGGAGTCCGGCCAAAGGTCATAGTCTGGCCATCCGGACACCCCCTAATCCAGGACTCCCTCAGTAGCCCCTGAACCAGGCTTCAATGACGACAAGTCCGGCGCGTAAATTGTCTTCGGCATTGCAAGACGGGTTCTTCCTCCGAATACTTCATAGATGATGTTTGAACACCAGGATAGTGTCCGGCTCTGCAAAATAAGTTCCACATGCCACCGTAGAGAGAATAATATTTGCACCAATCCAATCTAGAGACGTATTCTGCAGCGTGACATCACGCCACGGCCAGGCTTTTATTCATTTCACTATTCCACCTCAGCGCGTATAACGAGGCGGTTTCCTTGGCACGTCTTATCAAAGCAGAGATCGTGTCCCCTTATTCCGAGATTCTCATCAATACGGGCGTGGGTAGCCCAACTGCGCCATTAACCGCGGCGCTTGGGAGATAAGCGAGTTTTATTAGGCCGGTGGGGGCTCGTAGTTTCGGCCGCCCATATAAGGGGATAAGCATCCGCCCTTTCCATTCACACCTTCTTCCTCCTTTGCTTATTCGTCCCTGCACGCTGAGCTCCAATGCCTAAGCCCGCACTTTCCACCTCAACCTTCTCCAATCATGTCCGGAGCGGGAGGTAGATGGATGGCCTCCTCCGTCACAGAGGGGCAAATCAAAAGGTTGAGGAAGGCTGGATACCTATCTGACAACATCGTGCACCAGCTTCCAGATGTGGGGCAACTCATCCCCACCCCCAAGCCCCATGAGAGGGTTGTTTTTCTTCCCCATTTCCTCCGCGGACTGGGTTTTCCTCTTCACCCGTTCGTCCGGGGGCTCATGTTCTACTACGGCCTGGACTTCCACGATCTGGCCCCGAATTTTATCCTCAACATCTCGGCGTTCATGGTCGTGTGCGAGGCCTTCCTCCGCATCCAGCCTCATTTTGGCCAATGGCTGAAGATCTTCAGCGTCAAGCCGAAGGTCGTGGTCGGCCGCCAAGCGGAGTGCGGAGGTGCCATGGTGGGCAAGATAGACAACATTACATGGCTCGAGGGCGCCTTCGTAGAGACTATCAAAGGGTGGCTATCGAGGTGGTTCTATATCACCGAGCCGCATGACCCGGAATGGGCAGCAGCCCCCGAATTCCGATCTGGCATCCCCACGCGGCTCACATCTTGGAAAGAGACGGGCCTGTCGTGGGGTAATTCGGCGGAAGTGACCGGACTTCAAACCTGCATCAAAGACCTGATCGGCGGGAAGGTTAAACTTGTCACCGTAGTCCAGGTCATGCTTTTCCGCCGGATTCTCCCGTGTCAACGACGGGCTTTCAGCTTGTGGGAGTTCGACCCGGCCCAGCACCAGACTCTGTCTCGGCTCTTCGACACAAAGCACGAGGATGCCTGGAAGGTGCTATTCAAGAGCGCCGAGGTCTCCCCTCCCGTCACCGAGGATCGCGGATTCTGCGCCAATCGCCAAGCCAGCGTGGTGAGCTTAATTTTCCCTTTACGGGGTATTCGTTTTTCATAGATTTGATTCTATGCGGGATCTAAACTCCCATCTTTTTAACATGACTGGCAGAAGAAGGCCGGATAAATCGACTTTCCGGCTCCCTTGCCCGAAGACCCAGCAGACGCCCGCTTAACGAAGTTGCTGGTTCCGGCACCTCACGTGGTGCCGGAGAAGAAGGCCAAGAAGAAGGCCACGGGGACTCGAAATAGCTCCCGGCGCCTGGTGGTGTCGGATTCATCGCCCGACAACCCCGACGCACCCCCCGCCTCCGAAGACGAGGAGGAGGAAGGAGAAGAAGAAGAAGCCTCTCCCCCTCCAACGGGGGGAGGAAAGAAGAGAAAGGTCGCCCCAACTTGGGAGGCCGGAGGGTCCAAGAAGGGGAGAACCCTTCTTCCGGAGTACACCTCCGATGCCGAAGACGGCGGGGAGGAATGGCCATCCAGGGTCAAGCCCCTGGAAAAATTGTAAGCATTCGGATGTCCGAATAACTTATGGCGCTTCTCCGTTATTTGGCATTTTCTGACGCCGAATTTGATCATGCAGTCCGCCCAAGGCTCAGCTCGACGATTCGACAAGTGGCTCCTTGGATTCGTCGGACGTGAATAGCGCTTCACTCCCGACGGCCTCCTCCCCTCTCCCTACGGATGACGCCGAGGTGGAGTCCCGAAAGGGACTGCACCAGGAGGAGGTGGTCCTGGAGGCGCCGCAAGGCGACCTCCCGGACTCCAGGCCTAAAGGGGATAAATCCCTGGAGGGATCCAAGTCCAGCCCCAGGCCGAACACTGCTCCGGAACCATCAATGGTTCCAGAGTCCGACAGGCGGCGCCTTCATAAGAAGGGCAAGCCTACGACGCCGGCGACCCCTGTCCATCCGGAGGCGCCGGACAATTTGCTGGAGGTGCTTAACGGCGCCTCCATCGACGAAGAACACCGCACTATTATGAGTGCGGTGATTCAGAAGGTTCAGTCCACCAAGAGCGGGTTGACAGAAGCCTGTATAAGCCTGTTAACATGCTTTGAGGTATGTGTTAAAAAACATATAAAAAATGTTACCGCATAGACAGTAGCCCCTGATGCTCAGTTCGGCATTCGGAAAGAAAAGCCGAGCTGAGGATCTAAAAAGATATACGCAGGAGTCTAATAAAAATATGTCAATATGGGAATGCAGGCTGCGTTGCTGACCTCTGCTGCACTAACTGCGGAGGTCAATGCCTTGAAGGAGAACCTCGAGCGGTCCGAGAACGAGCTCGGCCATGCCAAGAAGCAGCTCGAGGACAAGGAGGGTATGTAATACCGCATGTAAATGTATATATAAATACTTGGTTGCAAATAATGACAGGACCAACGTAAATGTTGCAGGGGCCACAGCCGAGGTGGCGACCCTGAAGGAGGCGGTCTCCAAGGCCGAAAACAGTGCGGCCTTGGAGCGCACCGAGCGAGAGAAGCAGGAGGCGCAGGTGGCGGAGGTGCGGCAAGAGCTCCGAGCTCTCGTGGAAAAACACGAGGGTTTGGACCGTGACTCGGAGACTCGAGAGTCCGAGCTCGCCTTGGCTCTTGAGAGTGCCAAGACCGCTAAGGCCGAAGCCCAGAAGGCCCTCCAGGAGATCGAGGCGATGAAGAAGATAGCGGCGGGTAAGGCATTGTTTATGCAAAGCAAGAATATAAAAGTTAATTATCTGCTACTTACCCGAATCCGGAGCTCTCCAGGAGCGTTCGCTGATCTGCCCCGTAGTGTGTCTGATGCTGCCGCATAGTATCGAGCCAAAGAGGGGAGCTCGACGGAAAAGGTGTTCTGGTCTCAGTATGCTGAGGCCGAACATCCGGTGCCCCTGAGCGACCAGCTGAAGCAGCTGGTCGAGCTCCACAAGGTGGCCGAACAGGCCATGAAGGGCCTCATAGCTCGGTGTGGCCTGGAGAAGCCATGCCTGGGAGCTACTTCAGTCTGGTGCGGCGTCTGGTGGACGCGTGTCCGTGGATTGAGGTCGTCAAGCGCTCCGTCTGTATCGAAGGTGCCCATCGGGCCCTTGCCCGTGCTAAAGTGCACTTGGGCAAGCTGGACGCTGAGAAGCTTTTGACGGACGCGCCACCGCCGGGCAAGGAGTATCGCACGCCCGAGATGTATTATAAGGGCGTCCCGAAGGGTGCTCGCCATATAGCGGACGAATGGTCCAAAGATGTAATTTTTGAGTAGACTCGCATCTGTTATCCTATACGCTGAAAACTTTGTTCATATGCGTTAAGCAACGCTTGTTAATTTAAAATGTTACCTTTTGTGCGACCGTTTATCAAATCTGAGAGATGCAAGTCGTCGGCTTCGACCCCCATGCCACGAGTGCTGGGGTGTTCGGGATAAACCTGAGCGCTCTTGTTCCCATTCTTGGGTCCATCTAGGGAGGCGCTCAGCACAACGAACCAGGCCGTCAGACTTATAATGCTTTATCACTCTCACTTGGCCATAGAATTCTATAATTTTAAATTTCGGCGAAGCCCCTAGTATTCGGAAGACCGAGTTCGGGGCGCTATCCACGCCTAGGCCAGATAAGTCCGGTTCCTCGCTCTAAGCGGCATAAGTCTTTAAGGACTCGAAAAACCTCGCGAACAGCGACCGGTCTCTCGCGCTATCATGACGGTCAGTTTTAGCTTTCTCTACTGAGGTGTTAACCCAGCTCAACTGGGGCACAATCGCAGTAGTTCTCCCGGCGCTACCTTAGCCAACATTGCGGAACGTAAGGTACCAAAACATGGGAGCCGGGCAAACCCAACTATTGACCAAAGACATGATTCGGAGCAGATGCATATAGTGCTATAAGTTCGGGGTGCCGCACTCATGAGAGTGTTCGGTCTTCTCACACCATGTTATGGGGTGCTTAAGCCCCTGGTGTATTGGCCGTACCAAAGTGTACGGTTGCAGATGTCATGACTGAACATATTTGTATATATAAAAAATAAATGAGTATAATAATAGATAAGAGCTATGAATTGTTTATTAAAAAAGGGCTGCTACGAAAGCAGAATGATACAAGTAGTGCGATAAGCAAGAGATGGGATTATTTTACATGGCCCCTCCAGGGGCGAGCTGCGGGATTTTAAGTAAAACAGGTATTAAGCTCGTTATAGAGACCACCTGGACATTTGACGCGGCTTGTTCTCTCCCTGGCTGTTGCATCGTATGTTCGGCGAGTGTGTTGCCGGACAGGCCTTCCGAATAGTTGGATCCTGAAAGTGTATAAAAAAGAAACGGCGGAATAGGGAGCACCTTAGTGCGGTTGAGCCGCATTCTGGGCGTGTTGTAGTTGTGCCCCTCCCCTTATGCCCACGGTATCTCTAAGGCGTAATTATGTACGCGTGGTACCGGTATCACCATCTGGCGAGGGCTGGGGTTGGGGCCGCACTGCTATGCTTGCTCGGGACGTGCCAGCCGGATTTGTTGTAGGTTACTTCGGGCTCACTTGACGTTGTTCGGACGTTTGACGCCTGGATTGGAGAATTGCCTTGAGAGGCTACTCTGTACTTTCGCCGCCAGGGCCGCCGTGTGCTCCTCCGTTCGGAGAGAGCGTTCGGTGTTTCCATTTACCGTGATGACTCCGTGAGGTCCTGGCATCTTGAGCTTCAGATATGCGTAGTGCGGCACCGCATTGAATTTTGCAAATGTGGTTCGTCCGAGCAGGGCGTGATAGCCACTGCGGAATGGGACTATGTCGAAGATTAACTCTCAACTTCGGAAATTATCCGGGGATCCGAAGACCACTTCGAGTGTAACCGAGCCTGTAGCTGGCTTCTACACCTAGTATGACGCCTTTAAAGGTTGTCTTTGTGGGTTTAATCCTTGAGGAATCTATACCCATTTTTCGCACTGTATCCTGATAAAGCGGGTTCAGGCTGCTGCCGCCATCCATCAGGACTCTGGTGAGGTGAAATCCGTCAATGATTGGGTCTAGGACCAATGCGGCGAATCCGCCGTGACGGATGCCAGTGGGGTGGTCCCTTCGATCAAAGGTGATCGGGCAGGAGGACCATGGGTTGAACTTTGGGGCGACTGGCTCCAACGCATAGACGTCCTTGAGAGCACGCTTCCGCTCCCTTTTGGGGATGTGGGTTGCGTATATCATGTTCACCGTCCGCACTTGCAGGGGGAATCCCTTCTGTCCTCTGTTCTTCGGCGGCCGGGGCTCCTCCTCATCATCGCTACGCAGCCCCTTGTCTTTGGTTTCAGCACTTAACTTGCCTGCCTGCTTGAACACCCAAGAATCCCTGTTGGTGTGGTTGGCTGGTTGTTCGGGGGTGCCGTGTATCTAGCACGAGCGGTCGAGTATCCGATCTAAGTTGGATGGGCCCGGAGGGTTTCTTTTGAATGGCTTCTTCCGCTGACCGGGTTTAGAGCCTCTGAATCTGGCGTTGACTGCCGTATCCTCAGTATTGTCGCCGTTAATTCGGCGCTTGTGCTTGTTGCGACGTGACCTGCCATTGTTGTCCTTGGTATCCGAATTGCCAGGGCTCTTCGTTATGTTATTGTTGCGAGCTAGCTAGCTGTCTTCTCACGCACAGAAGCGGGTCATGAGTGTCATGAGGGCTGCCATAGATTTCGGCTTTTCCTGTCCTAGGTGCCGGGCAAGCCATTCGTCTCGGATGTTGTGCCTGAAGGCTGCAAGGGCCTCGGCGTCCGGACAGTCGACTATTTGATTTTTCTTGGTTAGGAACCGTGTCCAGAATTGCCTGGCCGATTCTTCTGGCTGCTGGATTATGTGGCTTAGGTCATCAGCGTCTGGTGGCCGCACATAAGTGCCCTGGAAATTGTCCAGCAATGCGGATTCTAGGTCCTCCCAGCAACTAATTGACTCTGCTGGCAGGCTGTTAAGCCAATGTCGAGCTGGTCCTTTAAGCTTGAGCAGGAGGTATTTGATGGCGTGTAGATCATCACCACGGGCCATATGGATATGAAGGAGATAATCCTCGATCCATACCGCGGGATCAGTTGTGCCATCGTATGATTTGATGTTTACGGGCTTAAAACCCTCGGGGATTTGATGATCCATTACTTCGTCTGTGAAGCATAGTGGGTGTGTGGCACCCCTGTACTGGGCTATATCACGATGCAACTCGAATGAGCTTGGTCTGTTGTATTCTGCCTGGCCGAACTTATCATGTCTGGCGTGACGGCCAGCGTCATGTGAAGCGGGGCGCCCATGCGATCCGTAGATCGATCTTGTTTGCCTTGCCTTGTTCTCCAATATGTCTCGCAGGTCTGTTGCGTCTCCCCGTACTCTGGTTTGTTTTGAGCGGTGCCGGGGTGCGGCTTGGGTCGAGGGCCTGAAGGCCTCTCTGTCGCGGCCATGGGGTGGCTGATCGGGCGCATCGTACGCTGGTGATGTAGGTTTAGTTGCTTCCTCCTCAAGTTGGGGTAGCGGCCTGCGCTTTGGGTAGCTCTTGGAGGGGCGCTCGAGTTTATACTCTGCGGCCGCCAGGACTTCGGTCCATCTGTCGGCTAGCAAGTCTTGGTCAGCTCTAAGTTGCTGTTGTTTTTTCTTGAGGCTGCTTGTCGTGGCCATAAGCCTGCGTTTGAAACGCTCTTGTTCGACGGGATCCTCTGGCATGACGAATTCATCGTCGTCGAGGCTTGCCTTGTCTTTGGAGGGAGGCATATAGTTGTCGTCCTCAACCTCTCTGTCGGCCGTCCTCTCATGAGGGCTGGCTCCTTCGTCCTCCTGCACTGAATCCTGCTGGAGGGGGTTATTTTCGGGACTGTCCGGCGTGTTGTTATCTTCGGTGCCGGAATCGCCGTTTTTGCTTTGGCAGGACTTAGAGCGGCGCTGCTGACGTCGGTGCTTGGGTTGCTTCTTGGAGGGGTCATCCTCCGTTTTCTCCTTGCCATCCCCTGCTTTGGGGGTGTCCACCATGTATATGTCATATGACGAGGTGGCTTTCCAGTTCCCTATAAGTACTGGTTCTTGGTCGTCTCCTTCATCGGCGTCCATACCGTCGATGTCTTCGGAGTCAAAGTCGAGCAAGTCGGTTAAATCATCGACAATGGCTACGAAGTGGGTGGTGGGTGGGCCTCGAATTTCTTCCTCGTCCGTATCCCAACCATGCTGACCGTAATCCGGCCAGGGCTCTCCTGACAAAGAGAGAGACTTTAGTGAATTCAGGATGTCGCCAAAAGGCGAGTGATGAAAGACGTCCGCGGCGGTGAACTCCATGATCGGAGCCCAATCGGGTTCGATCGGAAGGGGTGCGGAGGATTCGGAGTCCGGAACAGAGTCCAGCACCTTGGAATCACGGGCCTTGCAAAGGACTAGGCTGGTATTCGACTCTATCGCCGTAGAGACTGCGGCTCCTGGGGTGGCGTCCAACCGTCCATCCCCGACTAGCGCAGTCGGCTCCGAGCTAATGGTCGGAGCGGGCACCTGAGCGACGCTTTGGGCGCTGTCCGGCGGCAGAGCTAGATCATGCCCATCGTGACAGTGCGGCGTGCTCGGCCGTGGCTCGAATCCGTCGAAGATCAAGTCCCCGCGGATGTCGGCCGTGTAGTTTAAACTTCCGAAGCTGACCTGATGGCTAGGGGCGTAGCTTACGATCTGCTCCAGATGGCCAAGCGAGTTGGCCCGCAGTGCGAAGCCGCCGAATACGAAGATCTGTCCGGGGAGAAAGGTCTCACCCTGGACTGCATCGTGGTTGATGATCGAAGAAGCCATCAGGCCTAAGGGCGACGACACAAAGGAACTCTCAATGAAAGCACCAATGTCGGTGTCAAAACCGGCGAATCTCGGGTAGGGGGTCCCGAACTGTGCGTCTAGGCGGATGGTAACAGGAGACAAGGGACATGATGTTTTTACCCAGGTTCGGGCCCTCTCGATGGAGGTAAAACCCTACTCCTGCTTGATTAATATTGATGATATGGGTAGTACAAGAGTGGATCTACCACGAGATCAGAGAGGCTAAATCCTAGAAGCTAGCCTATGGTATGATTGTTGTTCGTCCTACGGACTAAAACTCTTCGGTTTATATAGACACCGGAGAGGGCTAGAGTTACACAGAGTCGGTTACAATGGGAGGAGATCTTCATATTGTATCGCCAAGCTTGCCTTCCA
The DNA here is from genome assembly GCF_002162155.2 of Triticum dicoccoides. Lineage (NCBI taxonomy): Eukaryota > Viridiplantae > Streptophyta > Magnoliopsida > Poales > Poaceae > Triticum > Triticum dicoccoides. The sequence goes on from NC_041393.1 coordinate 464,341,818, forward strand.
CGCCAAGGAAAGTCCCATCCGGACACAGGACGGAGTCTTCAATCTTGTATCTTCATAGTCCGGGAGTCCAGCCAAAGGTCATAGTCCGGCCATCCGGACACCCCCTAATCCAGGACTCCCTCACCCCCTCTACTCTCTTGTAGTGGATTAAGCATTCCCTTTGAAGTTATCTTATCGGATTGAGTCTTTAAGGATTTGAGAACACCTGATGTAGGTCTTGCATGTGCTTATCTCTGGTGACAATGGGATATTCACGCGATCTACTTGATGTATGTTTTGGTGATCAACTTGCAGTTTCAGTGACCTTGTGAACTTATGCATAGGAGTTGGCACATGTTTTCGTCTTGACTCTCCGGTAGAAACTTTGGGGCACTCTTTCAAGTTCTTTGTGTTGGTTGAATAGATGAATCTGAGATTGTGTCATGCATACCGTATAATCATACCCACGGATACTTGAGGTGACATTGGAGTATCTAGGTGACATTAGGGTTTTGGTTGATGTGTGTCTTAAGGTGTTATTTTACTACGAACTCTAGGGCTGTTTGTGACACTTATAGGAATAGCCCAATGGATTGATCGAAAAGAATAACTTTGAGGTGGTTCCGTACCCTACAATAATCTCTTCGTTTGTTCTCTGCTATTAGTGACTTTGGAGTGACTCTTTGTTGCATGTTGAAGGATAGTTATATGATCCAATTATGTTATTATTGTTGAGAGAACTTGCACTAGTGAAAGTATGAACCCTAGGCCTTGTTTCGAAGCATTGCAATACCGTTTTACGCTCACTTTTACCACTTGTTACCTTGCTGATTTTATATTTTTAGATTATAGAAACCTATATCTACTATCCATATTACACTTGCATTACCATCTCTTCGCCGAACTAGTGCACCTATGCAATTTACCATTGTATTGGGTGTGTTTGGGACACAAGAGACTGTTTGTTATTTGGTTGCAGGGTTGTTTGAGAGAGACCATCTTCATCCTACGCCTCCCATGGATTGATAAACCTTAGGTCATCCACTTGAGGGAAATTTGCTACTGTCCTACAAACCTCTGCACTTGGAGGCCCAAAAATGTCTACAAGAAGAAGGTTGCATAGTAGACATCACTCCGGCACGAGAAGACGACGATCAAGCCTGGCACGGTGAGCATCATCAAGTTAGGGGTCAGCACCGAACACAGATGCCCTCTGAACTCCGTCACGATGTCGCCCGGTATAGAGGAGCCGCACACCCTATGTGGTTTACCGATGAAGTAATGCAGCACCAATTTCTGGAAGGGTTTAAGCCCGTGAACATCGAGCAGTACGATGGAACGACGGACCCCGCCATATGGATTGAAGATTTTCTTCTCCACATTCACATGGCTCGTGGAGATCACCTCCATGCCATTAAATACCTTCCCCTGAAGCTTAAGGGACCAACACGACACTGGTTGAATAGCCTCCCAGAGAATTCCATTGGGAGCTGGGAAGACTTAGAAGATGCTTTCCGGGCAAACTTTTAGGGCACTTATGTCCGGCCACCTGATGCTGATGACCTAAGTAACATAGTCCAGCAACCCGGAGAGTCAGCTAGCAAACTTTGGAATTTGTTCCTAATTAAAAAGAACTAAATCATGGACTGTCCATACATTGAAGCCTTAGCGGCCTTCAAACATAGCGTCCATGACGAATGGCTCGCCTGACACCTTGGGAAGGAAAAGCCGAAGACCATGGCAGCTCTTACAACACTCATGACCCGCTTCTGTGCAGGCGAAGATAGATGGTTAGCTCGCAGAAGCAACAGTTCTAGCGACCCTGACACTTCTAAGGCCAGGGACGGCAATGGCTGACCACACCACAATAAAAACAAGCGTTGGAACAATAAGGATGACATAGAAGATATGGAAGTTAAGCCATATTCAATGGTTCCAAACCCGGTCAGCGGAAGAAACCTATCAAGGGCAACAGAGATGGTCCATCCAACTTGGACAAAATCCTTGAGAGCCCTTGCTAGATTCATGGCACCCCCGACAAGCCTACCAACCACACCAATAGAAATTGTTGGGTTTTCAAGCAGGACGGTAAATTAAATACCGAGCATAAGGGGAAAGGATCTCCAAGTGAGGACAATGACGAGCCCTGTCAGCCGAACACTAGGGGCAGAAGCAGTTTCCCCCCGAGGTGAAATGGTGAACATGATTTATGTCACCCACATCCCCAAGAGGGAGCGCAAACATGCACTAAGGGACGTCTACGCCGTAGAGCCTGTCGCCCCAACATTTAACCCATGGTTGGCTTGTCCGATCACCTTTGATCGCAGGGACCACCCAACCAGTATCCGTCATAGAGGTTCAGCTGCCCTGGACTCGATCCTATCATTGACGGATACCATCTTACTAGAGTCCTTATGGATGGCGGCATCAGCCTTAACTTGATCTATCAAGATACTGTCTGTAAAAATGGGCATCGACCCGTAAAGAATCAAGCCTAGTAATACTACCTTTAAAGGAGTAATACATGGCGTGGAGGCCCGCTGCACGGGCTCCTTAACACTGGAAGTGGTATTCGGCTCTCCAAACAAATTCCAAAGCGAAGAATTTATCTTCGATATCGTCCCTTTTCGAAGTGGTTATCACGCACTTCTCAGACGAACTGCTTTCGCCCGCTCTAATATGGTCCCACACTATGCTTATTTGAAGCTCAAAATGCTTGGACCACGTGGCGTCATTATAGTAAATGGAAATATGGAGCGCTCCCTCCGTACTGAGGAGCACACTGCGGCCCTAGCATCTGAGGTACACAACGGCCTCATTAAGCCGAACAACTTATCGGTGATCAAAACTGGTGACATTACTAAGCAAGTCCAGTCCACATCTCAGTGTGATAGCTCGATGGATCCGGACCTCGAATAGCAGTTCGGCCTCCACCGACTGCCCCATAAGGTGGCGACATACGTACCACGTGTGCATAATTATGCACTTGAAATACCTTGGGCAAACGCCAGAGGCACACTGCAGAAAAAGTCCGTAGTACGGCTTGACCCTATTTGGACCCTAAATACGTTTTCTCATTGCAGGTTTGTTAAGAAAACCTATCGACTCTACGGTTGCATGGGGGCTCCTCGCCAGGTCCCTCTCTTTTCTAGACAACCATCAACTCCTCCTTTCAAAGGATTGCTTACCAAGGAGAAATGATGCAGACGTGCGGCAGGGCACCATTGGGATCTTCAAACCGCTACTTTTAGGCCCTGTGTAAACCTTTCCCTTATGTAAACTTTTGGCATGTAACATGACCACGATATTCTTGGCATTCTGTGATGATGCACGTCTCGATGTATTAATCATTGTATAAAGGAAGAAGTTGATCACCATTTTTGTTTGGTACTTATGTTATATTATCATCTATATTCTCTCCCTACTTCAGACTGCCACACGTGCTTTAGTCTGGCCTTAACGCCAGGGGTTGTAATTGACCCGACACAATCTAAAGTCCGAACACCTATAGGGAGCTCTTCGGCGTCCCGGATATTGCATTATATGCATCGACTCCGAATCATGTCTTTGGTCCATAGTTGGGTTGCCCGGCTCATGTGCTTACCACATTACGTTCCGCTCGTTCGACTAAGGTAGTAAAGGGAGAACTAGTGTGATTGTATTTCTGGTTTGTCCGGTTAAGTACCTCAGTAGAGAAAGCCAAAAACTGATTGTCATGACATACGAGAGCCAGTTAGCGATCCGGTGACTTAATGTTATACTACAAATCGTTAGCGATTCTCACTGTGTCATACGAGGGGCTGGTCTTTAACCAGCCGCGTTGCAAAGGCAGTGTAATCCGGATAGCCGCACATGCCACAAGGTCTAGTACTTAGCCCCACCGTTAGACTCATGTGGCTAAGTAAAGGTAATAAAGCCGTATAGTCCGATTGCTTAGTTCACCCCACAGACGCCTCCTCTATGGACCAAGACGTTGGATAAAGTGCGGTCATGCATTATGTTGAACACCCCCATAGCATTTACATGGGGGCAGAAGCTGACGACTGGCAACTTTCGGAAATATAAACAATAAACAGTCGCACAAGAGGATAAATTAATGAAAACAAAAGGCGCAAGTATAGCACGGATTCATAACATAGTTTGTACAACCCGAATACATCTAATCGAACATGATGGCCTTTGAACATTGGCCCTCTACTATTCGGGATCCTTCTAGGACCTCATCAAAGTACCTCTCCGCCTTCCGATGATTCTTGCCTTCGGGCTGGCCTGCGATCGTCACTTTGGTTGAGCACCTCAGTAGAGAAAGCTAAAACTGACCGTCATGATAGGGCGAGAGTCGGTCGCTGTTCGAGAGGTTTTCGAGTCCCTAAAGACTTATGCTGCTTAGAGCGAGGAGCTGGCTTTGTCCGGCCTAGGCGTGGATAGCGCCCCGAACTCGGTCTTCCGAATACTAGGGGCTTCGTCGAAATTTAAAATTATAGAATTCTATGGCTAAGTGAGAGTGATAAAGCATTATAGTCTGGTTGCCTTGTTCATTGTGCTGAGTGCCTCCCTCGAAGGACCCAAGAATGGGAACAAGAGCGCTCAGGTTTATCCCGAACACCCCAGCACTCGTGGCATGGGGGTAGAAGCCGATGACTTGCATCTCTCAGATTCAATAAACGGCCACACGGAAGGTAATATTTTAAATTCAAAAAGCGTTGCCTAGCACATATGAACAAGTTTTCAGCGCACAGGATAAACACGAGCGAGTTTACTCAAAAATTACATCCCTGGTACATTCATTTGCCACAAGGTGGGCACCCTTCAGGACGCCCTCATAATACATTTCGGGCCTGCGATGCTCCTTCCCCTCGAGTGGCCCATCTGTCACCAGCTTCTCAGCATCCAGCTTGCCCCAGTGCACTTTAGCGCGGGCAAGGGCCCTACAGGCGCCTTCGATGCATACAGAGCGCTTGATGACTTCAAGCCGTGGACAGGCATCCACCAGCCGCCTCACCAGTCCAAAGTAGCTCCCAGGCAGGACCTCCCCAGGCCACAGCCGGCCTATAAGGCCCTTCATGGCCTGTTCGGCTACCTTATGGAGCTCGACCAGCTGCTTCAACTGGTCGCTCAAGGGCACCGGGTGTCCGGCCTCAGCATACTGGGACCAGAACACTTTCTCCGTTGAGCTTCCTTCTTCGGCTCAGTAGAATGCGGCGGTGTCGGACACACTGTGGGGCAGATCTGCGAATGCTCCTGGAGAGCTCCGGACTCGGGTAAGTAATAAGTAATTCACTTTCACGTGCTTGCTTTGCATAAAGAATGCCTTACCCGCCGCTATCTTCTTCATTGCCTCAATTTCCTGGAGGGCTATTTGGGCTTCGGCCTTGGCGGATTTGGCGCTCTCAAGGGCCGAGGCAAGCTCGGACTCTCGAGTCTTTGAGTCAAGCTCCAATCTCTCGTGTTTCTTCACAAGAGCATGGAGCTCTTGCCGCACTTCCTCCGCCCGCGCCTCCTGCTTTTCTCGCTCAGTGCGCTCCTCGGCCGCATTGTCTTCGGCCTTGGACAGCGCTTCCTTCAGGGTCGCCACCTCGGTTGTGGCCCCTGTAACATTCACGTTGGTCCTGTCATTATTTGCAACCAGGTATTTTTATATACTTAAATAAGGTACTACTTACCTTCCTTGTCCTCGAGCTGCTTCTTGGCAAGGCCGAGCTCGTTCTCGGACCGCTCGAGGCTCTGCTTCAATGCATCGACCTCCGTAGTCAGTGCGACAGAGGTCAGGAGCGCAGCCTGCATTCCCATACTGACATATTTATGTTAGACTCCTGCGTATATCTTTTCAGATCCTCAGTCCGGCTTTTCTTTTCGAATACCGGACTGAGCATCAGGGGCTCCTGTCTATGCGGTAATATTTTCACATGTCTTAAATACATACCTCAAAGCCTGTTAGAAGGCTGGCACAGGCTTCTGTCAGCCCGCTCTTGGCGGACCGAACCTTCTGGATCACCGCACTCATAATAGTGCGGTGCTCCTCATCGATGGAGGCGCCGTTAAGCACCTCCAGCAAATTATCCAGTGCCTCCGTTGGACGGAGGTCACCGGCGTCGTAGGGCTTGCCCTTCTTACGAAGGGGCCGCCTGTCGGACTCCGGAACCACTGAAGGTTCCGGTGCGGCGTCCGGCCCAGGGCCGGACTTAGATCCCTCTGGAGTTTTATCCCCTTTGCGCCTGGAGTACGGAAGGTCGCCTTGCGGCGCCTCCGGGGCTACCTCCTCCTGGCCTGGACCCTTCTGGGACTCCACCTCGGCATCGTCCGTGGGGCGAGGGGAGGTAGCAGTCGGAAGTGAAAGACTATTCACATCCGACGAATCCAGGGATCCGCTCGACGAAGCGTCGAACTGGGCCTTGGGCGGACTGCATGATTATGTTTGGCATTAGAAGATATTGTGCACTAAGGGAACGCCATGAGTTATTCTGGTATCCGGATACTTATGATGTTGCCAGGGGCTTGGCCCTGGATGGCCACTCCTCTCCGCCGTCTTCGATGTCGGTGGCGTAGTCCGGAAGAAGGGCCTTCCCCTTCTTGGACCCTCCGGCCTCCCCAGTTGGGGCGGCCTTCCTTTTCTTTCCTCCCCCGTTGGAGGGGGAGAGGCTTCATCTTCCTCCTCCTCGTCTTCGAAGGAGGAGGGCGCTTCGGGGTCGTCGGGCGATGAGTCCGACACCACCAGGCGCCGGGAGCTCCTTCGTGTTCCCGTGGCCTTCTTCTTGGCCTTCTTCTCCGGCACCACGTGAGGTGCCGGGACCAGCAGCTTCGCCAAGCGGGCATCTATTGGGCCTTCGGGCAAAGGAGCCGGACAGTCAATCTGTCCGGACTTCTTCTGCCAGTCCTGTTAAAGGAATGGGAGCTTAGATCCCGCATAGAGTCAAACTATGAAAAACAAGTACCCTGTAATGGGTAAACTAAGCTTACCGCGCTGGCTTGGCGCTTCGCGCAGAATCCGTGATCCTCGGTAATGGGAGGGTGAACCTCGGAGCTCTTGAAAAGCACCTTCTAGGCATCTTCATGCGTTGTGTCGAAGAGCCTGGACAAAGTTTGGTGCTGGGCCGGGTCGAATTCCCACAAATTGAAAGCCCGTCGTTGACACGGGAGGATCCAGCGGAAGAGCATGACCTGGACTACAGTGACAAGTTTAACCTTCCTGTCAATCAGGTCTTTGATGCAGGTTTGGAGTCCGGTCAGCTCTGCCGAATTACCCCATGATAGGCCCGTCTCTTTCCATGAGGTGAGCCGCGTGGGGATGCCAGATCGGAATTCGGGGGCCGCTGCCCATTCAGGGTCGCGCGGCTCAGTGATGTAGAACCACCCCGATTGCCACCCTTTGATGGTTTCCACAAAGGAACCCTCGAGCCACGTGACATTGGCCATCTTTCCCACCATGGCGCCTCCGCACTCTGCCTGCTGGCCGCCCACTACCTTCGGCTTGACATTAAAGATCTTCAGCCATAAGCCGAAGTGGGGCTTGATGCGGAGGAAGACCTCGCACACGATGATAAACGCCGAGATGATGAGGATGAAGTTTGGGGCCAGATCGTGGAAATCCAGGCCATAGTAGAACATGAGCCCCCGGACAAATGGGTGGAGTGGGAAGCCTAGTTCGCGGAGGAAATGGGGGAGGAACACCACCCTCTCATGGGGCCTGGGGTGGGGATGAGCTGCCCCTCATCTGGGAGCCGGTGCGCGTTGTCGTTTGACAAGTATCCGGCCTTCCTCAACTTTTTGATGTGCCTCTCCGTGACGGAGGAGGCCATCCACCTGCCTCCCGCTCCGGACATGGCTGGAGAAGGTTGAGGTGGGAGGTGCGGACTTGGGTGCTGGAGCTCGAGTGCGCGGAGATGGATAAGCTAAGGAGGAAAAAAGCGTAAATGGAAAGAGTGGATCCTTATCCCCTTATATGGGCGGACGAAACTATGTACCCCCACCAGCCTAGTAAAACTCGCTTATCTCCCAAGCACCGTGATTAATGGCGCGGTTGGGTTACCCACGCCCGTATTGATGAGAATCCCGGAATAAGGGGACACAATCTCTGCTTTGACAAGACGTGCCAAGGAAACTGTTGGGGAACATTGCAGAAAATTAAAAAATTTCCTACGGTTTCACCAAGATCCATCTATGATTTCATCTAAGCAACGAGTCAAGGGAGTGAGTTTGCATCTACATACCACTTGTAGATCGCGTACGGAAGCGTTCGAGGGAGCGGTGATGATGGAGTCGTACTCGACGTGATTCAGATCACCGATGACCAAGTGCTGAACGGACAGCACCTCCGCGTTCAACACACGTACGGTACGGGCGACGTCTCCTCCGTCTTGATCCAGCAAGGAGGAAGGAGAGGTTGAGGAAGACAGCTCCACCGGCAGCACGACGACGTGGTGTTGGTGGAGAAGCAGCACTCCGATAGGGCTTCGCCAAGCTCGTGACGAAGAAGGAGAGGTGTTGGGGAGGGGAGGGGCTGCGCCTTGGCTTGGGTATGCAGCCCTCCCCTCACCCCTCTATTTATAGGGGAAGGGGCAAGGGGGGCGGCCCCTCTAGATGGGATCTAGAGGGGGGGCGGGGGCAAGGGAGGGGGGACTTGCCCCCCAAGCAAAGGGGGGCGCCCCCTCTAGGGTCCCCCCCCCCAACCCTAGGCGCATGGGCCCAAGGGGGGGGGGCGCCCAGCCCTCCAGGGGCTGGCTCCTGCCCCACGCAGCCCATGTGGCCCCCCGGGAGGGGTGGCCCCTCCCGGTGGACCCCTGGAACCCTTCCGGTGGCCCCGGTACAATACCGATATGCCCCCGAAACTTTCATGTGTCCGTTTGACAACTTCCCATATAAATCTTTACCTCTGGACCCTTCCGGAACTCCTCGTGACATCCGGGATCTCATCCGGGACTCCGAACAACATTCGGTATTCACATACAAGTCTTCCTAATAACCCTAGCGTCACCGAACCTTAAGTGTGTAGACCCTACGGGTTCGGGAGACACGCAGACATGACCGAGACGGCTCTCAGGTCAATAACCAACAGCGGGATCTGGATACCCATGTTGGCTCCCACATGCTCCTCGATGATGTCATCGGATGAACCACGATGTCGAGGATTCAAGCAACCCCGTATACTATTCCCTTTGTCAATCGGTACGTTACATGCCCGAGACTCGATCGTCGGTATCCCAATACCTCGTTCAGTCTCATTACCGGCAAGTCACTTTACTCGTACCGTAATGCATGATCCCGTGACCAAGCACTTGGTCACTTTGAGCTCATTATGATGATGCATTACCGAGTGGGCCCAGAGATACCTCTCCGTCATACAGAGTGACAAATCCCAGTCTCGATCCGTGTCAACCCAACAGACACTTTCGGAGATACCTGTAGTGTACCTTTATAGTCACCCAGTTACGTTGTGACGTTTGGTACACCCAAAGCACTCCTACGGTATCCGGGAGTTACACGATCTCATGGTCTAAGGAAGAGATACTTGACATTGAAAAAACTCTAGCAAAACGAACTACACGATCTTGTGCTATGCTTAGGATTGGGTCTAGTCCATCACATCATTCTCCTAATGATGTGATCCCATTGTCAATGACATCCAATGTCCATAGTTAGGAAACCATGACTATCTGTTGACCAACGAGCTAGTCAACTAGAGGCTCACCAGGGACGTACTGTGGTCTATGTATTCACACATGTATTACGATTTCCGGATAATACAATTATAGCATGAATAAAAGACAATTATCATGAACAAGGAAATATAATAATAATGCTTTTATTATTGCCTCTAGGGCATATTTCCAGCAGTCTCCCACTTGCACTAGAGTCAATAATCTAGTTACATTGTGATGAATCGAACACCCATAGAGTTCTGGTGTTGATCATGTTTTGCTCGCGAGAGAGGTTTAGTCAACGGATCTGCGACATTCAGATCCATATGTACTTTGCAAATATCTATGTCTCCATCTTGAACATTTTCACGGATGGAGTTGAAACGATGCTTGATGTGCCTGGTCTTCTTGTGAAACCTGGGCTCCTTGGCAAGGGCAATAGCTCCAGTGTTGTCACAGAAGAGTTTGATCGGCCCCGACGCATTGGGTATGACTCCTAGGTCGGTAATGAACTCCTTCACCAAAATAGCTTCATGCGCTGGCTCCGAGGCTGCCATGTACTCCGCTTCACATGTAGATCCCGCCACGACGCTCTGCTTGCAGCTGCACCAGCTTACTGCTCCACCATTCAACATATACACGTATCTGGTTTGTGACATAGAGTCATCCAGATCTGTGTCGAAGCTAGCGTCGACGTAATCCTTTACGGCGAGCTCTTCGTCACCTCCATAAACGAGAAACATGTCCTTTGTCCTTTTCAGGTACTTCAGGATATTCTTGACCGCTGTCCAGTGTTCCTTGCCGGGATTACTTTGGTATCTTCCTACCAAACTTACGGCAAGGTTTACATCAGGTCTGGTACACAGCATGGCATACATAATAGATCCTATGGCTGAAGCATAGGGGATGACACTCATCTCTTCTTTATCTTTTGCCATGGTCGGGCATTGAGCCGAGCTCAATCTCACACCTTGCAATACAGGCAAGAACTCCTTCTTAGACTGATCCATTTTGTACTTCTTCAAAATCTTATCAAGGTATGTGCTTTGTGAAAGACCTATGAGGCGTCTCGATCTATCTCTATAGATCTTGATGCCTAATATATAAGCAGCTTCTCCAAGGTCCTTCATTGAAAAACACTTATTCAAGTAGGCCTTAATGCTGTCCAAGAATTCTATATCATTTCCCATCAAGAGTATGTCATCTACATATAATATGAGAAATGCTACAGAGCTCCCACTCACTTTCTTGTAAACGCAGGCTTCTCCGTAAGTCTGCATAAACCCAAACGCTTTGATCATCTCATCAAAGCGAATGTCCCAACTCCGAGATGCTTGCACCAGCCCATAAATGGATCGCTGGTGCTTGCATACTTTGTTAGCGTTCTTAGGATCGACAAAACACTCCGGCTGCATCATATACAGTTCTTCCTTAAGATGCCCGTTAAGGAATGCCGTTTTGACGTCCATCTGCCATATCTCATAATCATAGTATGCGGCAATTGCTAACATGATTAGGACGGACTTAAGCGTCGCTACGGGAGAGAAAGTCTCATCGTAGTCAATCCCTTGAACTTGCTGATAACCCTTAGCGACAAGTCGAGCTTTATAGATGGTGACATTACCATCCGCGTCCGTCTTCTTCTTAAAGATCCATTTGTTTTCTATCGCTCGCCGATCATCGGGCAAGTCAGTCAAAGTCCATACTTTGTTTTCATACATGGATTCTATCTCGAATTTCATGGCTTCAAGCCATTTGTTGGAATCTGGGCCCGCCATCGCTTCTTCATAGTTCGAAGGTTCACCGTTGTCTAACAACATAATTTCCAGGACAGGGTTGCCGTACCACTCTGGTGCGGAACGTGTCCTTGTGGACCTACGAATTTCAGTAGCAACTTGATCAGAAGTACCTTGATCATCATCATTAATTTCCTCTCCAGTTGGAGTAGGCATCACAGGAACATTTTCCTGAGCTGCACTACTATCCTGTTCAAGAGGTAGTACTTCATCGAGTTCTACTTTCCTCCCACTTACTTCTTTCGAGAGAAACTCTTTTTCTAGAAAGGATCTGTTCTTGGCAACAAAGATCTTGCCCTCGGATCTTAAGTAGAAGGTATACCCAATGGTTTCTTTAGGGTATCCTATGAAGACGCATTTTTCCGACTTGGGTTCGAGCTCTTCAGGTTGAAGTTTCTTGACTTAAGCATCGCATCCCCAAACTTTTAGAAACGACAGCTTAGGTTTCTTTCCAAACCATAATTCATATGGTGTCGTCTCAACGGATTTAGACGGTGCCCTATTTAAAGTGAATGTAGTTGTCTCTAGAGCGTATCCCCAAAATGATAGCGGTAAATTGGTAAGAGACATCATAGATCGCACCATATCCAATAGAGTGCGATTACGACATTCGGACACACTGTTATGCTGAGGTGTTCCAGGCGGCGTGAGTTGAGAAACGATTCCACATTTTCTTAAGTGTGTACCAAATTCGTGACTTAAATATTCTCCTCCACGATCCGATCACAAGAATTTTATCTTTCGGTCACGTTGATTCTCTACTTCATTCTGGAATTCCTTGAACTTTTCAAAGGTCTTAGATTTGTGTTTCATCAAGTAGACATACCCATATCTACTCAAGTCATCAGTGAGAGCGAGAACATAACGATATCCTCCGCGAGCCTCAACGCTCATTGGACCGCACACATCGGTATGTATGATTTCCAACACGTTGGTTGCTCGCTCCATTGTTCCGGAGAACGGAGTCTTGGTCATCTTGCCCAAGAGGCATGGTTCGCATGTGTCAAATGATTCATAATCGAGAGACTCTAAAAGTCCATCAGCATGGAGCTTCTTCATGCGCTTTACACCAATGTGACCAAGGCGGCAGTGCCACAAATATGTGGGACTATCGTTATCAACTTTACATCTTTTGGTATTCACACTATGAATATGTGTAGTATTACGTTCGAGATTCATTAAGAATAAACCATTGACCATCGGGGCATGACCATAAAACATATCTCTCGTATAAATAGAACAACCATTATTCTCGGATTTAAATGAGTAGCCATCTCGCATCAAACGAGATCCAGATACAATGTTCATGCTCAAACTTGGCACTAAATAACAACTATTGAGGTTTAAAACTAATCTCGTAGTTAAATGTAGAGGTAGCGTGCCGACGGCGATCACATCGACCTTGGAACCATTCCCGACGCGCATTGTCACCTCGTCCTTCGCCAGTCTCCTCTTATTCCGCAGCTCCTGCTGTGAGTTACAAATGTGAGCAACGGCACCGGTATCAAATACCCAGGAGTTACTACGAGTACTGGTAAGGTACACATCAATTACATGTATATCAAATATACCTTTAGTGTTGGCAGCCTTCTTGTCTGCTAAGTATTTGGGGCAGTTCCGCTTCCAGTGACCCTTCCCCTTGCAATAAAAGCACTCAGTTTCAGGCTTGGGTCCATGCTTTGACTTCTTCCCGGCAACTGGCTTACCGGGCGCGGCACCATCTTTGCCGTCCTTCTTGAAGTTCTTCTTACCCTTGCCCTTCTTGAACTTAGTGGTCTTATTGACCATCAACACTTGATGTTCTTTCTTGATTTCAACCTTTGCCGACTTCAGCATTGAAAATACTTCAGGAATGGTCTTCACCATCCCCTGCATATTGTAGTTCATCACGAAGCTCTTGTAGCTTGGTGGGAGTGACTGAAGGATTCTGTCAATGACCGCCTCATCCGGGAGGTTAATGTCCAGCTGGGACAGGCGGTTGTGCAACCCAGACATTTTGAGTATATGCTCACTGACAGAACTATTTTCCTCCATCTTAAAACTATAGAACTTGTCGGAGACTTCATATCTCTCCACCCGGGCATGAGCTTGGAAAACAAGTTTCAGCTCCTCGAACATCTCATATGCTCCGTGTTGCTCAAAACGCTTTTGGAGCCCCGGTTCTAAGCTGTAAAGCATGCCGCACTGAACGAGGAAGTAATCATCAGCACGAGACTGCCAAGCATTCATAATGTCTTGGTTCTCTGGGACGGGAGCGTCACCTAGCGGTCCTTATAGGACATATTGTTTCCTGGCAGCTATGAGGATGATCCTCAGGTTCCGGACCCAGTCCGTATAGTTGCTGCCATCATCTTTCATCTTGGTTTTCTCTAGGAACGCGTTGAAGTTCATGTTGGCATGAGCGTTGGCCATTTGATCTACCAGACATATTATGCAAAAGTTTTAGACTAAGTTCATGATAATTAAGTTCATCTAATCAAATTATTTTAATGAACTCCCACTCAGATTTGACATCCCTCTAGTCATCTAAGTGTTACACGATCCGAGTCGACTAGGCCGTGTCCGATCATCACGTGAGACGGACTAGTCATCATCGATGAACATCTCCATGTTGATCGTATCTTCCATACGACTCATGTTCGACCTTTCGGTCTCTGTGTTCCGAGGCCATGTCTGTACATGCTAGGCTCGTCAAGTTAACCCTAAGTGTTTTGCATGTGTAAATCTGTCTTACACCCGTTGTATGTGAACGTAAGGATCTATCACACCCGATCATCACGTGGTGCTTCAAAACGACGAACTTTAGCAACGGTGCACAGTTAGGGGGAACACTTTCTTGAAATTATTATAAGGGATCATCTTATTTACTACCGTCGTTCTAAGTAAACAAGATGCATAAAACATAATAAACATCACATGCAATTATATAAAGTAGTGACATGATATGGCCAATATCATATAGCTCCTTTGATCTTCATCTTCGGGGCTCCTTGATCATCTTGTCACCGGCATGACACCATGATCTCCATCATCATGATCTCCATCATCGTGTCTTCATGAAGTTGTCACGCCAATGACTACTTCTACTTCTATGGCTAACGCGTTTAGCAATAAAGTAAAGTAATTTACATGGCGTTCTTCAATGACACGCAGGTCATACAAAAAATAAAGACAACTCCTATGGCTCCTGCCGGTTGTCATACTCATCGACATGCAAGTCGTGATTCCTATTACAAGAACATGATCTCATACATCACAATATATCATTCATCATTCATCACAACTTCTGGCCATATCACATCACATGACAATTGCTGCAAAAACAAGTTAGACATCCTCTAATTGTTGTTGCATCTTTTACGTGGCTGCAATTGGGTTCTAGCAAGAACGTTTTCTTACCTACGAATAACCACAACGTGATTTTTTGTCAACTTCTATTTACCCTTCATAAGGACCCTTTTCATCGAATCCGCTCCAACTAAAGTGGGAGAGACAGACACCCGCCAGCCACCTTATGCAACTAGTGCATGTTAGTCGGTGGAACCGGTCTCACGTAAGCGTACGTGTAAGGTTGGTCCGGGCCGCTTCATCCCACAATACCGCTGAAGCAAGATAAGACTAGTAGCGGCAAGCAAGTTGACAAGATCTACGCCCACAACAAAATTGTGTTCTACTCGTGCAATAGTGAACTATGCATAGACCTAGCTCATGATGCCACTGTTGGGGAACGTTGCAGAAAATTAAAAAATTTCCTACGGTTTCACCAAGATCCATCTATGAGTTCATCTAAGCAACGAGTCAAGGGAGTGAGTTTGCATCTACATACCACATGTAGATCGCGTACGGAAGTGTTCGAGGGAGCGGTGATGATGGAGTCGTACTCGACGTGATTCAGATCACCGATGACCAAGTGCTGAACGGACAGCACCTCCGCGTTCAACACACGTACGTTACGGGCGCCGTCTCCTCTGTCTTGATCCAGCAAGGAGGAAGGAGAGGTTGAGGAAGACAGCTCCACCGGCAGCACGACGGCGTGGTGTTGGTGGAGAAGCAGCACTCCGACAGGGCTTCGCCAAGCTCGTGACGGAGAAGGAGAGGTGTTGGGGAGGGGAGGGGCTGCGCCTTGGCTTGGGTATGCAGCCCTCCCTTCACCCCTCTATTTATAGGGGAAGGGGCAAGGGGGGCCGGCCCCTCTAGATGGGATCTAGAGGGGGGGCGGCGGCTAGGGAGGGGGGACTTGCCCCCCAAGCAAAGGGGGCGCCCCCTCTAGGGTTCCCCCCCCCAACCCTAGGCGCATGGGCCCAAGGGGGTGGCGCCCAGCCCTCTAGGGGCTGGCTCCTGCCCCACGCAGCCCATGTGCCCCCCGGGAGGGGTGGCCCCTCCCGGTGGACCCCCGGAACCCTTCCGGTGGCCCCGGTACAATACCGATATGCCCCCGAAACTTTTCGGTGTCCGTTTGACAACTTCCCATATATAAATCTTTACCTCCGGACCCTTCCGGAACTCCTCGTGACATCCGGGATCTCATCCGGGACTCCGAACAACATTCGGTCTTCACATACAAGTCTTCCTAATAACCCTATCGTCACTGAACCTTAAGTGTGTAGACCCTACGGGTTCGGGAGACACGCAAACATGACCGAGACGGCTCTCAGGTCAATAACCAACAGCGGGATCTGGATACCCATGTTGGCTCCCACATGCTCCTCAATGATGTCATCGGATGAACCACGATGTCGAGGATTCAAGCAACCCCGTATACTATTCCCTTTGTCAATCGGTACGTTACATGCCCGAGACTCGATCGTTGGTATCCCAATACCTCGTTCAGTCTCGTTACCGGCAAGTCACTTTACTCTTACCGTAATGCATGATCCCGTGACCAAGCACTTGGTCACTTTGAGCTCATTATGATGATGCATTACCGAGTGGGCCTAGAGATACCTCTCCGTCATACGGAGTGACAAATCCCAGTCTCGATCCGTGTCAACCCAACAGACACTTTCGGAGATACCTGTAGTGTACCTTTATAGTCACCCAGTTACGTTGTGACGTTTGGTACACCCAAAGCACTCCTACGGTATCCGGGAGTTACACGATCTCATGGTCTAAGGAAGAGATACTTGACATTGAAAAAACTCTAGCAAAACGAACTACACGATCTTGTGCTATGCTTAGGATTGGGTCTTGTCCATCACATCATTCTCCTAATGATGTGATCCCATTGTCAATGACATCCAATGTCCATAGTCAGGAAACCATGACTATCTGTTGACCAACGAGCTAGTCAACTAGAGGCTCACCAGGGACGTATTGTGGTCTATGTATTCACACATGTATTACGATTTCCGGATAATACAATTATAGCATGAATAAAATACAATTATCATGAACAAGGAAATATAATAATAATGCTTTTATTATTGCCTCTAGGGCATATTTCCAACAGAAACCGCCTCGCTAAACGCGTTGAGGTGGGACGTAAAATGATTCGAATAAAGGCTTGGCCGTGGCATGATGTCACGCTGTAGAATACGTCAGCAGATTAGATTTGTACGAATATTATTCTCTCTACGGTGGTATGTGGAACTTATTTTGCAGAGTCGGACACTATCCTTGTGTTCAACATCTTCTATGAAGTATTCGGAGGGGGAACCCGCCTTGCAATGCCGAAGACAATTTGCGCGCCGGACTCGTCGTCATTGAAGCCTGGTTCAGGGGCTACTGAGGGAGTCCTGGATTAGGGGGTGTCCGGATGACCGGACTATGACCTTCAGCCGGACTCCTGGACTATGAAGATACAAGATTGAAGACTTCGTCCCATGTCCGGATGGGACTTTCCTTGGCATGGAAGGCAAGCTTGGCGATACGGATATGTAGATCTCCTCCCATTGTTACCGACTCTGTGTAACCCTAGCCCTCTCCGGTGTCTATATAAACCGGAGGGTTTTAGTCCGTAGGACGAACAACAATCATACCATAGGCTAGCTTCTAGGGTTTAGCCTCTCTGATCTCGTGGTAGATCCACTCTTGTACTACCCATATCATCAATATTAATCAAGCAGGAGTAGGGTTTTACCTCCATCGAGAGGGCCCGAACCTGGGTAAAAATATCGTGTCCCCTGTCTCCTGTTACCATCCGCCTAGACGCACAGTTCGGGACCCCCTACCCGAGATCTGCCGGTTTTGACGCCGACAAACGCCGACACGACAGCTAGCTGGTCCGTGCGCGCCGCGACTCCCTTCGCCGGCCGTCTCCTTCGTCGACGCCCGCAAGTTGTTCGACAGTTTGCCAAGGTACAAAATGGACCGATGAGTTCTTTTTTCACAAATTCATTTGCGACTCCGACGATTCGTCGTCCGATGGCGAGGAGGAGATATTGGTTGCCGTGTTGGTCCATCAACATCTCAACAGCCAGCGGCCTTTGTTCCATGGCTCCATTCCGGGCCACCTTCCGGCGTTGAATCGCAACCGAGAGAGCGGGCATTTCCTTTTTTGGAAGGACTACTTTGATACAACAAACCAGTTGTTCAAATATCAAAAATTCCACCGCCGTTTCCGTATGAGTAGGCATCTTTTCAACCGTATTAGAGAGGGGGTGGTCGGCTATGATGACTATTTCGAGTACAAAGAGGATGCCATTGGCAAGATTGGTTTCTCCTCTTATCGTAAATGCATTGTCGCCGTCCGAATGCTTGCATACGGAGTGCCCGATGATCTCATTGACGAGTACGTCTGTATGAGCGAGTCTACATGCCTAGAGTCCATGTAAGTTCTGCAAGGCTGTTATTGCTATGTTTAGCCCTGAGTACTTGAGAGAGTCGACTGCTGAAGATACAACCTATTTGTTGGCGATGAATACCAGTAGGGGCTTCCCAAGGATGCTTGGTAGCATAGGCTGCATGCATTGGGAGTGGAAGAACTGCCCTTCTGCTTGGCAAGGGCAGAATAAGGGCCATGTCAGGGCTTGCACTGTCATACTAGAGGCTATGGTGTCTCAAGATCTGTGGATCTGGCACTCTTTCTTTGGTATGGCCAGATCACACAATGATGTCAACGTGCTTCAGCGCTCGCTGGTGTTTGCTAGGCTTGCCGAAAACAATAGCCCACCGGTGAACTTTACTGTCAACGGCCACAACTATGACAAAGGATACTACCTGGGTGACGGTATCTATCCTCAGTGGACCACTATTGTCAAGACAATACCCAACCCTGTCGGAGAGAAGAGGAAAAGATTTGCCCAAGAGCAAGAGAGCGCTAGGAAGGATGTCGAGCGTGCCTTTGGTGTTTTGCAATCTCGATGGGGCATCGTTCGGTATACTGCTAATACCTGGAGCACACAGAAACTATGGGAGGTGATGACTGCTTGTGTGATCATGCACAATATGATCGTAGAAGACGAGCGTCCGAAACGTTTGTATGATCAAGGGTTTCAGTTTCAGGGTGAGAATGTTGTGCCTGAGCATGAAGGAGCGGCAACGTTTGAACAGTTCATCCAATTTCATCATGACATGCGTGATTGGGAAACTCATGTGCAACTGCAAAATGATTTGGTTGAGTATATGTGGGTTCATGTTGGCAATCAATAGATATATCTTCTTTTATTCGTTTGCAAAACTATGTGAGACATTTTTATTATTATTCGGCTTGTAAAACTATGCTATTTTATTCGGTTCAAACTATGTTATTTAACTATATGTTTAAATGTAAATTCATCAATGCAAAATAGGACGGTCAGCCGGTCATGTCGGCACATATGGATCGACGCACACGCTGCCGACCCATATCTAAAACAGAACGGACGACGGACGGCCGACGCAAACGGACAAAAAACGGATGAAATCGCCGTCCGTGTCCGTTTGGATGGCCCCCTCGGAGTTGCTCTTATCACATCAAATTTTATGCTTGACCTTCTCGACACATGTACATGTTGGAGCATCAGGAGGGTTAGGGTCCCATGGAAAAAGGCGAGAGCAGTACGAGTCGGAGCTATGCTGCCGAACCGACCATCCATCATCCTCGTCTACGTACATTCTATTCTTTGTAGAGTTCACACGAGGACCCAGCTCGACATCGTCCAGGTCCAGCCCAGCAAAATGGATACCAACCATTCCATCACTGTACTACCAACATCATTGCTGTCCACTAGCTAGGCCAGTATCCAGATTTGCGCGTATGCACACACGCATGAGCTGTCCCTACCGAAACCACCGAACTCAAGTCACGCACATGCGCCCCGGCCCTTCCGGACCTCACTTGAATAACAAGAAGAATATGGGTAACTTGGGAAATGAGAATAGAAAAGAAAAACAGAAATATGGGCAGTGACATGACATGAATCTCCGGCAAAACGCCAGCTGAGCTGATGCATCGATCGGCTGTTGCATGACAAGTACGTGACCGTGTCCAACAGTATTATGATCAAGCACTTGCGCGTCTGTGTGCAGCATCTCTCCGCTAATCGGGCATCGCGGCTGGCAGCTGCACACACACCTACCATTAGTGCACCGTGGCCCGTGGGCCTCGGCGACACAGCGGCCAGCCAGCCCTGCCTGAGCACGGTCTCCTCCTCGAAGGTGGTGGTGCCCTTGACCTGATGAATGAACAGAGAACAATCGAGTCGGCCGACTCACGCTGCAGGTGGGAGCGGGGTTGAGTGGGACTAGCAAGCTCATCCCACTTAAACTTGTTTCGTGGGCCTCCATTGGATAGAAAAAATATTAAGTGGGGTAGCTCAATTAGCCCATCGGAATCCCACTTGACCCACCAGCCCCCACACAGAGGAGGGTCAATGTCTCTAAACCTCTCAAGAATGCTGTATCCATGATTCGTGATGGCAAAAGGCAGATTTACAGGGTCAGATATGAAAAGCTTCCGGATTGGTGTGCGGTCTGCAGGATGCTTGGCCACCAATACAAGGAGCATGGCAATGGGATACACCCTCCTTCAGCTTTAGTTTTTAAGGATCTGAGGGCAGGCTGGTTTATGCGTACTGGCCGGGGTCCTGGTGAGGGACGAGGCCGGAAAGGAGGCAGAAGGGGTGGCCGATTTGATGGCCAAGGAAAAAGCGCTCAGTACCAGCCTTACCATGGCGATGATGGTTCGGAGGAGGATCTAGAGGACGATAGTGATGTTGTGATGAAGGAGGCTGAGAATAACAGAAAGAGGGGGTCAGACCTAGCAATGGGGAAGACTGTGGTGCCTGCAGGAAATCATGCAGCGACAAGCAATGGACAGCAAGCTACGTTGGCACTCCCAGCTCCCGCTGTCCCTCCCAGCCCGAGTAGTAAGCAGGAGCCCAAGAGGACGAAGATGCAGAAAGATGATAGCAAGAACAACATGGACAAGACTCGAGTGCAAGGCAAGGGTGACATAATATTGGCGGGCCTCGAGGGGCGCCGCCGAGGCCAATGAGTACCTTATGTTGGAACTGTCGTGGCGCGGGCAACGCTGCGACAGTTCGTGAGCTTCCCGACTTCGCGAGGCAGTTTGCCCCTACCCTACTGTGTATAGTTGAGACACAAATCGAAGGAGCTAGGGTAGAAGCTTTAGCTAGTACTCTTGGATATGATAAATCATATGATGTTGATAGCCGCGGTAGAAGCGGTGGTATTAGACTGTTTTGGAATGATTCAATAAAAGTGGAGATTCTTGGCTATTCTGACTATCATTTAGATGTGTCGATAGAGGAAGATGAACAAGAAATATGGCGGATGACTTGTGTGTACGGTGAGGCTCAGACACACCTTCGTCACCAAACATGGCAGGTTCTGAAGAACATTAGTACTTTGAGTACACTCCCTTGGCTCTGCATAGGTGATTTCAACGAAGTTTTACGTCCGAATGAACATGAGGGGGTTGGACAGCGTAGTAACGCTCAAATCCAGGCCTTCAGGTACGCTACGGATGTTTGCATGCTGCTGGACTTAGGCTATAAGGGCAATTTTTGGACTTCTGAAAAAAAAGGTTGTGGGGGTACCTACACACGGTGTCGTCTCGACAGAGCAATGGAGAATGCGGAATGGCTAGTGAGGTTCCCTTTGGCATCAGTATCACACATTACGTGTGCCACATCAGACCACTCTCCAATCTTGCTTGAATATGGAAACAGAACAACTGAAAGGGGGAAGAGATCTTTCAAATATGAGCTAATGTGGGAGACACATGAGGGGCTCAAAACGATCTTGTCAGAAGGATGGGCCAGGGAACCACCATGCAGTAGCGTGGAACAGATGCGTGACAAGCTGCGGAACCTTGCATGCGGGCTGATTAGATGGAGCAAGGACACTTTCGGAAGTGTTAGGAAGGAAATTAAGAGGCTTAAGCAAATGCTAGAGGAGCTTAGGGGCGACCCACTGAGAGCTGGACCTTCTCATGTTGAACTAAAGATCAACGAGCAGCTGATCGAGATGTATCACAGAGAGGAGATCATGTGGAGACAACGGGCAAGGGTTGAGTGGCTTTCGGCGGGAGACAAGAATACCAAATTCTTTCCCCTTCGCGCTAGCCTCCGCAGAAAGAAAAATATGGTGAAAGCCTTACAAAACTCCCTGGGTGCTGTTATCTCGGATCCGGCTGAAATCCGGGACATGGCAAACATGTTCTACAAAAATTTGTACACTACGGAGGGTGTTAGTAATATGGAAGAAGTGCTGGATAAGGTCCCGCAGAAGGTGACGGAGGAGATGAACGCATCACTTTGTGCTCCATACACAAACGAAGAGGTAAAAAATGCTTTGTTTCAAATGTTTCCTACCAAGGCGTCGGGCCCAGATGGCTTTCCCGCACACTTTTATCAGCGACATTGGGATGTATGTGGTGACGAGGTTACCAAGGTCGTCCTAAGCATAGTCCGTGGGGAAGAAAGTCCTGAATGCATCAATGACACAGTGTTGGTTCTTATTCCGAAGGTAACAAATCCCACTGCTTTGTCTCAGTTTCGACCTATTAGTCTTTGCAATGTATTGTACAAAATCGCATCCAAGGTGGTCGCCAATAGGTTGAAGGTCATATTACCTGAGATTATTTTGGAGGAGCAGTCTGCATTTGTGCCAGGGAGGCAAATTACAGATAACATCATTTGTGCGTATGAATGTTTGCATTTTATGAAGCGGTCCAGGGCGAAGTCAAACAGTTTTTGTGCACTGAAGTTGGATATGATGAAGGCCTATGATAGGCTAGAGTGGACATATTTGAGAGCTATCATGACTAAACTTGGTTTTGCAGAACAGTGGATAAACACAGTCATGGCTATGGTTTCATCGGTCTCTTTTTCAGTTCTTTTCAATGGTGAGAAGCTTGATCCTTTCAAACCAACCAGAGGAATCCGGCAGGGAGACCCAATCTCCCCCTACTTATTCTTGATTGCAGCAGAGGGCCTTTCGTGCCTCCTGAAATCCAGTTCTCAGTCATCACTAGCAGGTATCAAGGTGGCCCCCACGGCTCCAACCATTAACCACCTTCTATTTGCAGATGACAGCCTGTTGCTTTTCAAGGCGAGTGTAGAGGGAGCAGCTGCAGTGTCAAACCTGCTAGAGAAATATTGCGATGCTTCGGGGCAAAGGATAAACCATGATAAATCCTCCATATTTTTCAGCAAGGGGTGTCCGGGTCCCACCAGAACAGAGGTGAAGAATTCTTTGCAGGTCCAAAACGAGTCCTTGTCTGAACGGTATCTGGGAATGCCAACTGATGTGGGTCAGTCAAAGAATGGAACGTTTAAATACCTGAGAGATAGAGTATGGGAAAAGATCAAAGGGTGGATGGAGAAGTTGTTGTCCTCGGCGGGCAAAGAAGTTTTGATTAAGTCTGTTGCACAAGCGATACCTGTTTATTCCATGGCATGCTTCCGGTTGCCGAGGGGGCTCTGCGAGAACATCACATCGATCATAAGGCAATTCTGGTGGGGGAGTAAGCAGGGCAGAAGGAAGCCCAGTTGGGTGTCATGGGATGTCTTGACGAGACCGAAATATATGGGGGGCCTCGGATTCAGAGACATGGAGATATTTAACCTAGCACTTCTTGCACGGCAGGCTTGGCGCACAATGGTTTCGGAATCCTCGTTAAGCTCCAGGATCCTAAAATCAGTTTATTTCCCAAACTGTTCATTGCTAGACGTAGAGCTGGGGGCTCACCCATCGCAGATTTGGAGGGCTATTTTGGATGGCCGAGAATTTTGGCACAAGGCTTGATTAGAAGAATTGGAGCTGGAGAAACCACAGACATTTGGGAACACAACTGGATACCGAGGAAGAGTTTCAAAAGACCTATAACTTCTCTGGTGCAGCATCCTCCTACTAGAGTGGCGCAACTCATCAGTGCATCTATACTTGCGGAGGATCCATGTGGCGTCTGACTGCAAAGTGGTGGTTGAGGACATTACGAAGGAGAATGCATCTCGGTATGGAGCAATCATACATGAAATAATAGATCACTCGTCGTTTTTTGATTTTTGTAAGTTTAGCCATGAATTTTAGGAGCTCAAATTATGAGGCTCACAATTTAGCGAAGCATGCACTTTCTCTAGGGGTTGGCCGCCATGTTTGGTTAGGCCAGCCCGGAGATCTTCCGTTCGTCCCTGTAAACATTGTGACGGTTTAATAAAAGCTTCGCGAGATTGTCTAAAAAAAACCTCAAGCCTGAGCTCGAGGTAGTCCACACGAGGGGATGCAGCGCACTGCTGCTCCATGAATCGAACTCGCAGATTCTGAGGGTGCCTAGGATGGTTTGCACCAGCCACAAAATTGCCACTCATGAAGGACGGGGCACGGCCTCCCGTTCACGCTCGCCGGCGAGGATGCAAAGCCACCCTTCTCTGTCCCTCGTCGGGCGCTGCCCTGCATCAACAGCAACACCGCCATCACCCGACGCACACGTTCCACGGCGGCGCATTCCCCTCCGTCGACGCGGCGGCAACAGCAGGGGCCGCACCAGATGCCACGGGGAACGGTGAGCGTGGGACGGCCGACATCGACGGCACTGCCGGTCGTGAGCGCGGGCACGGTTGGCACTGGTGGGATTGTAGGAATGGTCATCGTAGTAGCCGCCAGGGCAGTGCCGCAGCGTGCTCCTGCCACCGCCAGTCCGCCATCGCGTCCCTGCTTCTTCCTCCTCACACCGCGCCACCCCCGGCGGCCTCCCATCAATGAGGCCACTTGCCTCGCGCCGGCGCGGCAGGACGAGCAGTTGTCGTCGTTCACGGATCTGGTCCGGGCATGGAAGCTCGTCGTGGCTGTGTCGTGCGTGCTAAGGGCACCGTCTTCTTCTGCCAGCTCTGGGCTCTGGCACGCCGCGGCCGGCGTCGGCGACGCCGTCATGCAAAGTCATCAGGTGAGCCCGAAGATGAGCTTCGACGGCCGCCCCAAGGAGCACGCACACGTCACGAGGAGGGTGGCAGCCGAGGACACGCCCAACATCGTCGACGCGTTCAGACGCGCCGCCGGTAATGCCATCGATGCCGGATTGCCAGTGCGTGCGTGGGAGCTTGTTGCGTCAAATTGTTTTCGAGTGACGAAGCCCAACTCCCTGTTTCATTTTTGTAATCAGATAACAACCGTGACGTGCCATGGCAGGCTTCGACAGTATCGAGCTCCAAGGCACCATAGGCTACTTTGTCAATCACGCCGGCGGCCCGCGCTGGATGTTATCATGTAATGGATGAAGCAAACGCCCACTGATTCAGAACCAGCGGATTGGTTCCTGGTACGCCGCTGGTTTCAGTGTCTGAACCTAATGATTCAGAAGGTGTCGAACCCAATGATGTATCCGCTCGTTCATCCAATTCAGTGTCGAACCCAATGATGTAATGGATGAAGCAAACGCCCACTGATTCATCCATTATGATGAACCTCCAGCTACAACAGTACGCCGCTGGTTCCTGGCGTACACACGCTCTATTGTGTTAACTGCTCTATTGGGTTATAAGTGGGAATCCCACTTATTCCCACTTACTCAATGTTAGTTTTGGTGGGATGACCACTTTTTTAACATTAAACTGTGTTGGGACCTGGCGGATTGGTGGTGGGACTCCCAAGTATAGTCCCACTTGCAGCCTGACGTCCGACCCAATAGCATCCGTTCCGATGGCAGCATGGAAGGAACCGTGGGAGCCATTGCTCGCTCACAGCTGCAGATGAGGTGGGCGCCATACGCTTTTGCAAGATCCATGTTGAGTGGAATTTTCTTGAGAAGGTGCTACAGAAACTGGGTTTTGATGAGAGGTTTACAAAGTGGGTGATGACGTGCGTCAGGACAGTGAGTTTTTCTGTCAGATGTAATGGAGATCTCCTAGAAACCTTCTACCCCTCCAGAGGGCTCAGACAAGGTGATTCCCTCAGCCCATACTTATTCCTCTTTGTGGCTGACAGCCTTACTACCTTGCTTGACAGAGAGGTGAGAAACGGAGGGGTCACGCCAATCAAAATTAGTCGTGGATGCCCGGGAATATCAAACTTGCTATTCACGAATGACAGCCTCCTCTTCTTCAAGGCTACAACAACCCAGGCC
Organism: Triticum dicoccoides; assembly: GCF_002162155.2. Classification (NCBI taxonomy): domain Eukaryota; kingdom Viridiplantae; phylum Streptophyta; class Magnoliopsida; order Poales; family Poaceae; genus Triticum; species Triticum dicoccoides. The sequence continues at coordinate 464,367,734 of NC_041393.1, forward strand.
ACCAAAGTGAGTGAGGTGCTTAATGCCTTCCAAAAGGCTACGGGCCAACTCCTAAGCCATAACAAATGCTCACTATTATTTAGTGAGACGAGCATTGACCAGGAAAGAAAGGAGATCAAAGAAATCCTGAGAGTGGAATCATCCTTGTTTGAGAGTAAATACTTGGGCCTACCAACGCTAGAGGGAAAAATGAAGGACGACAATTTTCAACCGACCATGGAGAGATTTAGAAGAGATGCAGCAATTGGAATGAGAGGTTTATGTCCCAAGCGGCAAAAGAGGTAAATGTGAAAGCGGTGGCGCAGGCTCTTCCCACACATGTAATGGGGGTCTTTAAACTCAATAAGAGCTTCTGCGACAATTATGAGAAGATTATTAGAGACTTCTGGTGGGGAGACAAAGATGATAGATGCAAGGTCCACTGGATGTCATGGGAGAACATGCCGAAGCCAAAATGTGATGGGGGGGGTCGGCTTCCGGGATATGCATCTGTTTAATCAGGCCCTCCTTGCCAGACAAGGATGGAGGTTGCTACACAAGCCAGAGAGTCTCTGTGCTAGAGTGCTAAAATCCAAATATCATCCCAATGGTAATCTTCTTGACACCGTCTTCTCGTCGGATGCATCACCCACGTGGAGGGGAATTGAGTTTGGCCTGGAACTCTTGAAAAAGGGCCTCATCTGGTGAATCGGGGATGGAAGAAACATTCAAATCACGAGAGATCAATGGATCCCAAGGAAAGAGGGGCTAAAGGTGGCATCATTTATAAAGAGGTCCAGGCTTAGGTGGGTTAACCAGTTGATCGATCCCCAGACAAAAGAGTGGAAGGTTGATCTAGTAAAGCAAAATTTCCACTCCTTTGATGCGGATGAGATATGCAAATTAAAAATCCAGAGGGGGGATTCAAGGACTGTATCGCTTGGCACTATGAAACGGGTGCATTCACAGTCAAGAGTGCTTACAAACTTGCAGAGTCGCTTAAGGGAAAATGTACAGAAAAAATTACGAGTTCCTCAACGGAGCCGGGTGGCCGTAGCATATGGGATGCCATCCGGAAAGCTAAGACCCCGAAGAAGGTGAAGATATTCGGTTGGAGAGTGGCCACAAACTCTCTAGCCACCAAAATACAATGCCTTCAGAAGGACAATTGCAGACGACCGTGTATGTGACATATGCGGAAGGGATGAGGAAGACGAGCACCATGCTGTTACCGCATGCACCAGAAGTGTAGCCTTGCGCCATTCCATGAGAGCCTTTTTGGAAATCCCTAGAGAATCTGAGTTAAAAAATACAGGGGTAGGCTGGCTGCAATTGCTGCTGATATCCCAACCTGAGGAGGTCAGAACCAAATTAATGCTAATTTTGTGGCAGGCCTGGTGTTTAAGGAACAATGCCATACATGGTGATGGGAAAGATATTGTCTCAGGATTTGTCCAATACTTGCTCTGACTACATGAGGAGATTCTGATGGTGGCAAACGAACCTGCCGAGATGGTAGAAAAGAATAAACAGTCCCTGTTCCCGACGAGAGCATGCATACCAAGAAGTGCAGAACCGAAGCATTGGATGGCTCCCCCATCCGGCAAAGTAGAGTTGAATGTCGACGCCACATTTCTAGTGGAATCAGGGGACACGTGGGGAGGCGCGGTAGCTAGAGATCATAGGGGCCATGTCTTCCTATCAGTAGGCCGGCGTTTGGGCCAGTGCAGCTCAACAGAAGAAGCAGAAGCAGCAGCGGTGGTGATGGGATTATCTGAAGTTGCCAAGTACCATCAGGGTAATTTGATCCTAGAAACTGATTGCGCGGAATTAGGCGGGCCCTACAAGCGGAAGAAACGTGCAGATCAGCCTGCTTCGCATCTATAGACGACGCAAAGACCATTGCATCGAGCTTCAAAAGCACGGAGTTCAGTATTATAAACCGGGGGCGGAACAAGCTGGCCCATGAACTAGCTTCTACTACACGAAGAACTGGAGATTTCCTGCTCATAGCTGATGTCCCGGCTGATAGTAGAGATATTACGACGAACGAGTTCGTCCCAACCATGGTGTAATTCGGTTTGCCATGGATCTAAAAAAAGGTGAGGTGGGCGCCACGCCGCGCCGCGCTGCACTAGCTTTATACAGTGCCCCTCCGCTAGCACGAGCACGACACAGTTTCCTTTCTCATACAATCATCAATGATGAAGATGACTCGACAGGGACCGCACCCAAAGAAAGCCCAAAATGTTGCCGAAGCCAACTCGACACCGTTTGTGTCGCATCATAGAACCGCGTCGGCCCATGCGTTGTTGCTCAATATCTGCGTCTGCGTCATATTATGTCCAATAGGACAACACGGGGTATGCTGTTAGTCTGGCTGGTTTCCTGCTGGCTCTTTTGTGTTTTGAAGTGAGCGGAGCTCAAACTCAGTGCTTGTGCATTAGAGCATCTCCACTAGGGCCCCCAAGACACCCCCAAGCCACTTTTTAGGCGCCGGTGGTTAAAAAGCTCCCAGTCACACTCCCACAGCGTTGTTTTTCGTCGGATTTGGGCAAAACTAGCCCCGGCGGTCCCAAGGCAAACCCAGCCCCCCGGGGGTCACTTGGGGGGGCCCGGCGCTATTATGTGCATGCAGATACCCCACCAGTCAGCCTCTCTCACCCCTCTTTGTCCTCCTTTTTCTTCTAGGTCCGCCACTTGCATGCAAAAAAGAATCTCCTCTCTCTCTCCGCATGAAGCCGTGCCGCGCTCCCCTTCATGCCTCCTCGCCGCCGTCTCGTTGCTGGCCGCCGTGCGCCCTCGCCCTGGCCGCCGCACGCCCTCGCCACGCCAAGCTCTGGCCGCGGCGCCGTTGGCCCCCTGCATGGTCGGGGGGGAGCTCGCCTGTGCCCGCCTGTGCGTGGCCCGGGCGGAGCTCGCACGTGCCCACTTGTGCATGGTCCGGGGGGGAGCTTGCTCGCGCACGCCTGTGTGTGGCCCGGGCGGAGCTCGCCCCCGCCCGCCCGCCTGTGTGTGGCCGGGGCGGAGATCGCCTGCGCCCGCCTATGCGTGGCAGGGGTGGAGCTCGCCGTGGCCGGGCATGGTGCACCACGGGCAGGAGCAGCCTCGACGGGTCGATCAAGTGCGTGGCCATGGACGAGGAGGAGTCCGTCGATGCGGACGGCCACTGGCGATGGGTAGTATACAGTGGCAGCCTCGACGGGTCGGTGAAGGTGTGGCGCGTGTCTGACGCGCCGGCCGCGATGACGACGCGGACGCCGGCGCACACGTGGAAGGGCACGCCATCGCCGCTAGGCGCGTGGACGTCGTACCGGGCGCGCTCGACGGCGTCAGGGGTCTCGGGCGGGGACGCGCGCGCAGGACCTGGGGCGGGAGCCGTTGAGGAGTTGCGCCCTCGAGGTCGCAGGAGAGCATGTAGCGGGAGCGGCCGGCATGGCGCGTCTCGAGGTGGAGCACGGGGGCGCTGTCGAGGCCGCGCACGAGGAGTCGGGATGAGGCCGCGGCAGCTAGCCATCGCCATGCGTGCGCCGCGATGCAGCCGTGCGCCGTGGCCCGCGAAGAGCACGCAGTCTGCGCGGCATGGGGAGGACGGCCTCTGGTCCTCCTCACCGGGGGCGCGTCGAGCTCGACAGCGTATCGCCAGCGGCGGAAGACGAAGACGCGGCCGAGGGAGTCGCCCGGTCGGCTGGGGTCGTCGCTGACGAGCTCGAGCTCGCGTGGCCCAGCACTGCCCACAACTGTTTGTTGTAATGACATGCCCTATAAAAGCGGAAAAAAGACACAACCTATCGGGGGACGACTGGAAAAAAAATTCACCTAAAAACAAAGTTAGCGCCGGGGCCTTCCCTTTTTTTCAAGAGTACGCCAATAGCGTATCTTAGCTTTATAGAAGGGAGAAAATTATGTACAAGATTTCATGGTAGATCGGCACAAGCCGTCGATCCCACCCAACCACTCCAAAACACTAAGAGGACTACTCATAAAATCGTTGCACTCCTACTACTCCGGACAGCCTCCATAGATGCAGCTCCTGAGAAATAAGATTGGCCGTAGCGTGCACGTCTAGAATGGGACCCGACTGGAAAACCCTGGCGTACCTTTTCTTCCACAACGTCCAGCAAATCAGCATGACAAACGCATCGAATCCCTTCCTGTCCACTCTGCTGAACTGCTTGCGCGACCGCAACCACCATTGGTTAAGCCTATCGTGATGCATGGGGGTCAGGTCAGAATTGACGCCCACCATGGAGAAGCATCTGAACCACACTTGTCGCGCGAAGACACACTGTATCATGAGGTGATCCACCGTGTCCTCCTCCTGATCACACAAGTAACAAGGGGATGTCGTCTCTTGCAGGCCATGCCTCAACCTTCTATCCGAAGTCCAGATCCGGTATTGAATCGCGAGCCACATGAAGATCTTGCAAGCTAGGGGAGCCCCGTTCTTCCAAATAGCGGTCACAGGCGCAAATCTGATGCCTCCCTCACAACACATCCTATATGCCGAAGCAGCAGAGTATATCCCTGACTCATGCCAAGCCCACACAGCCTTGTCTCCACTCTCTGGATTGATGACAAACTGCATGAGAATCTCCCAAAGGTGAATGAATTGTGCGAGCTCCTTCGTGGATAGCGACTCTGGAATGTCCTTGATCCAGTCATGTAGGTATAGACCCTCGCTGGCCAACCTGGAGTTGATCGTTCTCGTCTTCACTTTGGACACCAACAAAGGAGCAATCTCCGAGATCGTATAGCCATGCACCCATCTGTCTTTCCAAAAAAGGATCTTCTTGTTGTCTCCAATCTCCCAAGTCACTAAGCTATTAAATGCGCGCTGGACTTGCTTGTCGGGGACCAGATTTAAACCTTGCCACGGCCTATTCCCATCCACTCTGCGAAGCCATTCCCACCTCATCCGAAGGGCAAGCCCATGCTTTCCAAGATCCATAACTCCGAGGCCACCTAGCTATTTTGGTCGACAAACACGTTGCCAGGAGATAGCACACTTCCCACCACTGACCGCCTCCGTACCAGCCCAAAAGAAAGCTCTACAACCTTGGTCCACTTTCTCAATCGCCCACTTAGGCGGTTCAGCCACAATTAGATGATGGTTAGGCCTGGCTCTCATGACTTGATTCACCAGAATAAGTCTCCCGGGACGAGTAACCAGACCTCTTTGCCATCCCGGGAGGATCTTGAGAGCTCCATCCACCAAGAACTGCCACTCCGACCGTGTTAGTTGTTTGATACTCAGTTGGAGATCCAAATATTTGCATGGGAAGTGATCGATCTTCCACGGCAAAGCATTTCTGACTAGCTCTTCGTCCTGTAATTCTCCACGAATCAATATCACCGAGGACTTGGCAAAATTGACCCTCAATCCCGATGCCAATCCAAAGATCCTCAATGCCTCTTTGACAAAAGCAATGTATGTCCTCGACGGTCTGATAAAGAGAACCACATCATCCGCGTATAGAGACAGACGTTGCAAAGGTTTGCATCCATTCAACTTGTCCAGAACTCTCAGTTCATGCGCCTTAGTGATGATAGCAGTTAGCGTCTCCATAGCGATGACAAATAGAAGCGGTGAGATCGAATCCCCTTGTCGAAGCCCACATGCATGCATGAACTTGTCTGTCATACGGCCGTTCACCACTATCCTTGAGCTAGCCGATGTGAGCATTGTCGCCAGCCACGCTAGCCACCTCTCCGAAAAACCTTTCGCGCGAAGCACCTTGAAATGGAAGGGCCACGACTGCGAATCGAAAGCTCGAGCAATATCCAACTTGAGAAGGACTCCCTTAGCTTTTCTTTTATGTAAATTTCTGGCCATTTGCCTCACCAGCAGGAAGTTATCATGGAGATCCCTACCGCGAATGAAAGCCGACTGGTTGATGTTCACAAGCTCTCCCATCCGCAAACACACCCTGTTGGCCATCAGCTTGGATGCTAATTTAGGGATGCTATGGACTAGGCTAATTGGCCTGAAGTCATTAACTCTGCAAGCTTTCGGGTTTTTGGGAATGAGAGTGTAAGGGCTTGATTAAGTCTTCCAAAACCCTGACCATTATTCAGCACCAACTTGTGGAGTGCAGCCATCACATCCACCTTGATTATGCTCCAAGTTGTTTGAAAGAACACTCCAATGAAGCCATCGGGACCCGGGGCACGGTCTGAAGGCATGTCTTTTATAGTGGCCCATACATCCTCCTCCGAGAATGGGAGATCTAACTCTTCAAGCTCAACTGGTTGAATGTTGAGGAACTCCAAGTCCAGAGTGTGCTCTCTAGCAGTTGAAGCTCCTAACAACTCTCTATAAGCCTACAGAAACGCCTCCTCCTTTCCACATTGCTCCGTGATGATCTGACCGTTCACCTCGATGGTCGGAATGAAGTTCTTAGTATTTCTTCCACTAGCAACCAGGTGGAACAGCTTAGTGTTAGCATCCCCCTCCTCGAGCCAGCGTAACCTGGATCGTTGTCTCGCGATCGTCCTTTCAAGCGACGCCAGCCCCAACACCAGTTGCTTGAGCATGTTACACAACCATCTCTCCTTAGGGGTAAGTAGCCGCGAGTCCTGAGCAGCATCAAGTCGTAGAATGACCAATCTAGCCACCCCGATTTGCAGCTTGATATTCCCCATCTTCCTCTGTCCCCAAGAAGTGAGCGTTCTGGCTCTGTTCCTCAAAAGCACATCCAGACGGTGGAATGGCTCCACGATCGAGGGATCACATATCCATGCCTCCTGAACCACCTCCAAATATCCCTGAAAGCCGGGGCCTTCCCTGAAAGCCGAAAAAACGCCTCCGGAAAGGCACAACGGCTGGAGATGCTCTTTAGTTTGCGTTCTCATGGACCTGTTGATATATCATTACTGTATTCTCCATTGTACAGAGCTGATGAGCACACGTAGGATGCACTCAGGCCCAGTCAAATGAAACACGGCCGAGTGGGGATGCAACGGCCGCTCAGACTTGCGGTCGATCTCCTTACCTGAACAAATTAAATGAGCTCGAGTTTGCCAACCTTTTGCATTGCAGTTGCAGGGCGGTCGGGCAAGCAAACAAATGGGGCGCGCTCTCTGAAAGAACATGTGGTGCCCCCATGTTTGGTTTTGGTAATTGATGACAATCACGATGGACTAATGGTTGTCTTGAGTTATATTTGAAGGATTTGTCCATAGGATTTTGTTGAAGTCCATGTGTTGGTTTCAAGGAGTTTATGAGTTGACCAAGGTGCTATTAAGGAATTATCCAAAGATTGGTCATGCGAGTGTTAAGCTTATTGCAAGCATGTCTTGAAGAAGAAGGTTGTGTGATCATTCATGTTTACCTTCAATACATCATCCAAATGAAGAGAGTTGCAAAGATTTAAGGTTGATCAAGACTAAGTCAATAGTGAATCAAGTTGATCAACTCACAAAGCGTAGAAGATGTACCGAGAGGGATCAAGTGATCCCATGGTATGGTAAGCATTGTCCATTGCACTTTCTGTACTAACCCATGGTCTATGTGAGAGTTCTATGTGGGGTTAGGTACGTATCCATGGGCTTGCATCAAGAGGAAGATATCATACAACCCATGGAAAGTATGACATCAAGTGGTGATCGTCATCAAGATTGTCGTGTGAAAGTTCAAGTGGAGCATCACGAAGAGATCAAGTGCTTGAATCTTGCCATCCATTGTGGTGTCAATGGACTTGTGAAGATGAGCCGAAGAGTGGCTCACCCATAGTGGACTATGGGGGAGCAATCATCTAGTCTTCATCGAGCCACCGCAATCAAGAAAGGTGGTCCATCTTGAGGGAGTCAAGATCGTCATCATCTAGCTCAAGTGGACCATGTGCAAGGCAAAGGTTTTCCCTTGATAGGTTTTCTATTTTACCGGTCTCATGGTGGTAGTAGGGAGACCGGGTTATATGATCGTTTGCCGTACTATCAAGGGGGGCTCTCAAGTTGGTAGCTTGATCGTATCGTTTGTAGAGAGCTCAAACTCTTGCATCCTTGCATCATGTTTTGTTCTTGTTTGGTTCTCTTTGTGAGTCTTAGAGCTTATGGTCATCTTGATGACGAGCTTCAGTTCATCGAAAACGGAGTTCACATGCGTCTTCTATGATGTTTTCGGTGTTGGAGGTTTTACCGGTCTTTTCCGAGGAAGGGTTCTCACCATTTTCCTTTGGGACTTTTCTCATTTGCTTATTCTTGATATTTCTATCAAGATTGTGTTAGCCCATGTCGTTATCTTTCCAACAAACTTGGTTTCGTTGAATTCGGAGTCCGTTTGCAAAAGTTGTGGCTGTTTTGGTAAAGGCTGCAGCGGTACTACCGCGACTAGAGCAGATGTAATTTTTTACTACCGCTCCAGAGCAGTACTACCGCGGCTCCTGAGCGGTAGTACCGCCCCAGAGCAGTACTACCGCGGCTCCTAAGCGGTAGTACCGCTCCGGACCAAAATCTCGTGTTTTGCTCAGCGGAAGTAGGCACAGAAGTATTTTTTTAGTACCGCTCACAAGCAGTAGTACCGCTACCATTTGCGGTAGTACCATGAGGTCGAGCGGTAGTACCGTGAGGACGAGCGGTACTACCGCTCCGAAGGTTCTTTTGGCCTTTTTGCCTCCTCGCTGTTGTGTTTCGAAGGGGTACTACCGCCCTAGCGGTAGTACCGCTCCTTGGAGCGGTAGTACCGCTCTGTGCGGGCTGTGAGCATAACGGTTGGATTCGGGAGCTCCTATAAAAGGGGGTCTTCTTCCCCATTCAACCTTATCCTTTGAGCTCGTGTTCTTCCCCCATTGTTGACCTTCTTCGAGCTTGCTAACTCTCAATCCCTCCATGGATTCTTGCTAGTTTTTGAGGGAAAAGAGAGAGAAGATCTAGATCCACGTTTCCACCAATCACTTTCTCCTCTAAGTGAGGGGAACCCCTTGGATCTAGGTCTTGGAGTTCTTCGTGTTCTTCTTTCGTTCTTCCTCTCATTTTCCTCCCTAGCATTAGTTGCTTTGGTGGGATTTGGGAGAGAAGGACTTGGGCACTCCGTGTGCCCTTGCCATTGCATTTGGTGCATCGGTTTGAGTTCTCCACGGTGATACGTGGAAGTGAAGTTTGAGAAGCTTATTACTCTTGGGTGTTTGGGCACCCTAGAGCTTGTTCCTCTTGGGTGCCTTGGTGCCCTAGACGGTTGGTGGTGTTCGGAGCTCAATCATTGTGGTGTAAAGCTCCGGGCAAGCGTCGGGGTCTCCAATTAGGTTGTGGAGATCGCCCCGAGCAATTTGACGGGTACCGGTGATCGCCCCCAAGGGTTGCCAAAGTGTACGGGTTCGGTGACTGCCCCCAAGGGTCGCCATTTGTACGGGTTCGGTGACCGCCCTCAAGGGTCCCTTAGTGGAATCACGGCATCTTGCATTGTGCGAGGGCGTGAGGAGATTACGGTGGCCCTAGTGGCTTCTTGGGGAGCATTGTGCCTCCACACCGCTCCAAACGGAGATTAGCATCCGCAAGGGTGTGAACTTCGGGATACATCGTCGTCTCCGTGTGCCTCGGTTATCTCTTACCCGAGCCCCTTTACTTATGCACTTTACTTTGTGATAGCCATATTGTTCTTTGTCATATATCTTGTTATCACATAGTTGCTTATCTTGCTTAGCATAAGTTGTTGGTGCACATAGGTGAGCCTAGTTGTTGTAGGTTTTGTGCTTGACAAATTAACCGCTAGGTTTATTCCGCATTTGTTCAAGCCTAAACCGTAATTATTTTAAAGCGCCTATTCACCCCCCCCCCCTCTAGGCGACATCCTCGATCTTTAAATTGGCATCAGAGCCTCATCTCTCTTTATTAGGCTTTACCGCCTAGAGAGTAAAGATGTCAACTAAGGGATTACGATTCTCTAACACTCTTAGTTTCGATGGCACAAATTTTGATGTTTGGGTAATTCGCATGCTTAATCTCTTTAGGGTCATGGACCCAAATTTAGAGCGAATTGTAGATATGAGTTTTTCTCCTCCAAAGGATCCCCAAAGATTATCTTTAGAGGATGAGAAAAACTCTTATCTCAATGCTCAAGCTTCTAATGTGCTTTTCGATGCTTTGAGCAATGTAGTTATATTTCAACTCATGCCGTTCCGAGATGCTCATGAGTTGTGGATGAAGCTTCAAGATAAATATGGTGTGTCCAAGATTTGTGGGGATGATTGTTCTTCCTCCACCTCCGATCGTACAGTCTTCTCAACTTCTTCTACTTCACCTACATGTGGTTTGCCACAAGGTAATGACATGGTGAGTAGTGTTGGTCATTGCAATGATGATAGTATGCTTATTGTGGATGATCCTTCATCACTATATTATTGCAATGCTCCTTCTTTGGGCTTTAACACTTCGAGCACTCCAAATGTTTCACATGCTTGTGTTGATAGTCCTTGCATATCATGTAGAAATTGCTTGACTAAATCTCATGATGATATGCTTGCTATGTCTTGTTTCCATGATAAAAATGCATCTATTTCCTCGAATTGTTGTGGTAACAATGTAGTGGAAACTGAACACTCCATGGAACAAGATGTGGTGTTTAATGGTGCCTCAAGGGATCCTACATCATCATCTATTGCTTTTTGCCTTATGGCTAAGGCGTCAAAGGTATCTCCTACTTTGTACCCCAATATGTCTCTTGATGATGATGTTGATGCTAATGATGATGAGGATAATGATGAAGAGGATGATAATGTTGCCTCCTTAAAAACTAAGGGGGAAATGATTTTTAAAGCTCTTCATAAAAATAAAATTGCTCGTTCCAACTTCATGGAAATAATGTCCATTGCCATTGATGGCAAGAAATACATTGAGGAGTTGGAATCTCATCTAGAGGAGCATGAGGCCACCATTGATAAAATGGAAGGTCATGGGCATGATTACGCTAATGAGATTGCGGACCTCTCTCAAGCTCTTGAACTTGAACAAACCACCTCCGAATCTCTTGAGGAGACTTTTTCTCTAGAATTATCTAAAGTGAAGGAATCTACTGATAGAGCTCTTAAGGTGGCCAATGTTTTTGAAACTAAAAATTCTAATCTTGAAGTTGCTCATGCTAGACTCCTTGAGGATTTTGAGCACCTCGAAAATGGCTCAAGGGTCATCAAGGGTGAGCTCATCAAACTCACCGAGTCTCATGCTCAACTTGAAGCTTCTTATTTAAAAGAGCTTGCCAAGTTGCCTTCTCCTCTTGTTGTTAATGATGATGCTTGTGCTACTAATTCTATTACTTGTGAAGCATCCATTTTGAAGGAGAATGTTGAGCTACAGGCTCAACTTGAGGTGCTATCTTGCAATTATGAGAAATTGGAAGAAAGTCATGAAAAGCTCTCAAGCTCTCATGATGATCTTCTAGTATCCCATAGTGTGCTAAAGATAGCTCATGAGGCCATGATTGCTAAGGTAACATCTAGTGAGCCTCATGTGGATACTAGCACTACTTCTAGTCAAAATACTATATTGCCATGTGCTAGTCCTTGTAATTCATCTACTCACAATGTTGGTACATCTTGTGATGAATTGCTTTCCTTGCCTTGTTGCTCTAACGATGAAGCTTATACTTCCTCTAGTACTTGTGTTGAGACTAACCATGTAGAGGAAATTAAAGAGCTCAAGGCCCAAGTCACTTCTTTGAAGAAAGACTTGGAAAAGTGTCATGAAGGGAAGGCCACACTCAACAATATCTTGAGTGTGCAAAAATCCCCCAATGACAAAGGTGGACTTGGATTCAACTCCAACAAGAAGAAGAAGTCCAAGTTGAACAAGAAGAAGGGCCAAGAACAAGTCGAGAATTCGGCCAAGATTGTTTGCTTCAAGTGCAAAGTTCAAGGGCATCATGTTAGATCTTTCCCATTGAAGAAGAAGGCCATTAGTGTCAAGCAACAAGGGAAGAGGGCACAAGTTCAATCTCATGCTCAACATCAAGTTGAAGAAAGGCCTCTTCCCAAGAAGACTCAAGTTAATGCTTCTCAAATTGAGAAATCACATGAGAAGAAAGTGAAGAGTAGACGTTGCTACTTATGTCGTGAGAAAGGTCACGTCGCTTCTTCATGCACTAGTGGTAACTTATCCAACCCAATTATTATTGATGATATCTATTCTCTTGGTAAGGATAAGGTTGGCAATGTGTTTGCCAAGTTTGTTGGTACTCAAAGTGGTGTCAAGCAAAGAACCATTTGGGTAGCCAAACCTATTGTGACTAACCTCTTAGGACCCAACTTGGTTGGGGACCAACAAGCTCAAACTTGATCAATAGGTGTTGCTGGAGGGCATTGGAGACTTGGCTACATTATGAAGAATTAAGGGGACTTCATCATTCTCTTTGTCTCAAGCCAAGTCAATTGAATTATCAAGTTTCTATCTTATATCCAATGTGCCTCCTTGCGGTAACTTGTACTTAAATTGTTTACCTTGAAAGTTACTTGCCCCCTTGCGTGTTTTGGTTTTGTTCCTTGCATGTGTTTGTATATGTTGCTCTTCCAACTTGCTTATCTTGAGCAATCAACTATGTGTGTGTTGGTTTGCACATCATGTACGTGTGCGTCGTGCATTGAGCCTTTTTGCTTCCTGTTTGTATCCTAGTTGGCTCGTGTGAGAGAACAATGGAACATCCCATTTTGGGGGGGTGATGTGCTTTGTGCACCTCACAATCCTATAAATGTGTGTACATGAGGAATACCATCTAGTATTGATATTACAAGATTATCTAGTCGCTAGGTGGTATATCTCTCATGAGAAATTCAAATTCTAAAAATTTCATTGATTATATCGTGTTGGATCCTCTTATTGCCTCTTGTTTAGTTCTTATTGGTATCACATTATGGGGGAGTAATATGCTAAGTGCATATTACAAGCCTAGAAAATGTGTACATTTGAGATATTGTCACCTAGAATTGATATTGTAAATTATCTTGTTCCTAGGTGGCATGTTAGCTCTACAAGTTGCAATTTGCTTGTGTGTGGTGTGAAGATGATGTTGGATATCCTTGCTATCTACCACCGGTAATTCTTTCCATCTACTTCTTGTCTTTTGACAATTGGTAGTCACTTATGTGTGGTAGAATTTAATTGATCATCTTTACATTGGCTTTTGTTTATTTGCCTTTTTCTCTTGCCAAGGTTTGTGTTAAATCCCGTTGTCTTCCATACCACTTGTGGATCTTGTTTATTTCTTGTTCTTGTCTAGTGTTTTCTAGATATAGTGAAAGCAGTGATCCCACCTTGTGCATTTTGTATTCAAATACAAATCCTATATAATGCACAACTCGTGGGGGAGCTATTCTATTTTCTTCACTCTTCTTGTGATCCTTATCAAGTGTGTTTTGGTGGAAGGCAAGCCATTTCTTTTTGGTACTTTGTGCCATCATGAAACTTTGTTGAGAGCTTGGTATGTTTGGAACCATCCTCTCTTTGGGAGTTTGACATCTTTAGTTTAGTGTGTATCAATGGATATCTCATTCCTTGATGTATCTTTAATGATATCTTCCAAGTGATGATTTCTCCATTTGGTATCCTTTTCACTTGGCATTTATTTGTCTTTTGGTTTCGGATTTTGAAAGTCTTGAGCATGCATGTTTACTTCATGTATTTCATTTGGCATGCTTTCTTTCTTTGACTCAATATATAGGGGAAACTCCACCTAGTCTCATTTGGATGAGATGTGCATGAAATTCATTTTCATATCTATATGCACATATTTATGTGGAGTTTGTCCTATGTATTGGTGTTTCTAACTATTTGGTCCCGATGAGTTTGGGTACCGTTTAGTTTGTGTTATTCTTCTAGGAACATTTGGAGATGCATTGGATGCTCGGCTCACTCACAAGGAAGGTGTTGTCACCATGTGCATATTGGAGTCAAGCTAGAATGATCAATGAACTACTATCTACCTTCAATTGGTATCTACTACATCCTTCCAATGATATCTCGGTAACAAGTATCTATTCATGCTTTCTCCACTTGCATTCAACCTTGTGTAGGTTGCATCTTGGCATGATTTTCATTTCATATCTTGTGATACTTGTTTCCTTTCTCAAAGCATCCCAACGATGATCTCTTGTTGCTAGTTGTGATGCCCTTTATGGATGTGTGTTTGGACTTCATTTATATACAATAAGACCATATCTAGCCAAGTGCTATGCTTTCAAGCAAATATCTTATTGGTATATTTATGACTTCCTTGTGGATATCTTGTTCCTTCGTGTTGTAACTATTTCGGGTGTACATTCTTCTTTGTAGATATATATATCATCATGATTTCGTCTACATAGAACCTTATACACTTGAGAGAAATTACATCTCTAGTTGATATCCTTTCTTTCACGTCCACCTTGTCTTTCTTATGTTATTTCTTTGGTGGCTCCGTGAAAGCTTTTGCCTTGAGTGCGTGTCCTCTATCGTTGCATCTTGATGCACTCTTGTGTGGTGAAGATTACTTTCCTCATGCTTATCGTTACGAGGCTTTTGCCATCTTAATTGGCATCCCTCGTCTTGATGAGGCTTTCATCTTCTATCTTCACCACGGGTTGTCACAAGCATAAGTTCTTTATATGTTTATTAGTAAGCTTGTGAACCCATTTGCTAGTTGTGTGTGGAAATGACAGGCCTTGCACCGTGTGCCTCATTCTTTCAAGACTATGTTGATGCTTAATGCTCATCCTAATTTTAGTCTTCTCAAGTGCTTCGCCATAACTCACACACATCATTTTGGTTGAGCCCATTCTTAAGTTGCCTCTTTTACTTGTTGCTCAACCATGTGTTTGTTGCAAGTACTAGGCTTTGTTTCCTATATGCTCACTTGCACTTGTTGTAAGTTTCTATTGATTTTGGGGGAGCTATGATCCTATTTTGTGCACTTTGTATCCAATTACAAAACATTCTTTTTTGTGCACAAATCATGGGGAGCTTCTCTAGTCTCTTTAGAACACTCCTCGTCTCATATCATAATATCCTTCATTCATGTGGCTCATAGGATCTTTGGTCTAGTTGGTTCAATTGATATCCTTTGATTGCTTGCTTCAATTGGTTTCTTTTGATTGCTTGATTGCTTGTTTCTCTCTTTGTTATGTCTTTGTGGCATATCATTCTTTTGCAACCTTTGGGCCTCAATATAGTTTGTGTTCCTCCAAGTATTAACCGTTGGATATGTGTATTGGATTCCACTCTCTTGTTGAGAAATACACAATTTATGGAGGACCACAATTTATATTGGTCTTCTTAGCTTTTCGCCCATTTTGTCAATCGATGCCAATGGGGGAGAAGTTTCAGAGAGTTTTGTGGAGAAGTTTAGAGAGTTATCTCCTCTTGCTTTGGTTTTGTTCCTTAGCATTTGCATCTCATACGCATGCACTATTGGTTGTTGCATTGCATAGTGAAGCATAATTCCTTATATAAACTCTCTTGAAAGTGATTGTCATCAATTACCAAAATGGGGGAGATTGAAAGAACATGCGGTGCCCCCATGTTTAGTTTTGGTAATTGATGACA
Source organism: Triticum dicoccoides (assembly GCF_002162155.2). Taxonomy (NCBI): domain Eukaryota; kingdom Viridiplantae; phylum Streptophyta; class Magnoliopsida; order Poales; family Poaceae; genus Triticum; species Triticum dicoccoides. The sequence continues at coordinate 464,383,217 of NC_041393.1, forward strand.
ATCTCTATGGACTAATGGTTGTCTTGAGTTATATTTGAAGGATTTGTCCATAGGATTTTCTTGAAGTCCATGTGTTGGTTTCAAGGAGTTTATGAGTTGACCAAGGTGCTATTAAGGAATTATCCAAAGATTGGTCATGCGAGTGTTAAGCTTATTGCAAGCATGTCTTGAAGAAGAAGGTTGTGTGATCATTCATGTTTACCTTCAATACATCATCCAAATGAAGAGAGTTGCAAAGATTTAAGGTTGATCAAGACTAAGTCAATAGTGAATCAAGTTGATCAACTCACAAAGCGTAGAAGATGTACCGAGAGGGATCAAGTGATCCCATGGTATGGTAAGCATTGTCCATTGCACTTTGTGTACTAACCCATGGTCTATGTGAGAGTTCTATGTGAGGTTAGGTACGTATCCATGGGCTTGCATCAAGAGGAAGATATCATACAACCCATGGAAAGAATGACATCAAGTGGTGATCGTCATCAAGATTGCCGTGTTCAAGTTCAAGTGGAGCATCACGAAGAGATCAAGTGCTTGAATCTTGCCATCCATTGTGGTGTCAATGGACTTGTGAAGATGAGCCGAAGAGTGGCTCACCCATAGTGGACTATGGGGGAGCAATCATCTAGTCTTCATCGAGCCAACGCAATCAAGAAAGGTGGTCCATCTTGAGGGAGTCAAGATTGTCATCATCTAGCTCAAGTGGACCATGTGCAAGGCAAAGGTTTGCCCTTGATAGGTTTTCTATTTTACCGGTCTCATGGTGGTAGTAGGGAGACCGGGTTATATGATCGTTTGTCGTACTATCAAGGGGGGCTCTCAAGTTGGTAGCTTGATCATATCGTTTGTAGAGAGCTCAAACTCTTGCATCCTTGCATCATGTTTTGTTCTTGTTTGGTTCTCTTTGTGAGTCTTAGAGCTTATGGTCATCTTGATGACAAGCTTCAGTTCATCGAAAACGGAGTTCACATGCGTCTTCTATGATGTTTTCGGTGTTGGAGGTTTTACCGGTCTTTTCCGAGGAAGGGTTCTCACCATTTTCCTTTGGGACTTTTCTCATTTGCTTATTCTTGATATTTCTATCAAGATTGTGTTAGCCCATGTCGTTAGCTTTCCAACAAACTTGGTTTCGTTGAATTCGGAGTCCGTTTGCAAAAGTTGTGGCTGTTTTGGTAAAGGCTGCAGCGGTACTACCGCGACTAGAGCGGATGTAATTTTTTACTACCGCTCCAGAGCAGTACTACCGCGGCTCCTGAGCGGTAGTACCGCCCCAGAGCAGTACTACCGCGGCTCCTAAGCGGTAGTACCGCTCCGGACCAAAATCTCGTGTTTTGCTAAGCGGAAGTAGGCACAGAAGTATTTTTTACTACCGCTCGCAAGCAGTAGTACCGCTACCATTTGCGGTAGTACCGTGAGGTCGAGCGGTAGTACCGTGAGGACGAGCGGTACTACCGCTCCGAAGGTTCTTTTGGCCTTTTTGCCTCCTCGCTGTTGTGTTTCGAAGGGGTACTACCGCCCTAGCGGTAGTACCGCTCCTTGGAGCAGTAGTACCGCTCTGTGCGGGTTGTGAGCATAACGGTTGGATTCGGGAGCTCCTATAAAAGGGGGTCTTCTTCCCCATTCAACCTTATCCTTTGAGCTCATGTTCTTCCGCCATTGTTGACCTTCTTCGAGCTTGCTAACTCTCAATCCCTCCATGGATTCTTGCTAGTTTTTGAGGGAAAAGAGAGAGGAGATCTAGATCCATGTTTCCACCAATCACTTTCTCCTCTAAGTGAGGGGAACCCCTTGGATCTAGGTCTTGGAGTTCTTCGTGTTCTTCTTTCGTTCTTCCTCTCATTTTCCTCCCTAACATTAGTTGCTTTGGTGGGATTTGGGAGAGAAGGACTTGGGCACTCGGTGTGCCCTTGCCATTGCATTTGGTGCATCGGTTTGAGTTCTCCACGGTGATACGTGGAAGTGAAGTTTGAGAAGCTTATTACTCTTGGGTGTTTGGGCACCCTAGAGCTTGTTCCTCTTGGGTGCCTTGGTGCCCTAGACGGTTGGTGGTGTTCGAAGCTCAATCATTGTGGTGTAAAGCTCCGGGCAAGCGTCGGGGTCTCCAATTAGGTTGTGGAGATCGCCCCGAGCAATTTGACGGGTATCGGTGACCGCCCCCAAGGGTTGCCAAAGTGTACGGGTTCGGTGACCGCCCCCAAGGGTCGCCATTTGTACGGGTTCGGTGACCTCCCTCAAGGGTCCCTTAGTGGAATCACGGCATCTTGCATTGTGCGAGGGCGTGAGGAGATTACGGTGGCCCTAGTGGCTTCTTGGGGAGCATTGTGCCTCCACACCGCTCCAAACGGAGATTAGCATCCGCAAGGGTGTGAACTTCAGGATACATCATCGTCTCCGCGTGCCTCGGTTATCTCTTACCTGAGCCCCTTTACTTATGCACTTTACTTTGTGATAGCCATATTGTTCTTTGTCATATATCTTGTTATCACATAGTTGCTTATCTTGCTTAGCATAAGTTGTTGGTGCAAATAGGTGAGCCTAATTGGTGTAGATTTTGTGCTTGACAAATTAACCGCTAGGTTTATTCCGCATTTGTTCAAGCCTAAACCGTAATTATTTTAAAGCGCCTATTCACCCCCCCCCTTCTAGGCGACATCCTCGATCTTTCACTCTCGCTGCCTACCGTTTCCTCCTTTCGCATTGCATTAGTTTCGTCCCTGCAGTAGCGGTCCCGTGGCGAGTGCGGCAAAGTTCGCTTCGAGACTTCTGGCCGGCACGACGATTTAAAAGAAAAAATATGTGTCAACAACTTGCGATTTCCGTCTGCTTTGGGAAGTTCCTTTTCTTTCGGCTTACCAGAGAGTGGTGTCCCCTGAACGGTTTACCCACAAGCACCGGAGCACGAGATGATGTGTAGCGCGAAGCACAAGACATATCCTCCACGTCGGCGAGATACTGCAAGACATATCGATTCGTGGTTGCAGTTGCTGATCAGAACTTCATTCTGAATCCCCCGCAGAAATGACAAGCTTCGAATCTGAATGAGTTTGTAGACGACCAAGCAGGATTATACACCATCCGTCGGTTATAATCTTCCAGTTCCAGTCTGTAGAATATGTGAATTGCACGATGTATTGCTCTTCGCGCATAGACACGTATATATGATGTACAAAGATGGGTCACGGACCTCAACTATACAAAAAACCAAGAGGCGGGCCCAACACACAATATGCACATAACACATATACTCACCCCCCCAGTCGAAGCGGCACCGCGACTGACGCAAAGACTGGACCAGAACTCCTCAAATGACGTCATAGGCAAGCCCTTGGTCATGATATCAGTAAATTATTAGGAAGTAGGGACGTGTAAAACACGAATATGGCCAAGGGCCACCTGTTCCCGAACAAAATGAATATCCAACTCAATATGCTTGCTCCGTCGATGATGCACCGGGTTAGCGAAGAGGTAGACCGCCGAGACGTTGTCGCAGTAGACCACCGTGGCATGGTCAACGGGACAAGAGAGCTCCTGAAGCATCTGGCGAAGCCACGAACACTTGGCGACGGTGTTGGCCACCGCACGATACTTAGCCTCAGCACTGGAACGAGAGACCATAGGCTGCCGCTTGGATGACCATGAGATAAGTGAGGGTCCAAGGTAGACACAATAGCCCGATGTGGAGCGACGAGTGTCAAGGCAGCCCGTCCAGTCTGCATCGGAGTAGGAGGTAAGGGAGGTGTCGGCGGAGGCGTGAAGCGTGACGCCAAGATCCATAGTGCCACAGATATAGCAGAGAATCCGCTTGACGGCAGCCCAGTGAACGCCTCGAGGAGCATGCATATGAAGACACACCTGCTGCACAGCATACTGGATCTCCGGTCGAGTCAGAGTGAGGTACTCGAGAGCACCAACGATAGACCGATAGAAAGCAGCATCCGAAGCAGGAGAACCATCCGTGGCAGAAAGCTTGGCCTTCGTATCAACAGGCGTAGTAGCGGGCTTGCAGTTAAGCATGCCGACGCGCTCCAGGACCTCATGGGCATACTTCCGCTGATGAAGAAAGAAGCCATCCATACGGCGCACTACCTCGACACCGAGGAAGTAGTGCAAAAGACCCTAGTCCTTGATGACGAACTCAGTGCGAAGATGAGCCGTGAGCTGACTGAGGAGACCAGCCGTACATGCCGTCAGGATGATGTTATCGACATAGAGCAGCAAGTAGGCCGTGTCAGAGCCTTGATGATAGACGAAGAGTGAGGCGTCCGAGCGGGTAGAGCGGAACCCAAGTTGGTGGAGAAACGCCACGATGCGCTGGTACCAAGTGCGTGGAGCCTGCTTGAGTCTGTACAAGGACCACGAAAGCAGGCACACGTGGTCGGGAAGCGTCGGGTCCACAAACCCGGTGGGCTGCTGGCAGAAGACCTGCTCCTTGAGGTGACCATGGAGGAAGGTGTTGGAGACGTCCATCTGGTGCACCAGCCAAGCACGGGAGACCGCAAGGTGGAGAACCGTGCGTATCGTGTCGGGCTTGATGACCGGAGCAAAGGTGTCGATGAAGTCGATGCCAGCATGCTGTCGGAAGCCACGAACGACCCAGTGTGCTTTGTAGCGATCAAAGGTACCATCAGGACCGAGCTTGTGTTTAAAGACCCACTTCCCGGTAATCATGTTGGTGTGTCAGGGACGGGGAACAAGCTGCCACGTTCGGTTACACAACAGAGTGTCAAACTCCTCTTGCATCACAGCCATCCAGAGCGGGGCACGAAGAGCGGCTCGAACGGAGGACGGTAACGGCGATAGCTTAGAGGTGGATGCCGCATGGACGTAGTCATCCAAGGCGTAGCGCCAACTCGGGCGAAAGACGCCCGTACGGGCGCGGGTGACCTGACCGGCCACAGGCGCCGGGAGGGCCTGGGGCGCCGAGGGGGCCGCGGGTGCCGGGGGCGCCGCGAGCGCCAACGCCACGGCTGTAGGAGGCGCCACATGAGGGGGGCGCACCTCAAAGCCAGGGGCGGGCCAAGAGAGGTGTGCGAGCGCCCTGGGAGAGGCGTCGAGGGGCCCGCGTCACCGGTGGCGGGAGGAACACCTGGGGGTACCTGGTGAAACGGAAACACATGCTCATCAAAATAAACGTGTCGAGAAGTGAACACACGGTGGAAGACGGGCTCGTAGCACCCATATCCCTTGGAGTTGGAGGGGTAGCCGATGAAGATGCAAGCGACAGAACAAGGTGCGAGTTTGTGAGGAGCGGAGTCGGCAATGCTAGGATAGCAAAGGCACTCGAAAATATGCAAGCCATCATAAAATGGGGGCGTACCGAAGAGAAGATGGTGAGGTGCATAGTTCCATCGTGGGCGGCAAGGGCGAAGGTTAAGGAGAAGAGAAGCAGTGGCGAGGGCATCCGGCCAGAAACGAGGTGACACATTAGCATGGAACAGGAGCGTGCGAAGGCAGTCGTTCAGAGTGTGAAGGATGCGTTCGGCTCGACCGTTCTGCTGGGAAGTATATGGGCATGTGAGACGAAAAATTGTGCCGTGGTGCGACAGAAAAGTGCGGAAAGCAAGGTTGTCGAACTCTTTTCCATTGTAAGTCTGAAGAGCAAGGATAGGAAACCCAAACTGCGTCCTGACATAGAAGTAAAAAGCCGTCAAAGTGGAGAGTGCATCCGACTTTTTGCGCAAAGGAAAAATCCACACATAATGAGAATAATCATCAAGGATAACCAGATAATATAAATAGTCCGAATTACTAGTAACAGGAGAAGTCCACACATCGGTATGAATCAACTGAAAAGTAAAAGAAGCTATGGTGGTGGAGTTATTAAACGGGAGGCGAACATGTTTGCCGACATGACAAACATGACACGTGTGATCCTCTATCTTATCACAACTGAAACTGAAACTCCTAAGAATATGACGAAGTGTGACGGGGTTGGGATGACCCAAACGAGCGTTGATAGAGGCAAAGGTGTCCCGTCTTTCGATGAGATGATGGATATCGCTTTGGTGGAAGTCGACTTTGATGATCCGACTACGAACGTGCGAGGACGTCGCGCCTTAGCAATCGCTAAACCAACTCCGAGAGGTTATTGACCATGCCGGAGCACGATCAACCTGACCACGAGGGTCTGTTTCCTGCGAGCAAACGAAGAACAAGCAAGAAACTGAGATTGCAATCTGGATATTGCGAATATAAGATGAAAGCTTTATTGATCAAGGTGGGGTTCTGTGACACCTTTGTCTGGTCGTTGAACACAAACAAAGTACGCGAAGTTGCAGCTATGGCGAACTTTAATCTAAACAAAACCCAAAGTCTAAATGGTGCCCTAAGGGCTGTATATATGGAGGAAGAGGGGGGAATTTCGTGGCCCTTGGGGAAGGGATCCGAAACCAACCCTATCTCTTGTTTCCCCACACATACAGACTCTAAAAACAGCCTATACTCAAGTATTTCGAAAAAACATGGGCCTGGCCCAATAATAAGGTGACGCAGCACCTAGAATAGCCTCTGGACGAAAGTTATGAAGTGGCATCTTGTATATTTCGTCCAAGGCTTTATGCACACATTATGGTGGCTTCAACGTCCTGAAATCATCACTTGTAACTCCGTTCTTGTTCCCCTTGTGCATGCCATCATCTCCATGCTTGTTCTTGCTCCAATGTTCATCCTTCTTCAAGCTAGGCCCTTCATTTGTAAGCAAAACAAATGTATCCAATTTAGGCAGCATCACATTCTCATGAACATTAGAATCATTACCAAGAAACAAAAGTACCTGGTAATTTAATTGGCGTGCGCAAGCTCTAGTAATTGGTCCAGTATGTATAGCAGTAGGGGCTGTGGGTGTAACAATGGTATTGATGTCCTCATCATCCACTCCTTCTTGAAATGAAGTCGTCCTCGACGAAGCTCATCTTCCTCTCCCAAATAAGTCTTCAAATTTGCAATGTTAAAAGTGGGACTAACCCCAAAATCTACAGGCAACTCAAGTTTATATGCATTATCATTTATTTTTGCTAACACCTTAAAAGGTCCGTCAGCACATGGCATGAGCTTTGATTTGCGCAAATCAGGAAATCTATCCTTACGCAAATGTAACCAGACAAGATCTCCAGGTGCAAACACAACATGTTTTCTACCCTTATCTCCAGCAAGTTTATATTTAGCATTCATACGCTCAATGTTTTCCTTAGTTAACTCATGCATTTTTAAAATCAATTCAGCACGTTGTTTAGCATCAAAATTAACCTTCTCCAAAGATGGAAGAGGCAACAAATCAGTAGGTGCACGAGGTAGGAAACCATACACAACTTCAAAAGGGCACATCTTAGTAGTAGAATGCAATGAACGATTATAAGCAAATTCAATATGAGGCAAGCATTCTTCCCACATTTTCTTATTATTTTTCAAAACAGCCCTAAGCATAGTAGACAATGTTCTATTGACTACTTCAGTTTGTCCGTCGGTTTGGGGGTGACAAGTAGTACTAAAAAGCAGTTTAGTCCCCAACTTAGCCCATAAACATCTCCAAAAATGCTACGAAATTTAGTATCACGATCTGAAACAATAGTATTTGGCACACCATGCAAGCGAATAATTTCACGAAAGAAAAAATCAGCAACATTAACAGCATCATCACTTTTATGACATGGTATAAAGTGTGCCATTTTCGAGAATCTATCCACGATAACAAATATGCTATCCCTCCCCTTCTTTGTTCGAGGTAAACCTAAAACAAAGTCCATAGATATATCCTCCCAAGGAACACTAGGTACAGGCAAAGGCATATATAAACCATGAGGATTGAGTCGTGACTTAGCTTTTTGACATGTAGTGCAGCCAGCAACAAAGCGCTCAACATCCCGTCTCATCTTTGTCCAAAAGAAATGTGTAGCAAGTACATCCTCCGTCTTCTTCACGCCAAAGTGTCCCATTAATCCTCCTCCATGCGCCTCCTGCAACAATAAAATACGAACAGAGCTAGCTGGAATAAATAGCTTGTTAGCACGAAACACAAATCCATCGTTAACAACAAACTTGTTCCATGTTCTCCCTTCTTTACAATTCTGCAATACATCTTTAAAATCAACATCATGCACATATTGATCTTTGATGGTCTCCAAACCAAATATCTTGAAGTCAAGTTGTGAAAGCATAGTATAGCGACGAGACAATGCATCAGCAATAACATTTTCTTTACCCTTCTTGTGTTTAATGACATAAGGGAAAGTCTCAATGAATTCAACCCATTTAGCATGTCTACGATTCAGTTTAGCTTGACTTTTAATATGTTTCAAAGATTCATGATCAGAGTGTATAACAAATTCTTAGGGCCATAAATAATGTTGCCATGTTTCGAAAGTCCTAACAAGAGCATATAATTCTTTATCATAAGTAGAATAATTCAGACTAGGCCCACTCAATTTTTCTGAAAAGTATGCAACAGGTTTGCCATCTTGTAATAACACACCTCCTAATCCAATTCCACTAGCATCACATTCAAGCTCAAAAGTCTTATTAAAATCAGGAAGTTGGAGTAAAGGAGCATGTGTCAACTTATCTTTCAATACCGTGAAGGCTTCTTCCTGTGCGGTACCCCAAAGAAAAGGCACATCTTTCTTTGTAAGCTCATTGAGAGGTGCAGCAATGGTGCTGAAATCTCTCACAAAACGCCTATAGAATCCAGCAAGGCCAAGAAAACTCCTCACTTGTGTGACCGTTTTGGGTTGCGGCCAACTCTCAATAGCTTCAATCTTGGTTTTATCAACTTCAATTCCCTGTGGAGTAACAACATAGCCAAGAAAAGATACTCGGTTGGTGCAAAAGGTGCACTTCCCAAGGTTACCAAACAAACGTGCATCACGTAAAGCAATAAAAACAACACGTAAATGTTCCAAATATTCCTCCAAAGATCTACTATAAATCAGTATATCATCAAAATAGACTACCACAAATCGTCCAATGAGAGCACGTAAAACTTTGTTCATTAGTCTCATGAAAGTACTAGGCGCATTAGTTAACCCAAAAGGCATGACTAACCACTCATATAATCCAAACTTAGTTTTAAATGTTGTTTTCATTCATCCCCCAATTTCATACGAATTTGATGGTATCCACTATGCAAATCAACTTTGGAGAATATTGTAGAGCCACTCAATTCATGAAGCATATCATCTAGCCTAGGAATAGGATGACGATAATGAATAGTAATATTATTAATGCCTCTACAATCAACACACATACACGATGTACCATCCTTTTTCGGCACTAGAATAATAGGAACAACACAAGGACTAAGGGATTCGCGTATATAACCTTTGTCGAGAAGCTCTTGTACTTGACGCATAATCTCCTTTGTCTCCTCTGGATTGGTACGGTATGGCACACCGTTTGGCAGTGAAGCACTGGGAATTAAGTCAATCTGATGCTCAATCCCTCGAATAGGCGGTAATCTCGGTGGCACATCTTGTGGAAAGACGTGAGCGAACTCCTGCAAAATGTTAGTGACAGCAGGAGGCAAAGAGGAAGGCATGTCCTCAAATGAAAATAATGTCTCTTTGCACACAAAAGCATAGCAAACAGATTTGCTGAAATCTAGCTCATCAATATCAGATTTGGTGGCAAATAAACATGCACTTTTCAATTTAATTTCAGAAGCAACACTAGATGGTTTATTATTAGGCTTCATTTTTTGCTCAAATTCTTTTGCCATAATCTGATTTTCACTCTTATTCTTCTCCTGTTTTGCTTTATTAGCTCTATTAATATCATCTTTCAAAATGGAATCAGGAGTCATAGGAAGCAAAGTAATATTTTTATCCTTATGAATAAGAGTATACTGATTATTTCTACCATGGTGTACAGAATTTTTATCAAATTGCTATGGTCTACCAAGTAATAAGGAACATGCTTGCATAGGTACCACATCACAATCAACATAATCAGCATGTGTAGAGATACTAAAATACACACGAACAGTACGTGTTACCTTAACCTTGCCGTTGTTGTTGAACCATTGGATGTAGTAAGGATGTGGATGTGGTCTTGTGGTGAGAGATAGCTTCTCCACCATCTCCATGCTAGCCAATTTGTTGCATCTCCCCCCGTCTATGATGACGCGCACAGAACGTTCCTTCACAACTCCCTTTGTATGGAACAAATTATGCCTCTGATTTTGCTCAGCTTGTGTGACCTGCACACTCAAAACACGTTGAGCAACTAAACATTCATACATGTCAGCGTCTTCAGGAGCCATGTATTGCGTCTCATGATCAGAATCATATCCACCATGTTCTTCACGTGTAATAAGGGCCAAAGTCTCCTCATCATAGTCACTAGCGAACTCATACCCACCATCCTCAGTAGCAATCATCACGCGCTGAGATTTGCATTCTCGTGCATAATGACCTCTTCCCTTACAACGAGGACAAATAATATCACTTGTGTGTCCTATTGATGCCATGGAAGAAGAAGAGCTCTGTGCAGGCCCGGCAGGTGCACTCTTGGCAGATAGTGGTGGTTGTGTCGTCTTTCTTGTATCACGGCTGGAGGTGGCACCTGATGGAGGTGCTGGTGCAGTGGAAGTAGAAGATGCACGCGGTGTCCATGAGGAAGGTCGACCTGCAGAAAAGTTAGTGTGCGCCAATGCTTGTCGATCCTGCACTTCACGTTCAGCTTTACAAGCAAGATGGAATAAACGAGTGATATTAGTATACTCCTTATAATCTAGAATGGTCTGAATCTCTCTATTTAATCCACCCATAAAACGTGCAAGCATAGCTTCATTCTCCTCAACAATACCACATCTAATCATGCCAGTTTGTAATTCCTGATAATATTCCTCTACAGAATTTTTTCCTTGTCTTAAACGCTGCAATTTTTGAAGCAATTTCACGTTGATAATATGGTGGAACCCAACGAGTACGCATAGCAGTTTTCAAAGCAGCCCAAATAGCTGGAATAGGATATAGTCTACAATGTTCAGACCACCATACACATGCAAAACTAGTGAAAGCACAAACAGCAGCAGCAACCTGTCTCTCCTCGGGATATTGCAAACATGTAAAATGTTGTTCAGTTTCTAACTCCCAAGTAAGATATATACAGTAACATATCTACCCTCAAATGGTGGAATATTCAATTTCAGTTTAGGAACATGGTCATGATCTCGTACCTGAGGTGGTGGTGCAGGCCTACCATTGCGATTATATACCTGAGGTCGACCTGCTGGTGGTGGTGCTGGTGGCTGCACGTAGTTCTGATTTTGATCAACCTCATACTCATAATCGCCCGCATACTCATCATCCTCCTGGGTACCAGCAGCAGCAGTAGCAGGAGCCAAAGAAGCATCAACAACAGGTACAGCAGCACCAGAAGTTTGGCCATCCTCAAGAGGAACACGCTTCGCTCGTCCATACTGATTTGGAAGGGGGCGTTGTTGTTGTTGTTGTTGCAGAGGGGCGATAGGTGCAGGCAGTGGTGGTTGTGGAAAACGCGCGAGCAATTCATTAAACTTTGTTATCAAGCTTTGTTTCGAACGTCTTCTCATTGCCATCTGTCTTCTCCATGGCCTCTTCAAATCTGCTTAGCACATCTTGCACCTGTCCACTCATCATTTGCTGAAATTTATTATGTAGTTGTTTGTTCGTCAGGTTCTCCCAATCAGTCTCATCGGCTTGTGATCCTGCCATGGTTAGCAGTAAATAAAAACACACAAGAATATGATCCTATAGACTACTAAGAAGTGGTGGTGGTGTATCACAAACCCGTCAAGCCAATCTCAAATTCTTACCAGTTCTTACCCAGCAGCAAGAGGTGATCGGCAACCGTTGTAGTCAAAACTCTCAAATCTTGGATAAAGCGATTACCAGGGAGAGTCAAACGCACGATATAGATGTATGTGGAACTGGGATGGCTTATAATATGGTAGCAAAAAGGGTCAGCAATAATCAATTCAGAGATGCAAAGTTGAATAAACGCTCAACGACGGTACTGTGCTGGTCCTAGGCTAGACCGTGCTAGAGATGCGAGCCTAGAACACTAACAAAATCATGGCGCTGCACGTAAACAAGGGAAAAGCACACACTGGAAATTTTTTTCGCTCTTTTTGTTTGCGCTGCTCTCTTTTTTTGCGCTGCTTTTTTTTGCAAAAAATCACTATAATAGCGAGTGTCTCAAAACTCTTCCCATGTCAAACTGACAGGATGGGCACGAATTTTTTGCGACCAAAAAATAATTTTTTTTGACTGCCCGGACCAAAATCTGGAAACGGCTCAAAAATACTTCCTATAATGGCACCTGTCTCAAAACACTCAGAAACACCTAAAAATAGGATAGCCAGAAATTTTTTCGACAAGTGCGTTCGCGGAAAATTTTGGGCCTAAACGGATTTTTTTTCGAAACCTACTTAGGCAAGGAAACACAAATCAGAAACTAGATGGATCTCGAAAACAAACCTAATATGAAAAGAACTCGGATTGGTGGTGGAAATATGGTGGTAGGATATGACAGCGGTGGTGGTATATGGTAACGGTGGTGGTATATGGATACGGATCGGTGGTGGTATATGGATACGAATTGGTGGTGGTATATGGATATGGATTCAGAGCGGTGGCGGATAAGCGGTGGTGGTAGATGGCAGGGGCAATGATGATGGTGCGGCGGCGGCGTGACAACTTATGACCAGAACTCGAAACTCTAAAAGACTAGACTCTAAGACCAGCAACTAGACACGACGATGCAACCGCAAATTCAACAACACAAAAACATAAAAGATTATGCAATGGCTCAGACTGGTTCGGATATGACGAACTAACCCTAATTTTTTTGTGGCTTTTTTCGTGGACAATAGGTATGAAGAACAGACTCGATCTAAACTACAAAAAAATGTAAAATCTCACCGAGCAACCTGGAAATCTGATACCACTTGATAGAGGCAAAGGTGTCCCGTCTTTTGATGAGATGATGGATATCGCTTTGGTGGAAGTCGACTTTGACGATTCGACTACGAACATGCGAGGACGTCGCGCCTTAGCAATCGCTAAACCAACTCCGAGAGGTTATTGACCACGCCGGAGCACGATCAACCTGACCACGAGGGTCTGTTTCCTGTGAGCAAACGAAGAACAAGCAAGAAACTGAGATTGCAATCTGGATATTGCGAATATAAGATGAAAGCTTTATTGACCAAGGTGGGGTTCTGTGACGCCTTTGTTTGGTCGTTGAACACAAACAAAGTACGCGAAGTTGCAGCTATGGCGAACTTTAATCTAAACAAAACCCAAAGTCTAAACGGTGCCCTAAGGGCTGTATATATGGAGGAAGAAGGGGGAATTTCGTGGCCCTTGGGGAAGGGGTCCGAAACCAACCCTATCTCTTGTTTCCCCACACATACGGACTCTAAAAACAGCCTATACTCAAGTATTTCGAAAATACATGGGCCTGACCCAATAATAAGGTGACGCAGCACCTACAATAGCCTCTGAACGAAAGTTATGAAGTGGCATCTTGTATATTTCATCCAAGGCTTCATGCACACATTATGGTGGCCTCAACGTCCTGAAATCATCACTTGTGACTCCGTTCTTGTTCTCCTTGCGCATGCCATCATCTCCATGCTTGTTCTTGCTCCAATGTTCATCCTTCTCCAAGCTAGGCCCTTCATTTGTAAGCAAAACAAACGTATCCAATTTAGGCAACATCATATTCTCATGAACATTAGAATCATTACCAAGAAACGAAAGTACCTGGTAATTTAATTGGTGTGCGCGAGCTCTAGTAATTGGTCCAGTATGTATAGCAGCAGGGGCTGTGGGTGTAACAATGGTATTGATGTCCTCATCAAGCATGCCAGAGATCAACGCCGGCGGAGAGAGCAACCGGTTCAGTTGTGGAGGTGGACGGCGAATGCACCGGATAGAGCTCGTCGAGGCTATCACATCGGTGAAGTACCATCCTGGTTCGAGCGTCCTTGACACAAAACCCAAGCTCGTCAAATTCAACAGTAATAGGATTTTCACGAGTTAAATGACGAACAGAAACAAGGTTCTGTTGGGGAAGGCGGTAATTTTGAAAAATTTCCTACAACCACGCAAGATCTATCTAGGTGATGCATAGCAACGAGAGGGGAGAGTGTGTCCACGTACCCTCGTAGACCGAAAGCGGAAGCGTTTCAATAACGCGGTTGATGTAGTCGAACTTCTTCACGATCCAACCGATCAAGTACCGAACGTACGGCACCTCCGCGCTCAGCACATGTTCAGCTCGATGACTTCCCTCGTACTCTTGATCCAATTGAGGTCGAGGGAGAGTTCCTTCAGCACGAAGCGTGGCGACGCTGATGATGAAGTTACCGGCGCAGGGCTTCGCCTAAGCACTACGACGATATGACCAAGGTGTGTAACTATGGAGGGGGGCACCGCACACGGCTAAGACAAATCTTGGAGTGCCTTTGGGGTGCCCCCTGTCCACATATATAAAGGAGGGAGGAAGAGAAGGCCGGCCTAGAAGGGGCGCACCAAAAGGGGGAGTCCTACTTGGACTCCCGGTCCAAGTAGAATTCGGCCCCCCTTTCCTATTCCAACTAGGAGAAGGAAGGGAAGGAGGAAGAGGGGAGAAGGAAGGAGGGAGGCGCCGCCCCCTCCTAGTCCAATTTGGACCAGCCCATTGGGGGTGCGCGGCCACCCCTTGAGGCCCTTCTCTCCTTTCCTGTATGGCCCATTAAGGCCCACTACTTCCCCCGGCGAATTCCCGTAACTCTCCGATACTCCGAAAAATACCCGAGTCACTTGGAACCTTTCTGATGTCCGAATATAGCCTTCCAATATATCGATATTTACATCTTGATCATTTGTAGACTCCTCATCATGTCCGGGATCTCATCCGGGGCTCCGAAGAAGCTTCGGTCATCAAATCACATAAACTCGTAATACAAATTGTCATCAAACATTAAGCGTGCGGACCCTATGGGTTCGAGAACTATGTAGACATGACCGAGACATATCTCCGGTCAATTACCAATAGCCAAACCTGGATGCTCATATTGGCTCCCACATATTCTACGAAGATCTTTATCGGTCAAACCGATAACAACATACTTTGTTCCCTTTGTCATTGGTATGTTACTTGCCCGAGATTCGATCGTCAGTATGATCATACCTAGTTCAATCTTGTTACCGGCAAGTCTCTTTACTCATTCCGTAATGCTTCATCCCGCAACTAACTCATTAGTTATATTGCTTGCAAGGCTTATAGTGATGAGCATTACCGAGAGGGCCCAGAGATACCTCTTCGATACACAGAGTGAGAAATCCTAATCTCGATCTATGCCAACCGAACAAAACACCTTCGGAGACACCTGTAGAGCATCTTTATAATCACCCAGTTACGTTGTGACGTTTGATAGCACACAAGGTGTTCCTCTGGTATTTGGGAGTTGCATAATGTCATAGTCTAAGGAACTTATATAAGTCATGAAGAAAGCAGTAGCAATGAAACTAACACCATAATGTTAAGCTAACGGATGGGTCATGTCCATCACATCATTTTCCTAATGATGTGATATCGTTCATCAAATGACAACACATGTCTATGGTTAGGAAACATAACCATTTTTTATTAACGAGCTAGTCAAGTAGAGGCATACTAGGGACTATAAGTTTTGTCTATGTAATCACACATGTACTAAGTTTCCGGTTAATACAATTCTAGCATGAATAATAAACAATTATCATGAATTAAGGAAATAAATAATAACTTTATTATTGCCTCTAAGGCATATTTCCTCCAGTCTCCCACTTGCAGTAGAGTCAATAATGTAGTTCACATAACCATGTGATTTAACACCAATATTCTCATCTATATATGATTAATACCCATAGTTCACATCGTCATGTGACCAACACCCAAAGGGTTTACTAGAGTCAATAATCTAGTTCATGTCGCTATGTGATTAACACCCAAAGAGTACTAAGGTGTGATCATGTTTTGCTCGTGAGAGAAGTTCAGTCAACGGGTCTGTCACATTCAGAGCCGTATGTATTTTGCAAATATTCTATGTTTACGATGCTCTGCACGGAGCTACTCTAGCTAATTGCTCCCACTTTCAATATGTATCCAGATTGAGACTTAGAGTCATCTAGATTGGTGTAAAAGCTTGCATCGATATAACTCTTTACAACGAGCTCTTTTATCACCTCCATAATCGAGAAATATTTCCTTAGTCCTCACTAAGGATAATCTTGTCCACTGTCCAGTGATCTACTCCTAGATCAAAATTGTACTCCATTGCCAAACTCAGGTAGGGTACACAATAAGTCTGGTACACAGCACAACATACTTTATAGAACCTATGACTGTGGCATAGGGAATGACTTTCATTCTTTTTCTATTTTCTGCCATGGTCGGGCTTTGAGACTTACTCAATTTTACACCTTGTAATACAGGCAAGAACCCTTTATTTGACTGATCCATTTTGAACTTCTTCAAAACTTTACCAAGGTATTTGCTTTGTGAAAGTCCAATTAAGCGTCTTGATCTATCTCTATAGATCTTGATGCCCGATATGTAAGCAGCTTCATCGAGGTCTTTCATTGAAAAAACTTTTATTCAAATATCCCTTTATGCTATCCAGAAATTCTATATCATTTCCAATCAACAATATGTCATCCACATATTATATTAGAAATTCTACTGAGCTCCCATTCACTTTCTTGTAAATACAGGCTTCTCCAAAAGTCTGTATAAAACCATATGCTTTGATCATATTATCAAAGCGTTTTATTCCAACTCTGAGAGGCTTGACCCAGTCCATAAATGGATCGCTGGAGCTTGCAAACTTTGTTAGCACCCTTTGGATCGACAAAACCTTCTGGTTGCATCATATACAACTCTTCTTTCAGAAATCTATTCAGGAATGCAGTTTTGACATCCATCTGCCAAATTTCATAATCATAAAATGCAGCAATTGCTAACATGATTTGGAAAGACTTAAGCATCGCCACGGGTGAGAAAATCTCATCGTAGTCAACTCCTTGTACTTTGTCGAAAACCTTTTTTCGATAAGTCGAGCTTTGTAGATAGTAACACTACTATCAACGTCCGTATTCCTCTTGAAGATCCATTTATTTTCTATGGCTTGCCGATTATCGGGCAAGTCCACCAAAGTCCTCACTTTGTTCTCATACATGGATCCTATCTCAGATTTCATGGCCTCAAGCCATTTCACGGAATCTGGGCTCATCACCACTTCCTCATAGTTCGTCGGTTCATCATGGTCTATTAACATGACTTCTAGAATAGGATCGCCGTACCACTCTCGTGCAGACCGTACTCTGAGTTTCTAAAGTAACTTGATCTGAAGTTTCATGATCAACATTATTAGCTTCCTCACTAATTGGTGTAGGAATCACTGGAACTGATTTCTGTGATGAACTACTTTTCAATTTGGGAGAAGGTACAATTACCTTATCAAGCTCTACTTTCCTCCCACTCACTTCTTTCGAGAGAAACTCCTTCTCTAGAAAGGATCCGTTTTAGCAACAAAGATTTTTGCCTTTACATCTGTGATAGAAGGTGTACCCAACAATTCCCTTTGGGTATCCTATAAAGACGCACTTCTCCGATTTGGGTTCGAGCTTATCAGGTTGAAGGCTTTTCACATAAGCATCGTAGCCCCAAATTTTAAGAAACGACAATTTTGGTTTCTTGCCAAACCATAGTTCATAAGGCGTCATCTCACCGGATTTCGATGGTGCCCTATTTAACGTGAATGCAGCTGTCTCTAATGCATATCCCAAAACGACAGTGGTAAATCTGTAAGATACATCATAGATTGCACCACATCCAATAAAGTGTAGTTACGACGTTCGGACACACCATTATGCTGTGGTGTTCCATGTGGCGTGAGATGTGAAACTATTACACATTTGTTTTAAATGAAGGCCAAACTCGTAACTCAAATATTCTTCTCGGCGATCAGATCATAGAATCTTTATTTTCTTGTTACGATGATTCTCCACTTCACTCTGAAATTCTTTGAACTTTTCAAATGTTTCAGACTTGTGTTTCATTAAGTAGATATACCCATATCTGCTCAAATCATGTGTGGAAGTCAGAAAATAACGATACCCGCCACGAGCATCAACACTCATTGGACTGCATACATCGCTATGTATTATTTCCAATAAGTCACTAGCTCGTTCATTGTTTCGTAGAACGGAGTTTTAGTCATCTTGCCCATAAGGCACGGTTCGGAAGCATCGAATGATTCATAATCAAGTGATTCCAAAAGTCCATCTTTAAGGAGTTTCTTCATGCGCTTTACACCGATATGACCCAAACGGCAGTGTCACAAATATGTTGCATTATCATTATCAACTTTGCATATTTTGGCATCAATATTATGAATATGTGTATCACTACGATCAAAATTCAATAAAACATCAATATTGGGTGTATGACCATAGAAGGTTTTATTCATGTAAACAGAATAACAATTTATTCTCTGTCTTAGATGAATAATCGTATCGCAATAAACATGATCTAATCATTTTTATGCTCAACGCAAACACCAAATAACATTTATTTAGGTTTAACGCTAATCTCAAAAGTATAGGGAGTTTGTGATGATGATTATATCAATCTTGGAACCACTTCCAACACACATCGTCACTTCACCCTCAACTAGTCTCTGTTTATTCTGTAACTCCTATTTTGAGTTACTAATCTTAGCAACCGAACAAGTATTGAATACCTAGGGGCTACTATGAACACTAGCAAGGTACACATCAATAACTTGTATATCAAATATACCTTTGTTCACTTTGCCATCCCTCTTTTCCACCAAATATTCAGGGCATTTCCGCTTCCAGTGACCATTTCC
This sequence comes from Triticum dicoccoides, assembly GCF_002162155.2. Taxonomy (NCBI): domain Eukaryota; kingdom Viridiplantae; phylum Streptophyta; class Magnoliopsida; order Poales; family Poaceae; genus Triticum; species Triticum dicoccoides. Next base: position 464,402,094 of record NC_041393.1, read on the forward strand.
TTTGTAGTAGAAGCACTCAGTTTCAGGCTTTAGTCCAGTCTTTGGGCTTCTTCATGGGAGTGACAACTTGCTTGTCATTCTACTTGTAGTTCCCTTTCTTTTCCTTTGCCCTTTTCTTGAAACTAGTGGTCTTGTCAATCATCAACACTTGATGCTCTTTCTTGATTTCTACCTTCGTCAATTTCAACATCACGAAGAGCTCGGGAATCGTTTTCGTCATCCCTTGCATACTATAGTTCATCATGAAGTTCCAGTAACTTGGTGATGGTGACTAGAGAACTCTGTCAATCACTATTTTATCTGGAAGATTAACTCCCACTTGATTCAAGTGATTGTAGTACCCAGATATTCTGAGCACATGCTCACTAGTTGAGCAATTCTCCTCCATCTTTTAGGAAAAGTACTTGTCAGAAGTCTCATACCTCTTGACACGGACATGAGTATGAAATACCAGTTTAAGCTCTTGGAACATCTCATATGCTCCGTGACGTTTCAAAAACGTTTTTGAAGCCCCGGTTCTAAGCCATAAAGCATGGTGCACTAAACTATCAAGAAGTCATCATATTGAGCTAGCCAAACATTCATAACGTCTGCATCTGCTCCTGCAATAGGTCAATAACCTAGCGGTGCATCAAGGACATAATTCTTCTATGCAACAATGAGGATAAACCTCAGATTACGGACCCAGTCCGCATCATTGCTACTATAATCTTTCAACATAGTTTTCTCTAGGAACATATAAAAAACCATAGGGAAACCATAACGCGAGCTATTGATCAACAACATAATTTGCAAAATACTATCAGGACTAAGTTCATGATAAATTAAAGTTTAATTAATCATAATACTTAAGAACTCCCACTTAGATAGACATCCCTCTAGTCATCTAAATGATCACGTGATCCAAATCAACTAAACCATGTCTGATCATCACATGAGATGGAGTAGCTTTCAATGGTGAACATCACTATGTTGATCATATCTACTATATGATTCACGCTCGACCTTTCGGTCTCCAGTGTTCCGAGGCCATATCTGCATATGCTAGGCTCGTCAAGTGTAAACCGAGTATTCTGCGTGTGCAAAACTGGTTGCACCCGTTGTATGTGAACGTAGAGCTTATCACACCCGGTCATCATGCAGTGTCTCGGCACGATGAACTTTCGCAATGGTGCATACTCGGGGAGAACACTTGTACCTTGAAATTTAGTAAGGGATCATCTTATAATGCTACTGACATTCTAAGCAAAATAAGATGCATAAAGGATAAACATCATTTGCAATCAAAATATGTGACATGATATGGCCATTATCATCTTGTGCTCATGATCTCCATCACCGAAGCATCGTCATGATCTCCAACATCACCAGTGCGACACATTGATCTTCATCGTAGCATCGTTGTCGTCTCACCAACTATTGTTACTACGACTATCGCTACCGATTAGTGATAAAGTAAAACAATTACATGGCGATTGCATTGCATACAATAAAGCGACAACCATGTAGCTCCTGCCAGTTGCCAATAACTTTGTTACAAAACATGATCATCTCATACAACAATTTATATCACATCATGCTTGACCATATCACATCACAGCAAGCCCTGCAAAAACAAGTTAGACGTCCTCTACTTTGTTGTTGCAAGTTTTACGTGGCTGCTACGGGCTTCTAGCAAAAACCGTTCTTACCAACGCATCAAAACCACAACGATTTTTCGTCAAGTGTGATGTTTTAACCTTCAACAAGGACCGGGTGTAGCCACACTCGACTCAACTAAAGTTCGAGAAACAGACACTCACCAGCCACCTATGTGCAAAGCTCGTCGGTAGAACCAGTCTCGCGTAAGCGTACGCCTAATGTCGGTCTGATCCGCTTCATCCAACAATACCGCCGAATCAAAGTATGACATGCTGGTAAGCAGTATGACTATTATAGCCCACAACACTTTGTGTTCTACTCGTGCATATAATATCTACGCATAGACCTGGCTCTGATACCACTGTTGGGGAACGCGGTAATTTTAAAAAAATTCCTACGATCACGCAAGATCTATCTAGGTGATGCATAGCAACGAGAGGGGAGAGTGTGTCCATGTACTTCTTCACGATCGAAAGCGGAAGCGTTTCAATAATGTGGTTGATGTAGTCGAACTTCTTCACGATCCAACCGATCAAGTACCGAACGTACGGCACCTCCGCGTTCAGCACATGTTCAGCTTGATGACGTCCCTCATACTCTTGATCCAGTTGAGGACGAGGGAGAGTTCCGTCAGCACGACGGCATGGCGACGATGATTATTAAGTTACAGGCGCAGGGCTTCGCCTAAGCACTACGACGATATGACCGAGGTGTGTAACTGTGGAGGGGGCACCGCACACGGCTAAGACAAATCTTGGAGTGCCTTTGGGGTGCCCCCAGCCCACGTATATAAAGGAGGGAGGAAGAGGAGGCCGACCTAGAGGGGGAGCGTCAAAAGGGGGAGTCCTACTTGGACTCCCAGTCCAAGTAGGATCCCCCCCTTTCCTATTCCAACTACTAGAAGGAAGGGAAGGAGGAAGAGGGGAGAAGGAAGGAGGGGGGCGCCGCCCCCTCCTAGTCCAATTCGGACCAGCCCATGGGGGGTGCGCCGCCACCCCTTGAGGCCCTTCTCTCCTTTCCCGTATGGCCCATTAAGGCCCACTACTTCCCCCGGCGAATTCTCGTAACTCTCCGGTACTCTGAAATATACCCGAATCACTCGGAACCTTTCCGATATCCGAATATAGCCTTCCAATATATCGATCTTTACACCTTAATCATTTCGAGACTCCTAGTCACGTCCGGGATCTCATCCGGTTCTCCGAACAAGCTTTGGTCATCAAATAAATAAACTTGGAATACAAATCATCATCGAACGTCAAGCGTGCGGACCCTACGGGTTCGAGAACTATGTAGACATGACCGAGACATATCTCCGGTCAATAACCAATAGCGGAACCTGGATGCTCATATTGGCTCCCACATATTCTATGAAGATCTTTCTCGGTCAAACCGCATAACAACATACGTTGTTCCCTTTGTCATTGGTATGTTACTTGCCCGAGATTCGATCGTCGGTATCATCATACCTAGTTCAATCTCGTTACTGGCAAGTCTCTTTACTCATTCCGTAATGCTTAATCCCGCAACTAACTCATTAGTTATATTGCTTGCAAGGCTTATAGTGATCAGCATTATCGAGAGGGCCCAGAGATACCTCTCCGATACACGGAGTGACAAATCCTAATCTCGATCTATGCCAACCCAACAAAACACCTTCGGAGGCACCTGTAGAGCATCTTTATAATCAGTCAATTACGTTGTGATGTTTGATAGCACACAAGGTGTTCCTCTGGTATTCGGGAGTTGCATAATCTCATAGTCTGAGGAACTTGTATAAGTCATGAAGAAAACAGTAGCAATGAAACTAACACCATAATGTTAAGCTAACGGATGGGTCATGTCCATCACATCATTTTCCTAATGATGTGATCTCGTTCATCAAATGACAACACATGTCTTTGGTTAGGAAACATAACCATCTTTGATTAACGAGCTAGTCAAGTAGAGGCATACTAGGGACAATAAGTTTTGTCTATGTATTCACACATGTACTAAGTTTCCGGTTAATACAATTCTAGCATGAATAATAAACATTATCATGAATTAAGGAAATGAAGAATAACTTTATTATTGCCTCTAGGGCATATTTCCTTCAGATTCTTAATAAGATGAGGTGACACAAGTATGTTTGAAAAAGTAATAGGCATGGAATTAGATGGAAAAGTAGTGTGTCCGACATGTGTGATAGGGAGTGTGGAACCGTCACCGACAATGATGCAGCGGTCGGTGGTGACGGGAGTGAAGGAGGCGAGATTACCAGGATGAGCAAACATGTGAGCCGCAGCCCCGGTGTCCATGTACCAATCATCACCTCCAATGTAGTTGTTCGGTGTTGGAGCGGCATGCAGTGTGGGAAGGAGCACCGGATCCCAGGGCGCCAGTGGCAGGGCCGGCCAGTGGGACGGAGACGCCATGGGGAGGACGTAGCCACCGCTCTGCAGTGGCGGTGGGTACTCTCCAGACGGTATGGGAAGCAGCCCTGGCTACGACTGCGGTGCCGGGTAGGCCGTATGGCCCGCCGGAAAAATCTGCTGGCCAGCTGACGACCCCTACGAGTACGCGGGAGCCCCGTACACAGGCGCGTCGAACGCCCCGCGCAACAACAAGGGGTCGACAGGCAGAGTCGGTGCCGGAGGCGGGTGTAGGACCTTGAAGTATGTCTAGAGGGGGGTGATTAGACTACTTGACCAATTAAAAGCTATGCCTTTTCCCAATTTTAGTCTTTAGCAGATTTTAGCTATCTTAGCACAAGTCAAGCAATCTTCACACAATTCAAGCAAGCATGCAAAGAGTATCTGAGCAGCGAAAAGTAAAGCATGCAACTTGCAAGAATGTAAAGGGAAGGGTTTGGAGATTTCAAACGCAATTTGGAGACACGGTGATTTTTGAGTCGTGGTTTCGATAGGTGGTGCTATCGTACATCCACGTTGATGGAGACTTCAACCCACGAAGGGTAACGGTTGCGCGAGTCCACGGAGGGCTCCACCCACGAAGGGTCCACGAAGAAGCAACCTTGTCTATCCCACCATGGCCGTCGCCCATGAAGGACTTGCCTCACTAGCGGTAGATCTTCACGAAGTAGGCGATCTCCTTGCCCTTACAAACTCCTTGGTTCAACTCCACAATCTTGTCGGAGGCTCCCAAGTGACACCTAGCCAATCTAGGAGACACCACTCTCCAAGAAGTAACAAATGGTGTGTTGATGATGAACTCCTTGCTCTTGTGCTTCAAATGATAGTCTCCCAACACTCAACTTTCTCTCACAGGATTTGCATCTGGTGGAAAGAATATTTGAGTGGAAAGCAACTTGGGGAAGGCTAGAGATCAAGATTCATATGGTAGGAATGGAATATCTTGGCCTCAACACATGAGTAGGTGGTTCTCTCTCAGAAATGGTAAGTTGGAAGTGTAGGTTTGTTCTGATGGCTCTCTCCATGAATGAAGAGGAGGTGGAGGGGTATATATAGCCTCCACACAGAATCTAACCGTTACACACAATTTACCAATCTCGGTGGGACCGAATCAACAAACTCGGTCAGACCGATTTAGTAAACCTAGTGACCGTTAGTGATTTTCGGTGGGACCGACATGCAACTCGGTAGGACCGATGTGGTTAGGGTTAGGGCATAAAGTAATCTCGGTGAGACTGATTACACAAATTCGGTGAGACCGATTTTGGTAATAAGCTAACCAGAGAGTTGGTCACTAAACTCGGTGGGACCGATTCGCTCTTTTCGGTGGGACCGAAATGTTACGAAAAGGAAACAGAGAGTTTACATTGCAATCTCGGTGGGACCAATCGCTCACTTCAGTTAGACCGAAATGTTACGAAGGGAAACAGAGAGATTACATTCCCATCCCGGTGAGACCGAGATCCCTATCGGTGAGACTGGTTTGCCTAGGGTTTGTGGCAGTGGCTATGACATCTGAACTCGGTGGCGCCGGATACAAAGAATCGGTGGGGCCGAGTTTGACTTTAGGTTTAGGTCATATGTGGATATGAGAAAGTAGTTGAGGGTTTTTGGAGCATATCACTAAGCACTTGAAGCAAGAAACTCATTAAGCAACACCTCATCCCTCCTTCATAGTATTGGCTTTTCCTATAGAGTCAATGTGATCTTGGATCACCGAAATATAAAATGTAGAGTCTTGAGATTTTGAGCTTGAGTCAATCCTTTTATCCTTAGTATTTTGAGGGATCCACTTTCCTCATCCATGCCATGCCATTCATTGAGCTTTTGCTGAAATGTTTGTATTGGAAAGATGTTAGCTCAATAAGCTATATGTTGTTAGGAATTACCAAAACCACCTAGGGATAGTTGCACTTCCAATCTCCCCCTTTTTGGTAATTGATGACAACATATAGATCAAAGCTTCGACAAATGATAATGAGATTGAAAAACATCGTCGCTTTGAGAAGTATGTGATAAGCAAGAGCTCCCCCTAAATTTGTGCATAGTTTAAGATTTGCTTTGGACTGCAAATGCACAAGGAGTTAGGCTCATGGGTTACTCTTCCATGTCACATACATCTTGGTGGAGCACTCAGAATAATAAAGATTGAATACATGCACTCATCACCAAGCAAAGTGAATGATCACATAAAGATAAATAGCAAATAAAGATAGCATATGATCAAACATATGATCATCATTGTATCACACAGACAATAACGTAGTATCTCAAGCAAGCAAAAGCAAATAAGGTTCAACCACGAAGACAAGAGAGAACAAAAGAAAATCTCTCTCTCTCTTGAAGCCTAGGATATATACATTTTTCTCCCCGTTTGGCAACAAGTTACCAAAAAGTTCATAGAAAATGCATAGTTCTATTTCGTCTCTCAGGCTTGGTCTACAGGTGGTGGTGTAGAGATGGCTCCTTGGACGAAGACTTCAGTTGATGTGCATGGAGCTGGAGGAGTTGATGTTGGAGCTGGTTGCACTAGAGCTGTAGCTGGTGCAGATGAAGTGGCTCTGGTGTCTGTCACTCGCTCTACAACTGATCTCTGAGCTCGAGGCACTCTGGCAAATGCATCTGTGGTTGTCTTGCCCTTCCTCTCCTGCATATCATCCTGAAGCTGCTCCACAACAGACTGGATCTCAGTTACTTTCACATCTAGGTCATAGAACTTTTGTTCCATGATTCTTTCCAGGCTCTCCTGGTTTTGAGTTAGGGTGGCCAACCATTTCTCAATCCTCAGAGTTGATGCTATTAAGTAACCAAGCTGGTCCTGCTTGCTCTTCAAAAAGTACTCAGATGCCTCCTCTAAAGTTGGCATCTTGGCAGCCTTCTCCTTCTTTGCCTTCTCCTTCTTCTCTTGTGCTTGCACTGAAGATGGTTCATTCTCATTCATGACTACTTGATTGTCCTCAAAATCTGGGTAGATAGCAAAGTGTTCCTTGTCCAACAAGTATTTGCCTGTGCCCATCTTGGAGTTGATCAGCTCCTGGATCTGTGGGGCATACCCACAATTTCTCTTCTGGTCTGCTGATGTCCTCTTGATAGTATCAATTATGAGGCTCGTGACCCTGAACTTCTGAGGCACATCAAATATGTGTAGCAAGTTTATTGCATGCCCTCTGATCATGTTGTGGTCACCTGACTTGGGCAAGAGAGTGTGCCTTAGGATCCAGTTGACTGTTGACAGCCCCGACAGAAGGAAATGGACAGACCCAAACTTGAAATTGTCAAGTGATTTGTCTCAGATATCCTTGTACATGTGTGACATAGAATTGTGATCCTTCTTCTTCTTGGAGTAGACATCCAAGTCATCTTCACTCTCCTCTAGTGCATTGATCAGGTTGGCCCATTCTTCAATTGTGGATTGGTACCTTGTACCTTCAGACATCCAGACTATTCTGCCATCAGGATAAAAGTGAGTTGTGGAGTAGAATTTCATTACGAGCTCATCATTCCAATTTGTGAACTTATGTCCAACAAACTCATCAATGTTGGGGAACGCAGCAGAAATTCAAAATTTTCCTACGTGTTACCAAGATCTATCTATGGAGAAACCAGCAACGAGGGGAAGGAGAGTGCATCTACATACCCTTGTAGATCGCTAAGCGGAAGCGTTCAAGAGAACGGGGTTGAAGGAGTCGTACTCGTCGTGATCCAAATCACCGGAGATCCTAGTGCCGAACGGACGGCACCTCCGCGTTCAACACACGTACAGCCCGGTGACGTCTCCCATGCCTTGATCCAGCAAGGAGAGAGGGAGAGGTTGAGGAAGACTCCATCCATCAGCAGCACAACGGCGTGGTGGTGATGGAGGAGCATGGAAATCCAGCAGGGCTTCGCCAAGCACTGCGGGAGAGGAGAAGGGAGAGAGGTAGGGCTGCGCCTTGAGGGAGAGGTTCTCGTGTGTCTGGCAGCCCCAAAACCCCCACTATTTATAGGAGGAGGGGAGGTGGTTGCGCCCCCATCTAGGGTTCCCACACTAGGGGTGCGGCAGCCCTAGATGGGACTTAGAGGGGGCGGCCAAGAGGGGGAGAGAGGGGGCGCGCCCTAGGGTGGGCCTTTAGGCCCATCTGCGCCTAGGGTTTCCCCTCTACCCTCCTAGCTGCGCCTTGGGCTTTGGTGGGAGGTGCACCAGCCCACTCTGGGGCTGGTCCCTTTCCACACTAGGCCCATGCAAGCCTCCGGGGCTGTTGGCCCCTCCCGGTGGACCCCGGAACCCTTCCGGTGGTCCCGATACATTACCGGTGACCCCCGAAACACTTCCGATGGCCAAAACCTCACTTCCTATATATTATTCTTTACCTCCGGACCATTCCGGAACTCCTCGTGACGTCTGGGATCTCATCCGGGACTCCGAACAACATTCGGTAACCACATACAAACTTCCTTTATAACCCTAGCGTCATCGAACCTTAAGTGTGTAGACCCTACGGGTTCGGGAACCATGCAGACATGACCGAGACGTTCTACGGTCAATAACCAACAGCGGGATCTGGATACCCATGTTGGCTCCCACATGTTCCACGATGATCTCATCGGATGAACCACGATGTCAAGGACTCAATCGATCCCGTATACAATTCCCTTTGTCTAACGGTATTGTACTTGCCCGAGATTCGATCGTCGGTATACCAATATCTTGTTCAATCTCGTTACCGGCAAGTGTCTTTACTCGTTCCGTAACACATCATCCCGCGATCAACTCTTTGATCACATTGTGCACATTATGATGATGTCCTACCGAGTGGGCCCAGAGATACCTCTCCGTCACACGGAGTGACAAATCCCAGTCTTGATTCGTGCCAACCCAACAGACACTTTCAGAGATACCTGTAGTGCACCTTTATAGCCACCCAGTTACGTTGTGACGTTTGGTACACCCAAAGCATTCCTACAGTATCCGGGAGTTGCACAATCTCATGGTCTGAGGAAAAGATACTTGACATTAGAAAAGCTTTAGCATACGAACTACACGATCTCTGTGCTAGGCTTAGGATTGGGTCTTGTCCATCACATCATTCTCCTAATGATGTGATCCCGTTATCAACGACATCCAATGTCCATGGTCAGGAAACCGTAACCATCTATTGATCAACGAGCAAGTCAACTAGAGGCTTACTAGGGACATGGTGTTGTCTATGTACCCACACATGTATCTGAGTTTCCTGTCAATACAATTATAGCATGGATAATAAGCGATTATCATGAACAAGGAAATATAATAATAACTAATTTATTATTGCCTCTAGGGCATATTTCCAACAGTCTCTCACTTGCACTAGAGTCAATAATCTAGTTCACATTGCCATGTGATTAACACTCACAGGTCACATCGCCATGTGACCAACATCCAAAGAGTTTACTAGTGTCACTAAACTAGTTCACATCACCATGTGATTAAGACTCAATGAGTTCTAGGGTTTGATCATGTTTTGCTTGTGAGAGAGGTTTTAGTCAACGAGTCTGCAACATTCAGATTCGTATGTACTTCGCAAATCTCTAGGTCATATTGTAAATGCTGCTTCCACGCTCCACTTGGAGCTATTCCAAATGGTTGCTCCACTATACGTATCCGATTTGCTACTCAAAGTCATTCGAATAGGTGTTAAAGCTCGCATCGACGTAACCCTTTACGTCAAACTCTTTATCACCTCCATAATCGAGAAACATATCCTTATTCCTCTAAGGATAATTTTGACCGCTATCTGGTCATCCACTCCTTGATCACCTTTGTACCCTCTTGCCAGATATGTAGCAAGGCACACATCAGGTGCGGTACACAGCATAGCATACTGTAGAGCCTATGTCTAAAGCATAGGGGACGACCTTCGTCCTTTCTCTCTATTATGCCGTGGTCGAGCTTTAAGTCTTAACTTCGTACCTCACATCTCAGGCAAGAACTCCTTCTTTGACTGATCCATCTTGAACACCTTCAAGATCACGTCAAGGTATGTGCTCATTTGAAAGTACCATTTAGCATTTTTTATCTATCCTCATAGATCTTGATGCTCAATGTTCAAGTAGCTTAATCCAGGTTTTCTATTGAAAAACACCTTTCAAATAACCCTATATGCTTTCCAGAAATTCTACATCATTTTTGATCAACAATACGTCAACAACATATACTCATCAGAAATTCTATAGTGCTCCCACTCACTTCTTTGGAAATACAAGTTTCTCATGAACTTTGTATAAACCCAAAATCTTTGATCATCTCATCAAAGCGCATATTCCAACTCCGAGATGCTTACTCCAGTCCTTAGAAGGATGGCTGGAGCCAGCATACCTTTTAGCATCCTTAGGATCGACAAAACTTTTCTAATTGTATCACATACAACCTTTCTGTCACATCCCTAGCTTCTGGTAATGCTCTAGGCTAGCTTCGTGTGTGCATCATGTTTAAATTCTGAAAATTTGAACTGAGGGAATTTTGGAAGCCTCAAAAACTTAAATAAAAGAGGGGCAAAACCCCTAGAAATCTCATTCATTGCTCCAAAATGCTCTTCTTAAATGTTTGATAATTTTTGGTAAGGGTTCTGGTCCCAACCAAAATATTGAACATTTTTAAGGAATTATTTTTGGGACTTTGGATTTAATTCATTAGCTATTTGAATTTGAGTTATATTCATATAATTAGAATATAATTTCAAATACCCCTGATATATTTTATAAGCTTTTGGAAAAGTCCATCTAGCAATATAAAATATTCAGAGGAGTTTTTGGCATTGTTTGAATTATTTTTAAATTCAAAACAGTGGCAAAATAAATTAAATAAAAATAAACAGAACAGAAAAATAAAAAGAGCAAAGCTTACCTGGCGCTTACCTGTCCAGCCCAGCCGGCCCAGCTCCCCCAGCGGCCCAGCCCGCCACCGCTACCCCCCTGTCGCCTTCCTCCTCTGCCAGGAGGACGGGCACGCGCCCGGCGCGCGCGGCCACGCGCCCCGGCCACCTCCTCCCTGCCTGGCTGCCTCCTCCTCCCCTGGTCCCTCCCGCGACGCCACGCAGCCCCCGACCCCCTCTCACTTCTCCCTCACTCTCCCGCGTCCTCATCCTCTCCCCGGAACACTCTCCCCCTCCTCTGTTCTCCTCACCCGAATGGAGCCCGTCGCCACCGACGCCGTTCGCCGCGGCCACCACCACCCCCTCTCCTCCCCGACGCGCTCCTGAGCTCCGCAGTGCCTCCCTCGACCTCCTCGACGTCTCACGCGACCAGAAGGGCCCCGAGCAGCCGCCATCGCCATCGTCTTCAAGCTTCGGCCCCGGCGCCCTTCTCCGTCGATTCGGCCACTCCGGCGCGCCCCCGAGCCCACTAACCCTCCCTGCAGCTCCGCGGTGAGCCTTTGACCCGATTCCCCCTCTCCCCATGCCCTACCTCCCTCTCTAGCCGCCGTTCACAACGAGCCGAGAACCCCACGCCGCCGGCGATGTCGCCGCCGTCACTGCAGCCAGCAAGGCTCGAAACCGAGCACGGCACCGTGCTCCTAGCATCTTCAGGAGCTCGGCGAGCCCCTTAGCCATCCCTCCCGTCCTCTGTGGCCTCGCCCCGCTCGAACCCGAAGCTCCGGCCACCGCACTTGCCATCGCCGTCGTCGGCTCCGGCCACCCCAGCCGCGGCCACAGCCACCGCTGGACGCGCCGCGTCGCGGACGTTCTAATGAGCCAAACCGCGCGCCAAACCATCGCCCCTAGCTCAAATCCGAGTCCCGCCGCCGTGCGGAATGGTCGCCGCCGGCGATACTCCGGCGACTGCCGACGTGGCACGCTTAATTAGCGCTAATGACGCCCTAACCAACCCCCTAGGCCACTGACTGTGGGCCCCACCCCTGGTCAAACCTCAGTTAGCGCTGGGTTTGACCGGGATTAGCTCCTGTGTCACTGACGTGTGGCCCCCACACGTCAGGTTTGACCTGGGGCGCCCAGTTGACCCTGCTGACGTCACTGTGACGTGGGGCTGACGCAATAAGTATTTTCTGGATTTAAAAATAATCATGAAATTCCAGAAAATAGCTAAAATTTCAATAAATCATAGAAAATTAACCGTAACTCCAAATTAAATAAATTATATATGAAAAATTATCAGAAAAATTCAAGGAATCCATCTGTACCATTTTCATGCATGTTAGAACAACTTATCACTACTGTTTAGGACAAATGAAGTGAATGACATTTAAATAACCACATATGGAGTTTGAATTTGAATCTTGAATTCAAACCAACTTCATTTAATCTGGTTTTAGGTGCATTAGCCCAAAACACATTCATTTTGCCATGTCATGATCATGCATCATATTGTGCATTGCATTGATTGTGTTCCCTTCTGTGTTGCCGGTATTTGTCCCCTCTCGATAGACATGATACCGATGATGTGATCGTTGACACTGAAGAAGACTCAATGTTATCTTCAGAAGTGCCTGGCAAGCAAAACCCCCTTGTTCATTCCGATAAAATCCCACTCTCTCGCTCCTGCTCTCTTTTACTGCATTAGGACAACAACGATATACTTGTTACTTGCTGCGGTAGCTGAACCCCTTTATCCTCTGCATGACCTGTCATTGCCACAGTAAATAGATGAAACCCACTAGCATGAGTAGGAGTTGTTTGAGCCCTGTTGTGCCTACTCATTCATGCTTGTTTGTCATGCCTGCTACTGCTTAGAGTTGTGTCAGGTCTGATTCATCGGGGATGAATCAGAGGCGTGTGAACATGTCCCAATGTGTGTGAGCTAAGTGTGTGAACACGATTTGGTAAAGGTAGCGGTGAGAGGCCATGTAGGAGTACATGGTGGGTTGTCTCATTGCAGCCGTCCTCAGGAACTGAGTTCTGTGTTTGTGATCCATGACCAGCTACTACCACACATTGGAATGCTTAAGTGCCCCTCTCGACTTATTAATCAACATGATCTCTGTCCAGGAGTTGCAACTAGTTTCTGGTGTTTGTAGGTAGTGTTAGTAGTCTACCAAGTGGCACCCGGTACAGGTGGGCTTGGGATAGACTAGGCACAGTGGCCCGGTGTACCAAGTGGCACCCGGTTGGTGGGCTTGGGAACCCTGCACACATCGTTTGGGGCCGTAAGCGACACCCCGGCCGGATCTCCTTGCGGATGGAACCCGAATAGGCAATAAACCTGGACTAGAGACTTGTTCGGTTAGTCAGGTCGTGGCCGACTCCCTCGCCCGGCTTCCGCTTGAAGGTTGCCGAGGTACATGACGTGTACAGGGCGGTAAGTGGCGGGAGCGTGTGTGAAGAAGTACACCCCTGCAGGGTTATCATTATCTATTCGAATAGCCGGATTCCTCGGATATGGAAACGTGGACCCCTTATATCAGTTCATAGACAAGTGAAAGTGGATACTCTAAAATACGCAAGATAAGCGTGAGTGCTATGGATGGCGTTCTCGTAGGGAGACGGGAGCGGATCCATAGTGGTGTATTGGTTGGTGAATATGTGGACTCGTGTGCGCCACCTCAAAAGAGTTACTTGCAGTCGTAGTTCAGGATAGCCACCGAGTCAAAGCTGGCTTGCTGCAGTCAACCCCTCCACCCCCTTGTTGATAATGATGCATATGTAGATAGTTCTGATGTAAGTCTTGCTGGGTACATTTGTACTCACGTTTTCCTATTTTATGTTTTGCAGAGAGACTTCAGTCTCACTAGTAGTTCCGCATGGACTTCGACGTTTAGCTTGATACCTCAGCTACGATCTTGTGCCCTCGGCAGGATCTGATAGATAGTCAGGCTTTTCAGCCTTTTCCATTTATAGATGTCTGTACTCAGACATGATAGCTTCCGCTTGTGCTTTGATTTGTATGCTCTGATTGTTGGGTCATGAGACCCATGTTTGTAATTTCTCGCTCCTCGGAGCCTAATGAGTAAAATACTTGAGTCGTAGAGTCATGTTGTGATGCCATGTTGTATTTGCACATATCGAGCATATTGTGTGTATGTTATTGAAATGCTTGGTATGTGTGGGATCTGACCATCTAGTTGTTTATCTTTAGTAGCCTCTCTTACCGGGAAATGTCTCCTAGTGTTTCCACCGAGCCATGGTAGCTTGCTACTGCTCCGGAACACTTAGGTTGGCCGGCATGTGTCCTTCTTCGTTCCTGTGTCTGTCCCTTCGGGGAAATGTCACGCGATGAATACCGGAGTCCTGTTAGCCTGCTACAGCCCGGTTCACCGGAGTCCTGCTAGCCCAGTGCTACAGCCTGGATTCACTCGCTGATGACCGACACGTTCGATGCTGGGTGATGGATGCCTGTCCCTGTAAGTCTGTGCCACTTTGGGTTTACGACTAGCCATGTCAGCCCGGGCTCCTTATCATATGGATGCTAGCGACACTGTCATATACGTGTGCCAAAAGGCGCAAACGGTCCCGGGCTAAGGTAAGGCGACACCCGTGGGAATACCGTGCGTGAGGCCGCAAAGTGATATGAGGTGTTACATGCTAGATCGATGTGGCATTGAGTCAGGGTCCTGACAGCGTTGGTATCAGAGCTTGACTGCCTGTAGGATTACCAAGCCAAACTGATCGAAGTTGAGTCTAGAAATTCCTTAGTTATATAAGGGAATTGATTGTGGGATGGAACGTAAGGCTCTTTTTACTCCTTTACCTCATGCCCTTCTGATCTGAGTCATCTTATCTTTCCTACGGGGATTAAGAACTAGGCTATCTCTTCTTTCTATCAGGATCACGTGTTACTAATCCGTAGACTTATAGATTGTTGGACTTAAGCCTCGTTTCAGTTCCTACTACTTCTGTATGTTAATTGTTGATCTCGAAACCTTGATATTGTGCTTCTGAGTGGTTATGCCACAATTTTTGTGAATGTCTCAAATCTTTTCTGAGCATTTACAGCTGTTATGCTGTCCGAGTCATCCCAGGTTTCTAAGTAGTCTGATGCATTTGCAAATCCTTTCTTCCCGTTTCAATGTTCCCATGGGCCAGATTAACCACACTAATCAGTGAGTTGAGGTACTCCGTTACCTTGACATATATGTTGGAGATATTATTATGACCCTAGGTGTCTTAGGGGATCATCTAGTAATTTAGCAATACTTTTGTATCCCCAGTGTGATGACTCTGGCCATTATTTTTGAAAGCACCCCGTGATGCTGCTTAGTAATAGGTATTCTGTTCCTGGGTTCTTGAACCCGAGATTCACTCTACCTACTTCATGTTGATAGTAATTGCTAGTGCCTTTAGGATATTAGTAACCTTTGCGATAGTCCTTGAAGTCCGTGGTATCTTCTTCTTCCAAATACCATGAACTACTTATGGCAGAAGTTCCTCGTTGAACTGAAATATCACAACAGGATTATTCTTGATGAGTTCTCCATTATATATTGTGGCTCTGCCAGTTCTACCCTTCTGCATGGGTTATCCGGAAGAAATATGTTGAACTTGGTTCGACATACTAATCTATGCCTCCACAACTTAGAAAATTATATGTTCCTTTGAGTTGTTCTCTTTAGTTGCATTCTGACCTTCGTCTATCAATTGATAGTCAAGAGTATGCGTGTGTTCGTTTATCGATGCCTACTACTTTTGTGGTCCGTCAAGCCATTCTATCGTGGAATGACTAGGAGAAACAAACTCCAGTACCTCATCCATATCTAGGATTGGGTCAAAGTAGTTGTATTCCGCAGATCAAATGCCAATCCAGCTTTTGGTTCTGTTCTACCTTGGAGTATTACCCCCTTTATGTCAGAATTGTCATGAGAACTGCACCAACTTTCATGAATTTTGACGTAGTAATACTTCTCACCATCATTAGTCATTCCTCGGCCATCGTGTTGATGCAACCGGAATACCGACAAATGAATTGTGATGTGTGAAATCAATACTCCCAGCAACCTCGTTGCTTGGTAGTTAAGGGACAATAATTTCATTCTTAGCGTGTTGGTTTTTGAATCATCCTTCTAAGACTGATCGTGCTACCTAGTCCTTATTTCGGTGCACCCTTCGATTGATGAGTTAGGATCTTGTCAAGTCTTCACTCATTTGATCATATCGTCTTGCCCTCAAAAGCGAGATTGTTCTCGAGCTTAGTAACATACCGGTGGTTCGTGATTTTCCGAATATCTTCTCGGAAGTATTACCAGGTTGTCACCTGACTGCTATGTTGAGCTCGTGATCAAGTCCGGTTCTTGTGAACCACCCTTTCTCCAAGAATCTGTGATGGATATCCCGGAGCTAGTTGGTTAAGCTAGACAACAACTTGGAGAGTTGGAAGATAAAAGCTTGTCTGACTTAGTTCATGTTAAGGGATATCTTTCTGTGTATGTGTGTGTGTTGAAGAAAGATGATATCTTCATTAATTGGTCCTTGTGATCAGTTGTTGGACCTATTGTCTTACCCCATCTATAATTTGAGTATGGGCTATCATCCAATCAGACCAGAACCAACGATATTCATAATGTTGTCTTACTCGTGGTTGATCCCTCGAGCATACACCATTATATCTTTTGGGTCTGACCAATGCTAACACTTGTTCTCTTAACTATGGAATTCCTTTTAAAGGGAAACCCGGAAGAATTGTTGTTGAGCCCATTGACAACATCCTTATCTCCTCCATGATTTTGTTGAACATTAAGCTAGTGTTGGAAACTTTTGAAAGCATTTCTTCATGCTAACTCAT
>NC_041393.1:464421998-464480561 GCF_002162155.2 Triticum dicoccoides
TCGTCGGCTCCGGCCACCCCAGCCGCGGCCACAGCCACCGCTGGACGCGCCGCGTCGCGGACGTTCTAATGAGCCAAACCGCGCGCCAAACCATCGCCCCTAGCTCAAATCCGAGCCGCGCCGCCGTGCGGAATGGTCGCCGCCGGCGATACTCCGGCGACTGCCGACGTGGCACGCTTAATTAGCGCTAATGACGCCCTAACCAACCCCCTAGGCCACTGACTGTGGGCCCCACCCCTGGTCAAACCTCAGTTAGCGCTGGGTTTGACCGGGATTAGCTCCTGTGTCACTGACGTGTGGCCCCCACACGTCAGGTTTGACCTGGGGCGCCCAGTTGACCCTGCTGACGTCACTGTGACGTGGGGCTGACGCAATAAGTATTTTCTGGATTTAAAAATAATCATGAAATTCCAGAAAATAGCTAAAATTTCAATAAATCATAGAAAATTAACCGTAACTCCAAATTAAATAAATTATATATGAAAAATTATCAGACAAATTCAAGGAATCCATCTGTACCATTTTCATGCATGTTAGAACAACTTATCACTACTGTTTAGGACAAATGAAGTGAATGACATTTAAATAACCACATATGGAGTTTGAATTTGAATCTTGAATTCAAACCAACTTCATTTAATCTGGTTTTAGGTGCATTAGCCCAAAACACATTCATTTTGCCATGTCATGATCATGCATCATATTGTGCATTGCATTGATTGTGTTCCCTTCTGTGTTGCCGGTATTTGTCCCCTCTCGATAGACGTGATACCGATGATGTGATCGTTGACACTGAAGAAGACTCAATGTTATCTTCAGAAGTGCCAGGCAAGCAAAACCCCCTTGTTCATTCCGATAAAATCCCACTCTCTCGCTCCTGCTCTCTTTTACTGCATTAGGACAACAACGATATACTTGTTACTTGCTGCGGTAGCTGAACCCCTTTATCCTCTGCATGACCTGTCATTGCCACAGTAAATAGATGAAACCCACTAGCATGAGTAGGAGTTGTTTGAGCCCTGTTGTGCCTACTCATTCATGCTTGTTTGTCATGCCTGCTACTGCTTAGAGTTGTGTCAGGTCTGATTCATCGGGGATGAATCAGAGGCGTGTGAACATGTCCCAATGTGTGTGAGCTAAGTGTGTGAACACGATTTGGTAAAGGTAGCGGTGAGAGGCCATGTAGGAGTACATGGTGGGTTGTCTCATTGCAGCCGTCCTCAGGAACTGAGTTCTGTGTTTGTGATCCATGACCAGCTACTACCACACATTGGAATGCTTAAGTGCCCCTCTCGACTTATTAATCAACATGATCTCTGTCCAGGAGTTGCAACTAGTTTCTGGTGTTTGTAGGTAGTGTTAGTAGTCTACCAAGTGGCACCCGGTACAGGTGGGCTTGGGATAGACTAGGCACAGTGGCCCGGTGTACCAAGTGGCACCCGGTTGGTGGGCTTGGGAACCCTGCACACATCGTTTGGGGCCGTAAGCGACACCCCGGCCGGATCTCCTTGCGGATGGAACCCGAATAGGCGATAAACCTGGACTAGAGACTTGTTCGGTTAGTCAGGTCGTGGCCGACTCCCTCGCCCGGCTTCCGCTTGAAGGTTGCCGAGGTACATGACGTGTACAGGGCGGTAAGTGGCGGGAGCGTGTGTGAAGAAGTACACCCCTGCAGGGTTATCATTATCTATTCGAATAGCCGGATTCCTCGGATATGGAAACGTGGACCCCTTATATCAGTTCATAGACAAGTGAAAGTGGATACTCTAAAATACGCAAGATAAGAGTGAGTGCTATGGATGGCGTTCTCGTAGGGAGACGGGAGCGGATCCATAGTGGTGTATTGGTTGGTGAATATGTGGACTCGTGTGCGCCACCTCAAAAGAGTTACTTGCAGTCGTAGTTCAGGATAGCCACCGAGTCAAAGCTGGCTTGCTGCAGTCAACCCCTCCACCCCCTTGTTGATAATGATGCATATGTAGATAGTTCTGATGTAAGTCTTGCTGGGTACATTTGTACTCACGTTTGCCTATTTTATGTTTTGCAGAGAGACTTCAGTCTCACTAGTAGTTCCGCGTGGACTTCGACGTTTAGCTTGATACCTCAGCTACGATCTTGTGCCCTCGGCAGGATCTGATAGATAGTCAGGCTTTTCAGCCTTTTCCATTTATAGATGTCTGTACTCAGACATGATAGCTTCCGCTTGTGCTTTGATTTGTATGCTCTGATTGTTGGGTCATGAGACCCATGTTTGTAGTTTCTCGCTCCTCGGAGCCTAATGAGTAAAATACTTGTGTCGTAGAGTCATGTTGTGATGCCATGTTGTATTTGCACATATCGAGCATATTGTGTGTATGTTATTGAAATGCTTGGTATGTGTGCGATCTGACCATCTAGTTGTTTATCTTTAGTAGCCTCTCTTACCGGGAAATGTCTCCTAGTGTTTCCACCGAGCCATGGTAGCTTGCTACTGCTCCGGAACACTTAGGCCGGCCGGCATGTGTCCTTCTTCGTTCCTGTGTCTGTCCCTTCGGGGAAATGTCACGCGATGAATACCGGAGTCCTGTTAGCCTGCTACAGCCCGGTTCACTGGAGTCCTGCTAGCCCAGTGCTACAGCCTGGATTCACTCGCTGATGACCGACACGTTCGATGCTGGGTCATGGATGCCTGTCCCTGTAAGTCTGTGCCACTTTGGGTTTATGACTAGCCATGTCAGCCCGGGCTCCTTATCATATGGATGCTAGCGACACTGTCATATACGTGTGCCAAAAGGCGCAAACGGTCCCGGGCTAAGGTAAGGCGACACCCGTGGGAATACCGTGCGTGAGGCCGCAAAGTGATATGAGGTGTTACATGCTAGATCGATGTGGCATTGAGTCAGGGTCCTGACACTTTCCTTACGAAAACTGGTAAGGAAACTCGTCTTGACATCCATCTGCCAGATTTCATAAATGCAGCTAATGCTAACATGATTCCGACGGACTTAAGCATCCCTACGGATGAGAAAATTTCATTGTAGTTAACTACTTGAACTTGTGAAAAACTCTTCGCCACAAGTCGAGCTTCATAGATGGTGACATTATCGTCCACGTCCGTCTTCTTCTTAAAGATCCATTTATCTCAATGGCTTGCCGATCGTCGGGCAAGTCCAACAAAGTCCATGCTTTCTTCTGATACATGGATCCTATCTCGGATTTTATGGCTTCTAACCATTTGTCGGAATTTGGGCCCACCATTGCTTCTCCATAGCTCGTAGGTTCATTGTTGTCTAGCAACATGACCTTCAAGACAGGATTACTATACCACTCTAAAGTAGTATGCATCCTTGTCACCCTACGAGGTACGATAGTGACTTGATCCAAAAACTTCATGATCACTATCATAAGCTTCTACTTCAATTGGTGTAGGCGCCACAGGAACAACTTCATGTGCCCTGCTACATACTTGTTGAAGTGACGGTTCAATAACCTCATCGAGTCTCCACCATCCTCCCACTCAATTCTCGAGACAAACCTTTCCTCGAGAAAGGACCCGATTCAAGAAACAATCCCTATTGCTTTCGGATCTGAATTAGGAGGTATACCCAACTGTTTTGGGTGTCCTATGAAGATGCATTTTATCCGCTTTGGGTTCGAGCTTATCAACCTGAAACTTTTTCACATAAGCGTCGCAGCCCCAAATTTTCAAGAAACGACGGCTTAGGTTTCTCTAAACCATAGTTCTCACGGTGTCATCTCAACGGAATTACGTGGTACCCTATTAAAGTGAGTGCGGTTGTCTCTAATGCCTAACCCATAAACGATAGTGGTAATTCGATAAGAGACATCATGGTACGCACCATATCCAAAAGGTGCAACTATGATGTTCGGACACACCATCACACTATGGTGTTCCAGGCGGTATTAATTGTGAAACAATTTCCACAATGTCTTAATTGCGTGCCAAAGCTTGTAACTCAGATACTCATCTCTATGATCATATCATAGACATTTTATCCTCTTGTCACAATGACCTTCAACTTCACTCTGAAATTACTTGAACCATTCAATAATTCAGACTTGTGTTTCATCAAGTAAATATACAGTATCTACTTAAATCATCTGTGAAGTAAAACATAACGATATTCACTGCATGCCTCAGCACTCATTGGACTGCACACATCAAAGTGTGTTACTTCCAACAAGTTGTTATATTGTTCCATCTTACTGAAAACGAGGCTTTTCAGTCATCTTGCCTATGTGGTATGATTTGCATATCTCAAGTGATTTAAAATCAAGTGAGTCCAAACGATCCATCTGCATGGAGTTTCTTCATGCGTATACACCAATAGACATGGTTTGCATGTCTCAAACTTTTCAAAAACGAGTGAGTCCAAAGATCCATCAACATGGAGCTTCTTCATGTGTTTTACACCAATATGACTTACATGGCAGTGCCACAAGTAAGTGGTACTATCATTACTATCTTATATCTTTTGGCATGAAAATGTGTATCACTACGATCGAGATTCAATAAACCATTCCTATTAGGTGCAATACCATTGAAGGTATTATTCAAATAAACAGAGTAACCATTATTCTCCTTAAATGAATAACCGTATTGCGATAGACATAATCCAATCATGTCTATGCTCAACGCAAACACCAAATGACAATTATTCAGGTTTAATACTAATCTTGATGGTAGAGGGAGCGTGCGATGTTTGATCACATCAAAATTGGAAACACTTCCAACACATATCGTCAGCTCTCCTTTAGCTAGTCTTCGTTTATTCCGTAGCTCTTTTATTTCGAGTTACTAACACTTGGCAACCGAACCGGTATCTTAATACCCTGGTGCTTCTAGGAGTACTAGTAAAGTACACCTTAACATAATGTATATCCAATATACTTCTATCGACCTTGCCAGCCTTCTTATCTACCAAGTATCTAGGGTAATGCTGCTCCAGTGGCTGTTCCCCTTATTACAGAAGCACTTAGTCTCGGGTTTGGGTTCAACCTTGGGTTTCTTCACTAGAGCAGCAGCTGATTTGCCATTTCATGAAGTATCCCTTCTTGCCCTTGCCCTTCTTGAAACTAGTGGTTTCACCAACCATCAACAATTGATGCTCCTTCTTGATTTCTACTTTCGCGGTGTCAAACATCGCGAATACCTCAAGGATCATCATATGTATCCCTGATATGTTATAGTTCATTATGAAGCTCTAGCAGCTTGGTGGCAATGACTTTGGAGAAACGTCACTATCTCATCTGGAAGATCAACTCCCACTCGATTCAAGTGATTGTTGCACTCAGACAATCTGAGCACAAGATCATCGATTGAGCTTTCTCCGTTGGTTTGCAGGCTAAGAAAATTGTCGGAGATCTCATACCTCTTGACGTGGGCACGAGCCTGAAATCCCAATTTCAGCCCTCGAAACATCTCATATGTTCCACGATGTTTCGAAAACGTCTTTGGTGCCTCTACTCTAAACCATTTAACTGAACTATCACGTAGTTATCAAAACGTGTATGTCCGTTGTTCGCAACATCCACAGACGATGTTTGGGGTTCTGCACACTGAGCGGTGCATTCAGGACATAAGCTTTCTACTGATCGCATAATCGCTACTATCAACTTTCAACTATATTTTCTATAGGAACATATCTAAACAGTGGAAGTAAAGCGCGAGCTTACGACATAATTTGCAAAGATCTTTTGACTATGTTCAGGATAATTAAGTTCATCTTATGAACTCCCACTCAGATAGACATCCCTCTAGTCATCTAAGTGATTACATGATCCGAGTAAACTAGGCCGTGTCCGATCATCACGTGAGACGGACTAGCCATCATCGGTGAACATCTTCATGTTGATCGTATCTACTATACGACTCATGCTCGACCTTTCGATCTCTTGTGTTCCGAGGCCATGTCTGTACATGCTAGGCTCGTCAAGTTAACCTAAGTGTTTCGCGTGTGTAAATCTGGCTTACACCCGTTGTATGTGAACGTAAGAATCTATCACACCCGATCATCATGTGGTGCTTCGAAACGATGAACTTTCACAACGGTGCATAGTTAGGGGGAACACTTTCTTGAAATTTTAATGAGGGATCATCTTATTTACTACCGTCGTCCTAAGAAAATAAGATGCATAAACATGATAAACATCACATGCAATCAAATAGTGACATGATATGGCCAATATCATTTTGCTCCTTTTGATCTCCATCTTCGGGGCTCCATGATCATCGTCGTCACCGGCATGACACCATGATCTCCATCATCATGATCTCCATCATCGTGTCTCCATGAAGTTGTCTCGCCAACTTATTACTTCTACTACTATGGCTACCGGTTAGCAATAAAGTAAAGTAATTACATGGCGTTGTTCAATGACACGCAGGTCAAACAATAAATAAAGACAACTCATGTGGCTCCTGCCGGTTGTCATACTCATCGACATGCAAGTCGTGATTCCTATTACAAGAACATGATCAATCTCATACATCACATATCATTCATCACATTCTTCTTGGCCATATCATATCACATAGCATACCCTGCAAAAACAAGTTAGACGTCCTTTAATTGTTGTTTGCATGTTTTACGTGGCTGCTATGGGTTTCTAGCAAGAACGTTTCTTACCTACGCAAAAGCCACAACGTGATATGCCAATTGCTATTTACCCTTCATAAGGACCCTTTTCATCGAATCCGTTCCGACTAAAGTGGGAGAGACTGGCACCCGCTAGCCACCTTATGCACCAAGTGCATGTCAGTCGGTGGAACCTGTCTCACGTAAGTGTACGTGTAAGGTCGGTCCGGGCCGCTTCATCCTACAATACCATCGAAACAAGATTGGACTAGTAACGGTAAGCATATTGAACAAAATCAACTCCCACAACTACTTTGTGTTCTACTCGTGCAAAGAATCTACACAATAGACCTAGCTCATGATGCCACTGTTGGGGAACGCAACAGAAATTCAAAATTTTCCTACGTGTCACCAAGATCTATCTATGGAGAAACCAGCAATGACGGGAAGGAGAGTGCATCTACATACCCTTGTAGATTGCTAAGCGGAAGCGTTCAAGAGAACGGGGTTGAAGGAGTCGTACTCGTCGTGATCCAAATCACCGGAGATCCTAGTGCCGAATGGACGGCACCTCCGCGTTCAACACACGTACAGCCCGGTGACGTCTCCCATGCCTTGATCCAACAAGGAGAGAGGGAGAGGTCGAGGAAGACTCCATCCATCAGCAGCACAACGGCGTGGTGGTGATGGAGGAGCATGGCAATCCAGCAGGGCTTCGCCAAGCACTGCGGGAGAGGAGAAGGAAGAGAGGTAGGGCTGCGCCTTGAGGGAGAGGTTCTCGTGTGTCTGGCAGCCCCAAAAACCCCACTATTTATAGGAGGAGGGGAGGTGGCTGCGCCCCCATCTAGGGTTCCCACCCTAGGGGTGCGACAGCCCTAGATGGGACTTGGAGGGGGCGGCCAAGAGGGGGAGAGAGGGGGCGCGCCCTAGGGTGGGCCTTTAGGCCCATCTGGGCCTAGGGTTTCCCCTCTCCCCTCCTAGCTGCGCCTTGGGCTTTGGTGGGAGGCGCACCAGCCCACTCTGGGGCTGGTCCCTTTCCACACTAGGCCCATGCAAGCCTCCGGGGCTGCTGGCCCCTCCCGGTGGACCCCGGAACCCTTCCGGTGGTCCCGATACATTACCGATGACCCCCGAAACACTTCCGATGGCCAAAACCTCACTTCCTATATATTATTCTTTACCTCCGGACCATTCCAGAACTCTTCGTGACATCCGGGATCTCATCCGGGACTCCGAAAAACATTCGGTAACCACATACAAACTTCCTTTATAACCCTAGCGTCATCGAACCTTAAGTGTGTAGACCCTACGGGTTCGGGAACCATGCAGACATGACCGAGACGTTCTACGGTCAATAACCAACAGCTGGATCTGGATACCCATGTTGGCTCCCACATGTTCCATGATGATCTCATCAGATGAACCACGATGTCAAGGACTCAATCGATCCCATATACAATTCCCTTTGTCTAACGGTATTGTACTTGCCCGAGATTCGATTGTCGGTATACCGATACCTTGTTCAATCTCGTTACCGGCAAGTCTCTTTACTCATTCCGTAACACATCATCCCGCGATCAACTCTTTGATCACACTGTGCACATTATGATGATGTCCTACCGAGTGGGCCCAGAGATACCTCTCCGTCACACGGAGTGACAAATCCCAGTCTCCATTCGTGCCAACCCAACAGACACTTTTGGAGATACCTGTAGTGCACCTTTATAGCCACCCAGTTACGTTGTGACGTTTGGTACACCCAAAGCATTCCTACGGTATCCGGGAGTTGCACAATCTCATGGTCTAAGGAAAAGATACTTGACATTAGAAAAGCTTTAGCATACGAACTACACGATCTTTGTGCTAGCCTTAGGATTGGGTCTTGTCCATCACATCATTCTCCTAATGATGTGATCCCGTTATCAACGACATCCAATGTCCATGGTCAGGAAACCGTAACCATCTATTGATCAACGAGCTAGTCAACTAGAGGCTTACTAGGGACATGGTATTGTCTATGTACCCACACATGTATCTGAGTTTCCTGTCAATACAATTATAGCATGGATAATAAACGATTATCATGAACAAGGAAATATAATAATAACTAATTTATTATTGCCTCTAGGGCATATTTCCAACAATCAACTCCACAAGCCTTGAAGCTGTCAAACACTCCTGGGTAGTGATCCTCATTTGCCTTCATGTATTTCCAGTCCACCCACCTCATGTCACAAACTATGGGTTTCTTGTCCAGCAGCACAGTCTCATAGAAATCCTGTTGTTCCTTAGTGTGGAACCTATAGTCAATAGCAGTCCTTCTCCTGATTGCATAAGGATAAGACAATCTCCACTGCCTGAGCCATGCATCCTTCCTCAGCTTCATGTTCTCTGCCACTGGATGAGCATCATTGTGGTCTGGAATCTTAAGTTTCAGCTTCCTCGGAACTTGTCCTTCATCTTCTTCCTCAGCAACTTCAGGCACTGGGGCCTTGTTCTTCTCAGCAACTGGGATACTCCTAGTATTCCTCTTAGGTGCAGACTTGGCCTTGGATGCAGCTTTGGGTGCTTCTTTGGGCTTTGATGATGCAGCCCCTGACCTTATAGCATCACCCATAAGCTTTTGTGCCTTGGGTGCTGGAGCAGCAGCTTCTTCTTCCTCTTCCTCTTCCATCATGGAAGGTTGTCCAACAACTCTGGCCATGGTCTTTTTGACCCTTTCCTTCCTCTTCTTTCCCTCAGCAGCAGCCTCTTTGGGATCAGATTTCTCAGGTTCTTGAGTTGAAGCTCTGACTTTCAGCATAGGTGTCCTCTTGGCAGGGACCTTCCTGTTTAGTCCAGGCTTTGTGGTTTTAGCTGAGCCATACTCCTTCTTGAGCACTATCTTCTTGAAAGTAGCCTCATCTTCTGCTGCCACATAGTCTTCATCCTTAGAGTCTGAGGTTCTCTTCTTTCTGGCCCTGGTGGCAGCTTTGGGCAAATTGCTTGGGGTGCTCCTGCTGCCCTCATCTGAGGAACTAGAGGAATTAGTGCCCTCCCTCATATGAACCTGCTCCTCTTCCCTGTTCTGGCTGTCACTTTGGTCTGACATACTACAAACACTGACTGCTGACCCTGTGAATAGTTATAGTTGAGATAGAATGGATGAGCATCACAAAATACAGAGGTTTTTGCAAAAGAATGATTCAAAAACTCAGTTTTAGTTTTCCACAGAAAGCATTTCGGATCAACCGGTATGCAAACTCGGTGATACCGAAGCAGCTTTTGGAACCTAAACTAGTGAACTCGGTCAGACCGAGTCACAGTTCGGTGGCACCGAGACTGCTAGGGTTTCACAGAGTTCTAAACTCGGTCACACTGATTTGCAATTCTCGGTCAGACCGAGAATCACTTGTGCAATGTCCTTAGCCGAATCGGTGGAACCGGGTTTTTCAACTCGGTGGGTCCGAGATGGTTTCAGCGGAAACCTAACCCTAAATTTTCAATTCACATCTACTCTAAGGATTGTTTTGGCTGATAGAATTGTTTCAATCGTGGCAAGAATCATAATGAACACAATGTGCTAGGAATCAGACGGGGATAGCACTATGATCGAGTCCATGCCCTAATTTGGCAATGAACTCGCTACGGCGGCAATGGCGGGGATGAATTCCGTTGACGGCGGTGGAGACTAGTGACTGGAGGCGGCTGGCGACGAAGTCGACGATCCGGAGACCTTGGAGGCAGAGCGAGCTATGCGCGGGCGAAGGGGTTTGGAGAAGGTTTCCAAATTTTTGCCCGTGAGTATATATAGCCCGACCCTGTCGGTGTGACCGAGTGGAACAACTCGGTGGCACCGAGATGCATAACTATTGACAGTTACAGCAACTCGGTGAGATCGAAAAGTTCAAATCGGTTGCGCCGAGATTGAAAACCTAGATCGACTTAGTGATCTCGGTATGACCGAAATGGAAGAATCGGTCAGACCGAAACACACAAAGAAGTTTTGGAAGTTTAAGTCTATGACGAATCGGGGACTCCGAGTGCTCCTCACACAGAGTGGTTCGAATCTGACTTGATCAAATTCTGTGATGTAGCATGAATAGTGTTTGAGACAAGAAAAGCATAGATAGCTAGAGAAGGTTCTTAGGCATTCTTGTTCATCCACTAGGCAAAAGAAAAAGAAGCCAATCAATCAAAGAAACAAGTGGATGTCCTCGAATGAGTAAAATATGCAACCAACATGCTCACACAATAAAATGGCAAATGAAATATGTTGCAAAGCATGCACAACCAATTCTAGCATCTATCAAACAATTGGCGATGACTAGGTCATCTATATATGAGTATATTGACTTAGGAGTCAAATGAGAACATTTGATCATAGGTCATACTCATCGTTTAAGCTCAAGTGGGGTTACCACTTTTACATAATGCATTGATGTGTTCACATCATTAGAGTTGCTTTGACTCAATTCTTAGAGTTAAGCTCCCCCTAGATGTGAGATTCCCCCTTAGAGGGATGAACTAACCTTGGGTTTTGTCGATGATGACTTCATGTAGGTGTTGAAGATGTGGATGCTCAATGTTGATGAAGATCATTTGGAGCAATCCTTTTGAGTGATTTGCACTTTCAATACCTACACAGGTTAGTCCCACAAGGAACAAACAAGTAAATCCATAGACATAGAGTGATGCACACACAAGATGATGTCCATGAAAGCATTAGGTTACCTTGTCCTTTGTCTTACCAACATGAGGGTTTGTGACTCCTTGAACTAGTGCAAGATGTGGAAGTTGATTGCACTTGGCCTTGCCATAATGATATGAGTGAAGTATGTTGGCGGAGTCACCCTCAAGAACTCTCTAGTTCTTCTTCTTCGGGATCCACATCATCTTGATGGGAATCCTTGGAGTTGTAGTCGTGCTTGATGAAGTAGAACTTGACGTAGTCTTGGGAACCCACTTGACCAAGGCCTTAGGAGCTTCTTCAAATGCATCAATCTCCTCTTGAAGCTTATCCTTGCCTTTGTGCTTCTGGTCTTGTGGTGGAAGATCATCTTGAGCTTGTGTCCCCTTGAAGGAAGTAGGATCATACTTCTCTTGTTGAGGAACAAACTTCGTCTTGGGGTATTGATCTTCTTCCCACTCAACTCCATTAGCATTGAACTTTCGTTCAAAACTAACACATTGGTTCTTCCGGTGCCTTCCTTGCTTGCGTACAATTTCCTCGAATTGCTTACCCCCGGCAAGACTCTTGTAAACACCTTTCTCTATGATTCCCTTCAATAAGCTATTTTCTTGCTCAAGTGTAACTTGGCTAAGAGAATCATTAGTGGAATCAAGAGAATTACTAGAAGCAACAATATTGGATTTAGCATGATTGTTGTTACTACTAGAGGAAGAATCCTTCTTGTTTTTGTTACTAGACTTGACTTGAGGCATGTAAGTAGATAAGATTAAACGCTTGGCAATATAAGAAGAACTTTTCTTCCGAAGATCATCATTGATTGCCTTTAAGAACTCATGCTCTTGCTCAAGATTGAGCTTTTCAAAGCGTAACTTCTCATGAGTCCTCAAAAGTTCTCGATGATCCCCTAAGATAGTTTCATGCGCTAACTTAAGAGTGTTTAGTTCTTTTGTAAGAAGCTCAATCTTCTCCTTATCATTGTCATTCGTTTTATCTTGATTAGCATGATTAATTGATGTTTCATCATAGTATTCATCACTAGAGTTGTCAACAAGTAAATCATCATCACCTAACAAGTCATCTTCATCACTATTGAAATCAACATACTCGGGGTGTGTTACCTTAGGTCCTTTAGTCATGAAGCATCTTCCAATTCCTTCATTTGGTGAATCAAATATGTCGTAGGAGTTGGTCGACACAAGTGCTAGACCGGCAACACCTTCATCTTGAGTATGTTCGAAGTCGGAGTGATAGCTTCTCTCGGTGTGATGTTCAGAGTCGGAACCGGATACCCATTCACCAACATGAGCTTGATGTCTTCGTTTTGTGTAGCTCTTTGATGACTTGTCCTTCCTTTCCGAATCCTTGCTTCTCCGGGATGTTCTTCGTTCATAATGATCATCTCTACTCCTCCTCTCTCTTGGCGGTGATTCTTCTCTTCTACTTCTTCTCTTGGGAGAATCTTCTCTTCTTTTGTAGGGTGTCGTACACTCATTGGAATAGTGTCCGAGTCTCCCACAATTGTAGCAATTGCGCTCTTGACTGGAAGATCTTTTGTCATTGTAGGACCTTGACTTGGAGCTTCTTTCTTTGCTTCTACTCTTGTAGAATTTGTTGAAGTTCTTCACCATTAAGCTCAATTCTCCATTGAAGGTTTGTTTCTCACTTGATGATGTAGGGGCTTCACATGAGGCTTTGTAAGCACCACTTGACTTGTTGTGAAGTTCTTCCTTATCCTTGAGTGACATCTCATGAGCAACAATTATTCCAGTGACCTCTGTTGGCTTGAGATTCTTGTAATTTGGCATCATTTGGATCAATGTGCACACGGTATCATATTTTCCATCCAATGCTCTTAGGATTTTCTTGATGATGAATTTGTCGGTCATCTCTTCACTTCATAAGCCCACAATCTCATTTGTGATAAGAGCAATCCTAGAGTACATTTCAGTGACACCTTCACCATCCTTCATTTTTAACTTGTCAAGTTGACTTTGGAGCACATCCAATTTGGATTCCTTGACGGAGTCGGTACCTTCATGCATATCAATCAAAGTATCCCAAATTTCCTTTGCATTCTCAAGACAGCTGATTTTTTTGAATTCTTCAGGGCACAATCCGTTGAAGAGGATATCACAAGCTTGAGCGTTGTATTGCAGCATCTTCAACTCATCCACGCAAGCTTCACGGTTTGGTTCCCTCCCATCAAAGAATTCACCTAGCAAGCCAATACACACAATAGCCCAAACGGTAGGGTTATGTCTGAGAATATGCATTTTCATCTTATGCTTCCAACTAGCAAAATTAGTACCATCAAAGTAAGGACCTCTACGGTGATAATTTCCCTCGCTAGACGCCATACTCTCCTAGGTTGTGAAACCAAGGCTATGACCACCAAAAGCTATGGAAATCAAAGCAAATGGAGACCAAAGCTCTAATACCACTTGTAGGACCTTGAAGTATGTCTAGAGGGGGATGATTAGACTACTTGACCAATTAAAAGCTATGCCTTTTGCCAATTTTAGTCTTTGACAGATTTTAGCTATCTTAGCACAAGTCAAGCAATCTTCACACAATTCAAGCAAGCATGCAAAGAGTATATGAGCAGCGAAAAGTAAAGCATGCAACTTGCAAGAATGTAAAGGGAAGGGTTTGGAGATTTCAAACGCAATTTGGAGACACGGTGATTTTTGAGTCGTGGTTCCGATAGGTGGTGCTATTGTACATCCATGTTGATGGAGACTTCAACCCACAAAGGGTAATGGTTGCGCGAGTCCATGGAGGGCTCCACCCACGAAGGGTCCACGAAGAAACAACCTTGTCTATCCCACCATGGCCGTCGCCCACGAAGGACTTGCCTCACTAGCGATAGATCTTCACGAAGTAGACGATCTTCTTGCCCTTACAAACTCCTTGGTTCAACTCCACAATCTTGTCGGAGGCTCCCAAGTGACACCTAGCCAATCTAGGAGACACCACTCTCCAAGAAGTAACAAATGGTGTGTTGATGATGAACTCCTTGCTTTCGTGCTTCAAATGATAGTCTCCCCAACACTCAACTCTCTCTCACAGGTTTGGATCTGGTGGAAAGAAGATTTGAGTGGAAAGGAACTTGGGGAAGGCTAGAGATCAAGATTCATATGGTAGGAATGGAATATCTTGGCCTCAACACATGAGTAGGTGGTTCTCTCTCAGAAATGGTAAGTTGGAAGTGTAGGTTTGTTCTGATGGCTCTCTCCACGAATGAAGAGGAGGTGGAGGGGTATATATAGCCTCCACACAAAATCTAACCGTTACACACAATTTACCAATCTTGGTGGGACCGAATCAACAAACTCGATCAGACCGATTTAGTAAACCTAGTGACCGTTAGTGATTTTGGTGGGACCGACATGCAACTCGGTATGACCGATGTGGTTAGGGTTAGGGCATAACGTAATCTCGGTGAGACCGATTACACAAATTCGGTGAGACCAATTTTGGTAATAAGCTAACCAGAGAGTCGGTCAGGTAAACTCGGTGGGACCGATTCGCTCTTTTCGATGGGACCGAAATGTTACGAAAAAGAAACAGAGAGTTTACATTGCAATCTCGGTGGGACTGATCGCTCACTTCGGTTAGACCGAAACGTTACGAATGGAAACAGAGAGATTACAATCCCATCTCGGTGAGACCGAGATCCCTATCGGTGAGACCGGTTTGCCTAGGGCTTGTGGCAGTGGCTATGACATCTGAACTCGGTGGCGCCGGATACAAAGAATCGGTGGGGCCGAGTTTGACTTTAGGTTTAGGTCATATGTGGATATGAGAAAGTAGTTGAGGGTTTTTGAAGCATATCACTAAGTACTTGAAGCAAGAAACTCATTAAGCAACACCTCATCCCTCCTTCATAGTATTGGTTTTTCCTATAGACTCAATGTGATCTTGGATCACTGAAATATAAAATGTAGAGTATT
This sequence comes from Triticum dicoccoides, assembly GCF_002162155.2. NCBI lineage: Eukaryota > Viridiplantae > Streptophyta > Magnoliopsida > Poales > Poaceae > Triticum > Triticum dicoccoides. The sequence goes on from NC_041393.1 coordinate 464,437,202, forward strand.
GAGCTTTTGAGCTTGAGCCAATCTTTTTATCCTTAGTATTTTGAGGGATCTACTTTCCTCATCCATGCCATTGCCATTCGTTGAGCTTTTTCTGAAATGTTTGTCTTGGAAAGATGTTAGCTCAATGAGCTATATGTTGTTAGGAATTACTAAAACCACCTAGGGATAATTGCACTTTCAGCGGGGCGACGACGGACTGGCAGGAGAGCAACGCCGGTGGGGCGGCAATGTACGCCAGCGGGGGCAGCCGAGCCGAGCCATGCGGTAAGTCGGGACGGGCCGGCAGGGCTGCACTATAGGACGGCGGCGGCGGGATGGCAGCAGATGGGCCGGTGGACGCCATTTCTTGTCCGACGGCGGCGGCGGCGCAGAGGAGGTGCGCGGCGGCGGCGGCGGCGGCGGTGAAAACGAAAGACCTAAAAACTGATAAGCGGCGGCGTCGGGCGATCGAGCGAGTTACAACAACGGCTTGGCAGGCTGTTGCTTCGGGCGATACAGCAGCGGGTCAGGCAACACGGGCTGACGGGGCACGAAGCGGCGGTGTACAGTGATCAAGCGAGCGGCCTAGGAACTATGCACAGGCAAGTGCAAAGCTAGCTAGTCGTGGCTTGATGGATTCACAAGTTGCACACACACGTACACGTAGACGTGTAGCGGCGGGTTTGAGGGTTTAGCGCGGGCGATGGAGGCTGCTGCGGGTTTGACGCGTGCGACAGGGAGAGGGAGGCGGCAGCGGCCGGCGCGGCAGGCGCGCGAGCGGCGGCTGGATGGCGGCGGCGCGGCGGCGGCGACAGTGAAAGGCTAGGGTTAGAACCTGGAAACTGATACCAGGTAGAATATGTGAATTGCACGATGTATTACTCTTCGTGCATAAACACGTATATATGATGTATAAAAAGGTGGGTCATGGATCTCAACTATACAAAAAAACTATGAGGCGGACCCAATACACAATATGCACATAACACATATACTCAACACAGTCCAGTCAACAAAAGCAATTAGTTATATTTTCAGCCATCAGACCCTGACCACCCTTCGTCTCCGACGGCGCCTCCTCCGAACGGCGGTGGCGGCCTCTGCGCATGTTTGGTCATGGTGGTCTTTCTTGGCAGTCGGTCAAAGCTTTGCGGTGGATCCCCGTTGACATCACTCCAGTCCCGGCGGCCACGAACCTGCGTTCTCCAGTGTTCTTGGCCTGTCGGTGCTATGTTGGTGTGGATTTTCGGCCTCGACGCTCCGGTAGCTGCGTCCCTTCCAGCTACTTTGGCTTGTCGGTGTTCTGGCGGCCACGTCTCTCGCAGTCAGGATCTGCGTCTCCTTCCGGTTCCTGGCTTGCTAGCGGCGTCGGACACCACCATCCCTCCGCATCAGCTCTCTGCCCGCTGCCTTCCCGGCCCCGTCCACCCTACACGCCATGCCGGCTCCAAAGCTCGCGTTTTTCAACCATGGCAGGTGCAGCCCCACCTTGCCCCCTTCTGTGGCGGCGGTCGTGTGGCGTGCTGACTTCTTCATCTTCGGATCCTCATCTGGCGGCAATGGGATTGCTCGAGCTAAGGCCAGGCGAAATCCTTGCTCGGCTTGCCGATGCTGGCAGCGGCGGCACTTGTGGGTGTCGTTTCCCTTCCTGAAGGCGCTGCCATGGCCTTTATCTGTGCCCCTCTTCGAGTATCGGGGGAAACCCTAGATCCGGTTCTCTGGATCGGATAGCGGCGGCTTAACGATGTCATTCCCCTTCTTGAAGGCGCTATCTTGCTAACTCGCGGCGTCCCTGGTGTTGGATTTGAAGATGTTTGACGTCTTGTTGGTTTGGCTTGCCTCCCTAGTTCTAGGCTTGGTGGGTTTAGTTGTGTCTTTTTCCTATTCGGGTTGAGCATCCCCTGTCCCTCTCCTCTGGGTTTCATGCTCATGCCTTCTTGCGTTCATGTCATGTTTTGTAATCCTCCTATGTATTCAATTCTCTTTCTTCTATCAATGAAATGATACGCAAGCTTTGTGTATTCGTGAAAAATATTTTCAGCCATGTCTCCCCGCCAACCATCCGCCGCTACAGTAGCATACAGCGGCTTCGCTTCACCGGAAAATTGCTCCAGAAGAGAAAAATCCAACCTGAGATTTGCTCAGGGCGACGCGACACGGTTTGTGACTGTTGGGTCGCTAAACCGCGTCCATTTGCGCTCTGTTCGCTTGCCATTACGTGTGTGGCCGTGGTACAGTGCTAGGCCGCTGCCGTTGGTTCGCTCCGTGTTGTTCCTTGCTGGTTTTCTTGGCACCGCGCGCAGCTCAGCTCATCTCGCTTTCGGTTGGCAGCAAAATACAGTACAGCAACTCGTTTCTTTTGCGTGCGCGTCTTTTGTGGATTCTTTCTCGACGGTGACTGCAGTGCCACGCACATGCACAGTGGGTGGTGGTACACGAAACGAGTTGGCAGGGTGGGCAGCTATGCTAATCGTTGGTGCCACACGTATCTTGTTTGCAAATCCAAAGCTAAACTCATCAAAATAGTTGAGATATTAAAAATAGATATGTTTTCCCCATATATATTTAGCACTGCAAGCGGGTCGAGGCAGACAACGCATTATCCCTTCCCAATTGGTCTGTCCAAAGAAAAATGAGATTACAGCACAGAATAGAGACAACAAGCTGAGGTCAAATGAAGTACTGCTCCTATATGAGGTTGCTGTGTGGACCGACCACCAACCTAAATTGCTCCCACGATTTCTGCCATCACAAAGGGAGAAGAGGGAGGGTTTTGAGACATCGATCGGGTCAAACCTAACGTGCATATCCTCCTCCCCTCCCCCCACATGAAAAGAGGACACCAATGATGTAGAAATAACAATATATGGGCCATGCCATGTGCCTCCTTCTATCTGATAGGAGTATCATCATCAATTTGATAATGGCCTACTTGTTGCAACTGTCCTCCACCGAACTTTGACAAAACGAAACTCTGCCAGCAAAATGCAAGCCCAAACTTCCTAACCATTGTTTCTCACACGGGATCGATGGCCACGTACAAATTTCTCTCAAAATGTGTCATCATATCACGCCGTTCCTGTCCTTGCTTCACACCTAGTTAACCTTTCGTGCATGTGTGATCCTGTGGTACAAATTAAGAACAAAATGGCACGATAATTTTGCCATCATGCTGGAAAAGGAGCTGAATACAATCCTGCGAGAGGGACGCGCTTGAAGAACAATCAGTACATGGACATATGGTGGTAGTACGTACAAGTGGTGAGCCATACAGACGTAGACAACAGCCCGTGAGAGGTGGGCATCGTAATGCGTGTAATTAGGCCCCCGCATCACGGCGCTAATGACTCTCAAGTATATTAACTTTTTCTGAAACTTGATTAAGGAACAATGGTACTTCGAGCAGTGGTTGTCTGCTTAAAATCTCATCGGTGGTCTTTGGACTATATGGAACGAGAGAATCACGCGCGTCTTTCTCACAAGAGTGTTCCGCCGCCAATTTATTTGCTCTGCAATATTCAGAATGAGGCCAAGTTGGGTTCCACCGCGGGGCAAAACAATTAGAAAAAAAATTATGGCGAGAGAAATTGTCATGCGGTGTCGGTGGGATATTTGTAAAAACCTCTTCTCTGCTACAGGGAATTAATATGTTCAAAAGAAAAATCTCATCGATGCAAAAAAGCAGGGGCATGGGAATGAAGTCGACAACTCGTACCCTTGATTGTGTTCGGGGTGCACTTTATGCATTAAAAAAAGGACTTTAACATGTGTAACGATTTAACAGAAATCATTTGCATTTTTGATGAAAAATATGGCCACGCAGCGAGTAGAGAGAGTATATAGTGCAAAACTCCTTGCATGCAATCCTGAATGGCGATGTCACGAAATCCAACATTTTGTCCCGAAGTGTTGGCAGCAAGTATCTGCTGACGCCCATGTTACACGGTCCCAACTAATCAAAACGGCTGTTGTGCTTTTCATTCATTGTCGTCGATCGGTTGTTTAGGCACATCAGCGATCTGAATTTCCTATTTATTTTTTCATGTGAAAAAGGGCCAAAGACCATATATTAAAGTCAGCCGATTCATCTAACCCTGAACAAAGGGCTCCGCCTCCTCCTCCAAGGAAAAAAATAGGGTTCGTGCCTCTCGTCGGCGCCGGCGCAAGTCCGCCTCGTCTCCGGTGGCCCTAGGGCCACGGAGGCGCGGTGGATCCTGCAAGGGCCGGCGGGAGGGCTCCGTTTTTAGTCGTTTTTCTCAATTTTGTTAGGGTTTGTGTCCTACTCAGGAAGGCGAGACAGCGGCGGCTCCTTGAAGATGGAATAAAGGTCTTCCCGCCTAGCCCCCGTTCCGGCGGTGCGTCTAGCATCGTTGATGGGTGTGTGGAGGTGTATCTCTGGCAGATCTATTTTTGGTGGATTTGCTCGGATCTCGTCGTTGTTCGTCTACGTTCGTGTGTCTTTGGTTTGGATCCTTCCGATCTACGTTATTTTTCATCGGCGGCGGTTGCTGTTCTGGGGTGCTGGTCCTATGGGGCCTTAGAACGACGACTTCCCGACTGTCTACTACAACAAGTTGTGCCCGACTCCGGCGATGGAGGGGCGATGACGGCGGCGCGCCTTCAGCTCGCTTCGGTACTTGTAGTCGTCACTAGGTGGTCTACGAATCTGGATGTAATTTTATTTCTGGTATTCGTTGTATTGCCATGATTGAAGATGAATAGATTGGAAGTTTTTTCGCAAAAAACGTCAGCTGGTTCATATAAGGCCATTCTTATAGAAATTAAAAACCACACACCGGTTTTTCTTGAACGTTGTCTTCCTTCTGCACTCGTCGGCTCGTCGGCTTCACGTCGGGAGTGAAGCTCAATATCACCTCTGAAACTCTGAAATACCATAAGAGCGAGGGGAACATTGTTGACACAGTGACCGGAAAGTTGTGGGTTAGAGTCAGAAGATGCCGACGTCAATGAGCCTAGCATATACAGATATGGCCTCGGAACACGGAGACCGAAAGGTCGAACGTGAATCATATAGTAGATATGATCAACATAGTGATGTTCACCATTGAAAACTACTCCATCTCACGTGATGATCAGACATGTTTTAGTTGATTTGGATCATGTGATCACTTAGACCATTAGAGGGATGTCTATCTAAGTGGGAGTTCTTAAGTAATATGATTAATTGAACTTTAATTTATCATGAACTTAGTCCTGGTAGTATTTTGCAAATTATGTTGTAGATCAATAGCTCGCGTTATAGCTTCCCTATGTTTTTTATATGTTCCTAGAGAAAAACTATGTTGAAAGATGTTAGTAGCAATGATGCGGACTTGGTCCGTGATTTGAGGTTTATCCTCATTGCTGCACAGAAGAATTATGTCCTTGATGCACCGCTAGGTGACGGACCTATTGCAGGAGCAGATGCAGACGTTATGAACGTTTGGCTAGGTCAATATGATGACTACTTGATAGTTTTGTGCACTATACTTTATGGCTTAGAACCGGGACTACAAAAATGTTTTTGAAACGTCACGGAACATATGAGATGTTCCATGAGATGAAATTGATATTTCAGACTCATGCCCGTGTCAAGAGGTATGAGACCTCTGACAAATACTTCCCCTAAAAGATGGAGGAGAATTGCTCAACTAGTGAGCAAGTGCTCAGATTGTCTAAGTACTACAATCGCTTGAATCAAGTGGGAGTTAATCTTCCAGATAAGATAATGATTGGCAGAGTTCTCTAGTCACCATCACCAAGTTACTGGAACTTCGTGATGAACTATAATGCAAGGGATGACGAAAACGATTCCCGAGCTCTTCGTGATGCTGAAATCAACGAAGGTAGAAATCAAGAAAAGAGCATCAAGTGTTGATGATTGACAAGACCACTAGTTTCAAGAAAAGGGCAAAGGGAAAGAAAAGGAACTTCAAGCAGAATGGCAAGCAAGTTGTCACTCCCGTGAAGGAGCCCAAAGCTGGACCAAAGCCTGAAACTGAGTGCTTCTACTTCAAAAGAAATGGTCACTAGAAGCGGAAATACCCTGAATATTTGGTGGATAAGAAGGATGGCAAAGTGAACAAGGGTATATTTGATATACATGTTATTGATGTGTACCTTACTAGTATTTATAGTAGCCCCTGAGTATTTGATACTTGTTCGGTTGCTAATATTAGTAACTCGAAACAGGAGTTACAGAATAAACAGAGACTAGCTGAGGGTGAAGTGACGATTTGTGTTGGAAGTGCTTTCAAGATTGATATGATCATCATCACACACACCCTATAATTTCGGGATTAGTGTAAAACCTAAATAAATGTTATTTGACGTTTGCGTTGAGCATAAATATGATTTGATCGTGTTTATTGCAATACGATTATTCATTTAAAGTCAAGAGAATAATTGTTGTTCTGTTTACATGAATAAAACCTTCGATGGTCATACACCCAATGAAAATAGTTTGTTGGATCTTGATCGTAGTGATACACATATTCATAATATTGATGCCAAAAGATGCAAAGTTGATAATGATAGTGCAACTTATTTGTGGCACTGCCGTTTCGGTCATATCGGTGTAAAGCGCATGAAAAAATTACATTAAGATGGACTTTTGGAATCACTTGGTTATGAATCATTTGATGCTTGCGAACTGTGCCTTTTGGGCAAGATGACTAAAACTCCGTTCTCTGGAACAATGGAACAAGCTACTGACTTGTTGGAAATAATACATACCGATGTATGTGGTCTAATGAGTGTTGATGCTCGTGGCAGGTATCGTTATTTTCTGACTTTCACAAATGATTTGAGCAGATATGAGTATATCTACTTAATGAAACACAAGTATGAAACATTTGAAAAGTTCAAATAATTTCAGAGTGAAGTGGAGAATCATCGTAACAAGAAAATAAAGTTTCTACGATCTGATTGTGGAGGAGAATATTTGAGTTATGAGTTTGGCCTTCATATAAAACAATGTGAAATAGTTTCACAATTCACACCACCTGGAACACCATAGCGTTATGGTGTGTCCGAACGTCGTAACCGCACTTTATTGGATATTGTGTGATCTATGATGTATCTTACCGATTTACCACTACCGTTTTGGGGTTATGCATTAGAGACAGCTGCATTCACTTTAAATAGGACACCATCAAAATCCACTGAGACGACGCCTTATGAACTGTGGTTTGGCAAAAAACCAAAGTTGTCATTTCTTAAAGTTTGGGGCTGCGATGCTTATGTGAAAAAGTTTCAACCTGATAAGCTCGAATCCAAATCGGAGAAGTGCGTCTTCATAGAATACCCAAAGGAAATTGTTGGGTACACCTTCTATCATAAATCCGAAGGCAAGATATTCGTTGCTAAGATGGATCCTTTCTAGAGAAGGAGTTTCCCTCGAAAAAAGTGAGTGGGAGGAAAGTCTTGATAAGGTAATTGTACCTTCTCCCGAATTGGAAAGTAGTTCATCACAGAAATTAGTTCCAGTGATTCCTACAACAATTAGTGAGGAAGCTAATGATGATGATCATGAAACTTCAGATCAAGTTACTACCAAAATTTATAGATCTTCCAGATTAAGATCCGCACTAGAGTGGTACGGTAATCCTATTATGAAGTCATGTTACTGGACCATGATGAACCTACGAACTATGAGGAAGCGATGATGAGCCCAGATTCCGTGAAATGGCTTGAGGCCATGAAATCTGAGATGAGATCCATGTATGAGAAAAAAGTATGGACTTTGGTGAACTTGCCCAATGATCGACAAGCCATAGAAAATAAATGGATCTTCAAGAGGAAGACAGACACTGATAGTAGTGTTACTATTTACAAAGCTCGACTTGTCGCAAAAAGTTTTTTTTTACAAGTTCAAGGTGTTGAATACGATGAGATTTTCTCACTCGTATCGGTGCTTAAGTTTGTCTGAATCATGTTAGCAATTGCCGCATTTTATGATTATGAAATATGGCAAATGGATGTCAAAACTGCATTCCTGAATGGATTTCTAGAAGAAGAGTTGTATATGATGCAACCAGAAGGTTTTGTCGATCCAAAAGGTGCTAACAAAATGTGCAAGCTCCAGCGATCCATCAATGGACTGGTGCAAGCATCTCAGAGTTGGAATATACACTTTGATGAATTGATCAAAGCATATGGTTTTATACAGACTTTTGGAAAGGCCTGTATTTACAAGAAAGTGAGTGGGAGATCTGTAGCATTTCTAATACTATATGTAGATGACATATTGTTGATTGGAAATGATATAGAAATTCTGGATAGCATAAAAGAATACTTGAATAAGAGTTTTTCAAAGCAAGATCTCGGTGAAGTTGCTTACACATTGAGCATCAAGATCTATATAGATAGATCAAGACGCTTGATAAGATTTTTCAATGAGTACATACCTTGATAAGATTTTGAAGTAGTTCAAAATGGAACAGTCAAAGAAGGAGTTATTGCATGTGTTGCAAGGTGTGAAGTTGAGTAAGACTCAAAACCCGACCATGGCAGAAAATAGAAAGAGAATGAAAAGTCATTCCCTATGCCTCAGTCATAGGTTCTATAAAGTATGCTATGCTGTGTACCAGACCTATTGTATACCTTGCTCTGAGTTTGTCAAAGGAATACAATTTTGATCTAATAGTAGATCACTGAACAGCGGTCAAGAATATCCTTAGTGAGGACTATGGAGATGTTTCTCGATTTTGGAGGTGGTAAAAGAGTTACGTCGATACAAGATTTTACACCAATCCAGATGAATCTAAATCTCAATCTGGATACATATTGAAAGTGGGAGCAATTAGCTAGAGTATGTCCATGCAGAGCATTGTAGACATAGAATATTTACAAAAATACATACGGCTCTGAATTTGACAGACCCGTTGACTAAACTTCTCTCACGAGCAAAACATGATCATACCTTAGTATTTTTTGGGTGTTAATCACATAGCGATGTGAGCTAGATTATTGACTCTAGTAAACCCTTTGGGTGTTGATCACATGACGATGTGAATTATGGGTATTAATCACATACATATGTGAATATTGGTGTTAAATCACATGGTGATGTGAACTAGATTATTGACTCTAATGCAAGTGAGAGACTGAAGGAAATATGCCCTAGAGGCAATAATAAAGTTATTATTTATTTCCTTATTTCATGATAAATGTTTATTATTCATGCTAGAATTTTATTAACCGGAAACATGATACATGTGTGAATACATAGACAAACATAATGTCACTAGTATGCCTCTACTTGACTAGCTCGTTAACAAAAGATGGTTAAGTTTCCTAACCATAGACATGAGTTGCTATTTGATTAACGGGATCACATCATTAGGAGAATGATGTGATTGACTTGACCCATTCCGTTAGCTTAACACTTGATCGTTTAGTATGTTGCTATTGTTTTCTTCTTCATGACCTATACATGTTCCTACAACTATGAGATTATGCAACTCCCGTTTATCGGAGGAACACCTTGTGTGCTACCAAACGTCACAACATAACTGGATGATTATAAAGGAGCTCTACAGGTGTCTCCAAAGGTACATGTTGAGTTGGCGTATTTCAAGATTAGGATTTGTCACTCCGATTGTCGGAGAGGTATCTCTGGGCCCTCTCGGTAATGCACATCACTATAAGCCTTGCAAGCAATGTGACTAATGAGTTAGTTACGGAATGATGCATTACATAACGAGTAAAGAGACTTGATGGTAACGAGATTGAACTAGGTATTGAGATACCGACGATCGAATCTCGGGAAAGTAACATACCGATGACAAAGGGAACAACGTATGTTGTCATGCGGTTTGACCAATAAAGATCTTCGTAGAATATGTAGGAGCCAATATGTGCATCCAGGTTCCGCTATTGGTTATTGACCGGAAACATGTCTCGGTCATGTCTACATAGTTCTCGAACCCGTAGGGTCCGCACGCTTAAAATTAGATGACGGTTATATTATGAGTTAATGTGTTTTGATGTACAGAAGGTAGTTCGGAGTCCCGGATGAGACCGGGGACATGACGAGGAGTCTTGAAATGGTCGAGACATAAAGATCGATATATTGGACGACTACATTTGGACTTCGAAAAGGTTTCGAGTGATTCGGGTATTTTTCGGAGTACCGGAGAGTTACGGGAATTCGCCGGGGAGTATATGGGCCTTATTGGGCCATATGGGAATAGAGGAGAGAGGCCAAAAGGAAGGAGGCCTGCGCCCCCCTTTGGTCCGAATTGGACAAGGGGTGCAGCCCCTTTTCCTTCTCCCTCTCCTCCTCTTTCCTTCTCTCCTACTCCAACAAGGAAAGGAGGAGTCCTACTCCCGATGGAAGTAGGATTCCCCCCTTGGCGCACCCTCCTCCTTGGCCGGCCGCCTTCCCCCTTGCTCCTTTATATATGTGGGCAGGGGGCACCCCATAGACACAATAATTGATCCTTGAGATCTCTTAGCCGTGTGTGGTGCCCCCCTCCACCATAATCCACCTCGATAATATCGTAGCAGTGCTTAGGCGAAGCCCTGCGTCGATAGAAGATCATCATCGTCACCACACCGTCGTGCTGACGGAACTCTCCCTCAAAGCTCGGCTGGATCGGAGCTCGAGGGACGTCATCAAGCTGAACGTGTGCTAAACTCGGAGGTGCCGTGCGTTCGGTACTTAATCGGTCGGATCATGAAGATGTACGACTACATCAACCACGTTGTGCTAACGCTTCCGCTTTCGGTCTACAAGGGTACGTGGACGACACTCTCCCCTCTCATTGCTATGCATCACCATGATCTTGCGTGTGCGTAGGTAAATTTTGAAATTACTACGTTCCCCAACACTTTCTTCACGCCGGATTGACGCACGTACCTTGAAATTCAGGGCTCATTATCGAGGGTTGTATTCAGCCCAGTATATGTTGTAAAGTCCTAATACCTTCGGGAGTGTTCGGCGTCGCGAGTTTGGCCTTATATGCATCAGCTCCGAATCATGTCTTTGGTCAATAGTTGGGTTTGCCCGGCTCCCGTGTTTTGTTACCTTACGTTCCGCTCTATCGGCTAAGGTGGCACATGGAGAACTACGATTGTGCCCTGGTTCATCCGGATGAGCACCTCAGTAGAGAAAGCCGAAAACTGAATATGATGATAAAGCGAGAGACTGGTCAACCACTTGATGACTCAACGGAATCTTCGCGATTCCTCTGCATTAACGAAGGACCGGTTTCCCGGTCACGTATGTAAACACACCGTATTCAGATAAACGCGGACATATCAGGGGCTATATAGTAGCCCCACCATCAAACTCCTATGGCTAAGTGAAAGTGTTAAAGCTATATAGTCTGATTGCCTCGTTCGCCGTGCTACCACCTCCTTAATGGACCAAGATGTTGGATCAAGTGTGATTACATGCTTTGCCGAATACCCCCGCGTTATACACGAGGGGGCTGAAGCCGACGACTGCAAACTTTCAGGTTATATACATATATACATAAACGACCGCACATTAGGCACTACAATACTTCACGGGCAAAGGTATAAATATAACCTTTATTATCAAAAGCATTGTTTTTACAATCAAGATACATGTCATTTGAACATGATATTCTTTGAGCACCGAGCCTCTATCAAACGGGCACCTTCTAAGACTTCTTCAAAATAGTGCTCGGGCGAGTCCTGGCCCCCGGGTGGACCCCTGGTTGCAATATCGGTGGCCTCCATCCTCGCCCAGTATGTCTTAACACGGGCAAGGGCCATCCGCGCACCCTCTATGCACACCGACCGCTTGACAACATCGATATGCGACACAACACGAATAAATCGTTGCACCAAACCAAAATAACTATCCGGACTTGGTTCCTCCTGCCACAGGCGATCCACGACAGCCTTCATGGCATGCCCGGATAACCTATGGAGCTCGGCCCATTCGGCCATTTGCTCGTTCAACAGCAGCGGACGCCTTGGAGTACTGAACTGAGACCAGAACAATCTTTTCGCTTCATGATCTTCTTGATCTCGGAAATACTGTGTCGCATAGGTAGCACTCTTTGTAGGGCTGGAAAAAACTCGAAGCTCGCGAGCTAAACGAGTAGCTTGTGACTCGGCTTGAATCGACTCGAACTCGAAGAATAACGAGTCGAGCCAAGCTTTAATTTAAGATCGTTTATAGACCAAGTTAGACGAGCCAATCTTACGAGTACTTGTGTAACTCGTTAGGCTCGGTAGTCGGTACAAAAGATCAACCACTCCAATACAAAAAAGATAAGCCACTCAGCACCCTATGTTCTAGGCGCACAACACAAGGCCCAGCCGCCTAGGAGACTCATGCATTACAAGGAAATTACAATTGTTTAGTGATATATATGTTTAATATATACATAATCATTTTTATCATTTTGAGGGTTTTATGTTCATATCTTTAACGAGCTTAACAAGCTAAACGAGCTAGCTCGCGAGTTATATGAGTCGAGCCAATCTTGGGTTTAAGCTCGTTATAGTAACGAGTCGAGTCGAGCTAGCTCGCTAACGAAACGAGCTCTAGCGAGTCGAGCCGAGCTGGCTCGACTCGGCTCGAATTCCAGCCCTAACTCTTTGACAAATCCAAGTATGTGTCTGGAGAACTCAACAATTGATCAAGAGGGGCATACTTCGGATCGCCGAATTTAGTTCACAATAAAAAGGGCTTCCCAGCCGCGATCTCACCAGCTTGTCAGAGCTCCTCCCAAGCCGCTCTGATCTCAGAGCGAGTTTCCTTCGCTGCCTATAAGGCCTTTTCTAGGTCAGCCGTTTTTGCTTGGTTTTCCCTTTTGAGAAGCTCATATCGGCTAGCGGCATTCCGTAGCTCAAGAGCCATGTTGGCCATTCTATCCTCACTTTGGCGATGAGCAGCCTGTTCGGCTTTTAATTCACCAGCTGCCTTCTCGGCAGCCGCATTGCTTCTCCTGGCTTGCTCCTTGGCCTGGGCAAGCTTAGCCCGAAGGGTCTCCACAGCGGCAGCACCATCTGCAGTCAAACCATATTATAAATCCGAGCATCATGCTCTTATTAATATTCGCTGACCACCCAAATATACATACCCTATGCCTCGTCAAGCCATTTGTTCACAAGCGTGATGTCTTCATCCCCACATCAAGTTGCCGCTTCAGTTCGACAAATTCGGCAGCCCGGGCAGCTGTCGAGGCTGCAGCCGCCTCTGTACAAAATTGGCAAAATCGTTACATGAGATTATTTCTATTTTTGATCCTCTGTTCACCCTGTTCGGATGGCAACCAGAGTCTTAGGGGCTACTATCTATACACAGTGCACCCGACGTTTACGGTACTTTCAAAAAATATCACATTACGTACCTCAAAGCCTCTTAGCAGGCTCGTAGAAGCTTCATTCAACCCGCTTTTCACGGACAAAATCCTCTCAACCATCGTACCCACTAAGGTACGATGTGCCTCTGACATAGGCGCTTGCTGCAGAAGACCCGTCAATGTGTCCGGCTATATATCGGACAATCCGGGCCTTTTTCTGTTGGTCTCTCTAGGAGCTGAACACCCCGGACCTCGGGCAGCCGAAGAGTTACCTTCTGGCCTTTGTGGATCGGGAGAGATCCTCCGGGATGACACCTCAGGGTCGTCCACCTTATAAGGCGGAGAAGTAGGAGGAGGCGTTTCGCTCTCCATCATCTCCGGAAGAAGATCCCCCGAGGACGAAGATTGTTGAGGGAGACTATAGGCCGAACTGCAAAACATACGTCTCAGTCGTTATTCTCAGGAAAAGAACGGGGTATGCTTACAAAGCACCTTTGTTCACTTACGGCTTGTTTAATGGCTGGCCCCCATGTGGGCTGTGCAGCAACGTTGCCCGCCGGGGCAGGTGTTGGGGAACGTAGCAGAAATTCAAAAAAATTCCTACGAGTCACCAAGATCTATCTATGGAGAGACTAGCAACGAGAGAGAGGGGAGTGCATCTACATACCCTTTTAGATCACTAAGCGGAAGCGTTCAAGAGAACGGGGTTGAAGGAGTCGTACTCGTCGTGATCCAAATCACCGGAGATCCTAGTGCCGAACGGACGACACCTCCGCGTTCAACACACGTACAGCCCGGTGACGTCTCCCACGCCTTGATCCAGCAAGGAGAGAGGGAGAGCTTGAGGAAGACTCCATCCAGCAGCAGCACAACGGCGTGGTGGTGATGGAGGAGCGTGGTAATCCAGCAGGGCTTCGCCAAGCACCGCGAGAGACAAGGAGAAAGAGAGGTAGGGCTGTGCCAGGGAGAGGTGGAAACTCTTGTGTATCGCAGCCCCAAAACCTCAAGTATATATAGGGGAGAGGGAAGGGGTGCGCCACCTTTAGGGTTCCCACCCCAAGGGGTGCGGCAGCCCCAAACCCATCTAGGGTGGCGGCCAAAGGGGGGGAGAGGGGAAACTTGCCCCCCCAAGTAAGGTGGGTGCGCCCCCTCCCCAAACCCTAGGCGCCTCGGGCCCTTGTGGGGGGGCGCACCAGCCCACCTGGGGCTGGTCCCCTCCCACACTTGGCCCATGCATCCCTCTGGGGCTGGTGGCCCCACTTGGTGGACCCCCGGGACCCTCCCGGTGGTCCCGGTACGTTACCGATAACACCCAAAACTTTTCCGGTGACCAAAACAGGACTTCACATATATAAATCTTTACCTCCGGACCATTCTAGAACTCCTCGTGATGTCCGGGATCTCATCCGGGACTCCAAAAAACATTTGGTAACCACATACAAACTTCCTTTATAACCCTAGCGTCATCGAACCTTAAGTGTGTAGACCCTACGGGTTCGGGAACCATGCAGACATGACCGAGACGTTCTCCGGTCAATAACCAACAGCGGGATCTGGATACCCATGCTGGCTCCCACATGTTCCACGATGATCTCATCGGATGAACCACGATGTCGAGGATTCAATCAATCCCGTATTCAATTCCCTTTGTCTAGCAGTATTGTACTTGCCCGAGATTCGATCGTCGGTATGCCGATACCTTGTTCAATCTCGTTACCGGCAAGTCTCTTTACTCGTTCCATAACACATCATCCCGTGATCAACCCCTTGGTCACATTGTGCACATTATGATGATGTCCTACCGAGTGGGCCCAGAGATACCTGTCCGTCAACCGGAGTGACAAATCCCAGTCTTGGTTCGTGCCAACCCAACAGACACTTCCAGAGATACCCGTAGTGCACCTTTATAGCCACCCAGTTACGTTGTGACATTTGCTACACCCAAAGCATTCCTACGGTATCCGGGAGTTGCACAATCTCATGGTCTAAGGAAATGATACTTGACATTAGAAAAGCTTTAGCATACGAACTACACGATCTTTGTGCTAGGCTTAGGATTGGGTCTTGTCCATCACATCATTCTCCTAATGATGTGATCCCGTTATCAACGACATCCAATGTCCATGGTCAGGAAACCGTAACCATCTATTGATCAACGAGCTAGTCAATTAGAGGCTTACTAGGGACATGGTGTTGTCTATGTACCCACACATGTATCTGAGTTTCCTATCAATACAATTATAGCATGGATAATAAACGATTATCATGAACAAGGAAATATAATAATAATAACCAATTTATTATTGCATCTAGGGCATATTTCCAACAGTCTGCCACTTGCACTAGAGTCAATAATCTAGTTCACATTGCCATGTGATTAACACTGATAGGTCACATCGCCATGTGACCAACATCCAAAGAGTTTACTAGTGTCACTAAACTAGTTTCACATCACCATGTGATTAAGACTCAATGAGTTCTGGGGTTTGATCATGTTTTGCTTGTGAGAGAGGTTTTAGTCAACGGGTCCGCAACATTCAGATCCGTATGTATTTCGCAATTCTCTATGTCATATTGTAAATGCTGCTTCCACGCTCCACTTGGAGCTATTCCAAATGGTTGCTCCACTATACGTATCCGGTTTGCTACTCAGAGTTATTCGGATAGGTGTTAAAGATTGCATCGACGTAACCCTTTATGCCGAACTCTTTATCACCTCCATAATCGAGAAACATGTCCTTATTTACTCCAAGGACAATTTTTGACCGCTGTCCAATGATCCGTTCCTGGATCATTCTTGTACCCCTTGACTGACTCATGGCAAGGCACACTTCTGGTGCGGTACACAGCATAGCATACTATAGAGGCTACGTCTGAAGCATAGGGGACGACCTTCATCCTTTCTCTCTCTTCTGCCGTGGTCGAGCTTTAACTCTTAACTTCATACCTTACAACTCAGGCAAGAACTCCTTCTTTGACTGATCCATCTTGAACACCTTCAAGATCATGTCAAGGTATGTGCTCCTTTGAAAGTACCATTTAGCGTTTTTGATCTATCCTCATAGATCTTGATGCTCAATGTTCAAGCAGCTTAATCCAGGTTTTCTATTGAAAAACACTTTTCAAATAACCCTATATGATTTCCAGAAATTCTACATCATTTCTGATCAACAATATGTCAACAACATATACTCATCAGAAATTCTATAGTGCTCCCACTCACTTCTTTGGAAATACAAGTTTCTCATAAACTTCGTATAAACCCAAAATCTTTGATCATCTCATCAAAGCGTACATTCCAACTCCGAGATGCTTACTCCAGTCCTTAGAAGGATTGCTGGAGCTTTGCATATTTGTTAGCGTTTTCAGGATTGACAAAACCTTCTGGTTGTATCACATACAACCTTTCCTCAAGGATATCATCGAGGAAACAATGTTTTGACATCCTATATGCAAGATTTCATAAATCATGCAGTAATTGCTAATATAATTCCAACAGACTCTTAGCATCGCTACGAGTGAGAAAGTCTCATCGTAGTCAACTCCTTGAACTTGTCGGAAAACATCTTAACGACAAGTCGAGCTTTCTTAATGGTGATACTTACCATCATCGTCTGTCTTCCTTTTAAAATCCATCTGTACCCAACGGCCTTACGACCATCAAGTATTTCTTCCAAAGTCATGGATCCTCTCTCGGATTTTATGGCCTCGAGCCATTCGTCGGAATCCGGGCCCACCATCGCTTCTCCATAGCTCGTAGGTTCATTGTTGTCTAGCAACATGACCTCTAAGACAGGATTGCGTACCACTCTGAAGTAGTACGCGTCCTTGTCGACCTACGAGGTTCGGTAGTGACTTGATCCGAAGCATCATGATCACTATCATCAACTTCCACTTCAATGGGTGTAGGTGCCACATGAACAACTTCCTGTGCCCTGCTACACACTGGTTGAAGTGATGGTTCAATAACCTCATCAAGTCTCCACCATCCTCCCACTCAATTCTTTCGAGAGAAACTTTTCCTCGAGAAAGGACCCGTTTGTAGAAACAATCACTTTTGCTTCCGGATCTGAAATAGGAGGTATACCCAACTGTTTTGGGTGTCCTATGAATATGTATTTATCCGCTTTGGGTTCGAGCTTATCAGGATGAAACTTTTTCACATATAGCAGCCCCAAACTTTCAAGAAACGACAATTTAGGTTTCTCTAAACCATAGTTCATACGGTGTCATCTCAATGGAATTACGTGGTGCCCTATTTAAAGTGAGTGCGGTTGTCTCTAATGCCTAACCCGTGAACGATAGTGGTAATTCGATAAGAGACATCATGGTACGCACCATATCCAATAGGGTGCAACTATGATGTTCGGACACACCCTCAAACTATGGTGTTCCAGGCGGTATTAATTGTGAAACAATTTCCACAATGTCTTAATTGCATGCCAAAGCTCGTAACTCAGATACTCATCTCTATGATCATATCATAGACATTTTATCCTCTTGTCACGATGATCTTCAACTTCACTCTGGAATTACTTGAACCATTCAATAATTCAGACTTGTGTTTCATCAAGTAAATATACTCAGTATCTACTCAAATCATCCGTGAAGTAAGAACATAACGATATCCACTGCATGCCTCAGCACTCATTGGACTGCACACATCAAAATGTGTTACTTCGAACAAGTTGCTATCTTGTTCCATCCTACTGAAAACGAGGCTTTTCAGTCATCTTGCCCATGTGGTATGATTTGCATATCTCAAGTGATTCAAAATCAAGTGAGTCCGAACGATCCATCTGCATGGAGTTTCTTCATGCGTATACACCAATAGACATGGTTCGCATGTCTCAAACCTTTCAAAAACGAGTGAGTCCAAAGATCCATCAACATGGAGCTTCTTCATGCGTTTTACACCAATATGACTTATATGGCAGTGCCACAAGTAAGTGGTACTATCATTACTATCTTATATCTTGTTGGCATGAACATGTGTATCACTACGATCGAGATTCAATAAACCATTCATTTTAGGTGCAAGACCATTGAAGGTATTATTCAAATAAACAGAGTAACCATTATTCTCCTTAAATGAATAGCCGTATTGCGATAGACATAATCCAATCATGTCTATGCTCAACGCAAACACCAAATCTCGATGGTAGAGGGAGCGTGCGATGCTTGATCACATCAACCTTGGAAACACTTCCAACACATATCGTCAGCTCACCTTTAGCTAGTCTCCGTTTATTCCGTAGCTTTTATTTCGAGTTACTAACACTTATCAACCAAACCGGTATCTAATACCCTGGTGCTACTAGGAGTACTAGTAAAGTACACATTAACATAATGTATATCCAATAAATTTCTATCGACCTTGCCAGCCTTCTCATCTACCAAGTATCTAGGGTAATTTTGCTCCAGTGGCTGTTCCCCTCATTACAGAAGCACTTAGTCTCGGGTTTGGGTTCAACCGTGGGTTTCTTCACTGGAGCAGCAACTGATTTGTCGTTTCATGAAGTACCCCTTCTTGCTCTCGCCCTTTCTTGAAACTAGTCGTTTCACTAACCATCAACAATTGATGCTCCTTCTTGATTTCTACATTCGCGGTGTCGAACATTGCGAATAGCTCAAGGATCATCATATCTATCCCTGATATGTTATAGTTCATCACGAAGCTCTAGCAGCTTGGTGGCAATGACTTTGGAGAAAGATCACTATCTCATCTGGAAGGTCAACTCCCACTTGATTCAAGTAATTGTTGTACTCAGACAATCTGAGCACAAGCTCAAGATTGAGCTTTTCTCCCTTAGTTTGCAGGCTAAGAAAATCGTCGGAGGTCTTATACCTCTTAATGTGGGCACGAGCCTGAAATCCAAATTTTAGCCCTCGAAACATGTCATATGTTCCGCGACGTTTCGAAAACGTCTTTGGTGCCTCAACTCTAAACCGTTTAACTGAACTGTCACGTAGTTATCAAAACGTGTATGTCCGATGTTCGCAACATCCACAGACAACATTCGGGGTTCAGCACACTGAGCGGTGCATTAAGGACATAAGCTTTCTACTGTCCGCATAATCGCTACTGTCAACTTTCAACTATATTTTCTCTAGGAACATATCTAAAACTGTAGAACTACAGCGCGAGCTATGACATAATTTGCAAAGGGTTTTTGACTATGTTCAGGATAATTAAGTTCATCTAATGAGCTCCCACTCAGATAGACATCCGGAACTCCTCGTGACGTCCGGGATCTCATCCAGGACTCCGAACAACATTCGGTAACCACATACAAACTTCCTTTATAACCCTAGCGTCATTGAACCTTAAGTGTGTAGACCCTACGGATTCGGGAACCATGCAGACATGACCGAGACGTTCTCCGGTCAATAACCAAAAGCGGGATCTGGATACCCATGCTGGCTCCCACATGTTCCACGATGATCTCATCAGATGAACCACGATGTTGAGGATTCAATCAATCCCGTATTCAATTCCCTTTGTCTAGCGGTATTGTACTTGCCCGAGATTCGATCGTCGGTATGCCGATACCTTGTTCAATCTCGTTACCGGCAAGTCTCTTTACTCGTTCCGTAACACATCATCCCGTGATCAACCCCTTGGTCACATTGTGCACATTATGATGATGTCCTACTGAGTGGGCCCAGAGATACCTCTCCGTCAACCGGAGTGACAAATCCCAGTCTCGATTCGTGCCAACCCAACAGACACTTTCAGAGATACACGTAGTGCACCTTTATAGCCACCCAGTTACGTTGTGACATTTGCTACACCCAAAGCATTCCTACGGTATCCGGGAGTTACACAATCTCATGGTCTAAGGAAATGATACTTGACATTAGAAAAGCTTTAGCATACGAACTACACGATCTTTGTGCTAGGATTAGGATTGGGTCTTGTCCATCACATCATTCTCCTAATGATGTGATCCCGTTATCAACGACATCCAATGTCCATGGTCAGGAAACCGTAACCATCTAGTGATCAACGAGCTAGTCAATTAGAGGCTTACTAGGGACATGGTGTTGTCTATGTACCCACACATGTATCTGAGTTTCCTATCAATACAATTATAGCATGGATAATAAACGATTATCATGAACAAGGAAATATAATAATAATAACCAATTTATTATTGCATCTAGGGCATATTTCCAATAGCAGGGGCCCTTGATAAAGGTTTCTTCCCTCGTTTGGAGACCTCTGCTTCCAAGTCTTCGGGGGCAGCCCTTTTCTTCCCGTGGGGAGAGGGGATACTGGATTCTCCTCCCCGTTCATCCTCCAACACGGGAGTACCAATTTCCCCAGTTACGATGCGTAATGTACCTCTAGTGTGAAGTCTGCTTTCAGCTTCCCTATTCCTCTCTGTGTCCTTCCTTGATGGCACTTGATAAGGTGCACGAGCCAGCATCCTGTTTAATATAGGATCCGCTGAATCTTTGGGAAGGGGGGCCGAACACCTGATCCTCTCCGCCTTTCTTATCCAGCCCTGGCCGAGGATGGTTTTTCAGGATAATGTTGTGACAAATAAAATGACAGCATGTTCGGTTGCGGAATTACTTACCTGGGTATCTAGATGGTTGCAATCGAGGCCTGCATCCTCTGTTGTGTCCGGAGACTTCATTTGTGATCCAAAGAATAATTGATACATCCCTTCGAGCGTCATGCCGAAGAAGTGTCAAACAGTTCGCGGTCCTTCCGGGTTGAACTCCCACATACGGAGAGGTCGACGTTGGCATGACAGGACCCGACGAACTAGCATTACTTGGATTACTTTGACAAGACTGATGTCCTTCTTAATGAGATCCTGAATGCATCTTTGCAATGTCCGCACGTCATCAACCGATCCCCAGTCCAGCCCCTTGTTGACCCATGATGCAAGCTATGGCGGAGGAGCGAAGCGGAAGGCAGGGGCGGCCGCCCACTTTCTACCTCGGGGTGCTATGATATAAAAACCACTCCCGTTGCCATAGGTCGGAAACTTCCGAAGGAAATATGCCCTAGAGGCAATAATAAAGTTATTATTTATTTCCTTATAATCATGATAAATGTTTATTATTCATGCTAGAATTGTATTTACCGGAAACATAATACATGTGTGAATACATAGACAAACAAAGTGTCACTAGTATGCCTCTACTTGACTAGCTCGTTAATCAAAGATGGTTATGTTTCCTAACCATGAACAATGAGTTGTTATTTGATTAACGAGGTCACATCATTAGTAGAATGATCTGATTGACATGACCCATTCCATTAGCTTAGCACCCGATCGTTTAGTATGTTGCTATTGCTTTCTTCATGACTTATACATGTTCCTATGACTATGAGATTATGCAACTCCCGTTTACCGGAGGAACACTTTGGGTACTACCAAACGTCACAACGTAACTGGGTGATTATAAAGGAGTATTACAGGTGTCTCCAATGGTCGATGTTGGGTTGGCGTATTTCGAGATTAGGATTTGTCACTCCGATTGTCGGAGAGGTATCTCTGGGCCCTCTCGGTAATACACATCACATAAGCCTTGCAAGCATTACAACTAATATGTTAGTTGTGAGATGATGTATTACGGAACGAGTAAAGAGACTTGCCGGTAATGAGATTGAACTAGGTATTGGATACCGACGATCGAATCTCGGGCAAGTAACATACCGATGACAAAGGGAACAACGTATGTTGTTATGCGGTCTGACCGATAAAGATCTTCGTAGAATATGTAGGAGCCAATATGGGCATCCAGGTCCCGCTATTGGTTATTGACCAGAGACATGTCTCGGTCATGTCTACATTGTTCTCGAACCCGTAGGGTCCGCACGCTTAAGGTTACGATGACAGTTATATTATGAGTTTATGCATTTTGATGTACCGAAGGTTGTTCGGAGTCCCGGATGTGATCACGGACATGACGAGGAGTCTCGAAATGGTCGAGACATAAAGATTGATATATTGGAAGCCTATATTTGGATATCGGAAGTGTTCCGGGTGAAATCGGGATTTTACCGGAATACCGGGAGGGTTACCGGAACCCCCCGGGAGCTATTTGGGCCATAGTGGGCCTTAGTGGAAAAGAGAAGGGGCTGCCCTAGATGGGCTGCGCCCCCCCTTCCCCTAGTCCTATTAGGACTAGGAGAGGTGGCCGGCCCCCTCCTCCTCTTTTCCCCTCCGAGGAATCCTAGTTGGACTAGGATTGGAGGGGGAATCCTACTCCCAGAGGGAGTAGGACTCTCCTGCGCCTCCCCCCCTTGGCCGGCCAGCCTCCCCTCCTCTCCTCCTTTATATACGGAGGCAGGGGCACCTCTAAACACACAAGTTGACACAAGTTGATCCACGTGATCGATTCCTTAGCCGTGTGCGGTGCCCCCTGCCACCATATTCCTCGATAATACTGTAGCGGAGTTTAGGCGAAGCCCTGCTGCTGTAGTTCATCAAGATCGTCACCACGCCGTCATGCTGACGAAACTCTTCCCCGACACTTTGCTGGATCGGAGTCCAGGGATCGTCATCGAGCTGAACGTGTGCTCGAACTCGGAGGTGCCGTAGTTTCGGTGCTTGATCGGTTGGATCGAGAAGACGTACGACTACTTCCTCTACGTCGTGTCATCGCTTCCGCAGTCGGTCTGCGTTGGGTACGTAGACAATACTCTCCCCTCGTTGCTATGCATCACATGATCTTGCGTGTGCGTAGGAATTTTTTTGAAATTACTACGAAACCCTACAGTGGCATCCGAGCCTAGGTTATTGATGTTGATGTTATATGCACGAGTAGAACACAAGTGAGTTGTGGACGATACAAGTCATACTGCCTACCAGCATGTCATATTTTGGTTCGGCGGTATTGTTGGACGAGACGACCCAGACCAACCTTACGCGTACGCTTACGCGAGACCGGTTCCCTCGACGTGCTTTGCACAGAGATGGCTTGCGGGCGACTGTCTCTCCAACTTTAGTTGAACCAAGTATGGCTACGCCCGGTCCTTGCGAAGGTTAAAACGGAGTCTATTTGACAAACTATCGTTGTGGTTTTGATGCGTAGGTGAGATTGGTTCTTACTTAAGCCCGTAGCAGCCACGTAAAACAAGCAACAACAAAGTAGAGGACGTCTAACTTGTTTTTGCAGGGCATGTTGTGATGTGATATGGTCAAAGCATGATGCCGAATTTTATTGTATGAGATGATCATGTTTTGTAACCGAGTTATCGGCAACTGGCAGGAGCCATATGGTTGTCGCTTTATTGTATGCAATGCAATCGCGATGTAATGCTTTACTTTATTACTAAACGGTAGTGATAGTCGTGGAAGCATAAGATTGGCGAGACGACAACGATGCTACGATGGAGATCAAGGTGTCGCGCCGGTGACGATGGTGATCATGACGGTGCTTCGGAGATGGAGATCACAAGCACAAGATGATGATGACCATATCATATCACTTATATTGATTGCATGTGATGTTTATCTTTTTATGCATCTTATCTTGCTTTGATTGACGGTAGCATTATAAGATGATCTCTCACTAAATTATCAAGAAGTGTTCTCCCTGAGTATGCACCGTTGCCAAAGTTCGTCGTGCCCAGACACCACGTGATGATCGGGTGTGATAAGCTCTACGTCCATCTACAACGGGTGCAAGCCAGTTTTGCACACGCAGAATACTCACGTTAAACTTGACGAGCCTAGCATATGCAGATATGGCCTCGGAACACGGAGACCGAAAGGTCGAGCGTGAATCATATAGTAGATATGATCAACATAACGATGTTCACCATTGAAAACTACTCCATCTCACGTGATGATCGGTCATGGTTTAGTTGATTTGGATCACGTAATCACTTAGAGGATTAGAGGGATGTCTATCTAAGTGGGAGTTCTTAAATAATATGATTAATTGAACTTAAATTTATCATGAACTTAGTACCTGATAGTATCTTGCTTGTTTATGTTGATTGTAGATAGATGGCTCGTGCTGTTGTTCCGTTGAATTTTAATGCGTTCCTTGAGAAAGCAAAGTTGAAAGATGATGGTAGCAATTACACGGACTGGGTCCGTAACTTGAGGATTATCCTCATTGCTGCACAGAAAAATTACGTCCTGGAAGCATCACTGGGTGCCAGGCCTGCTGCTGGAGCAACACCAGATGTTATGAACGTCTGGCAGAGCAAAGCTGATGACTACTCGATAGTTCAGTGTGCCATGCTTTACGGCTTAGAATCGGGACTTCAATGACGTTTTGAACGTCATGGAGCATATGAGATGTTCCAGGAGTTGAAGTTAATATTTCAAGCAAATGCCCGAATTGAGAGATATGAAGTCTCCAATAAGTTCTATAGCTGCAAGATGGAGGAGAACAGTTCTGTCAGTGAGCATATACTCAAAATGTCTGGGTATAATAATCACTTGATTCAATTGGGAGTTAATCTTCCGGATGATTGCGTCATTGACAGAATTCTCCAATCACTGCCACCAAGCTACAAGAGCTTCGTGATGAACTATAATATGCAAGGGATGAACAAGACTATTCCCGAGCTCTTCGCAATGCTGAAAGCTGCGAAGGTAGAAATCAAGAAGGAGCATCAAGTGTTGATGGTTAACAAGACCACTAGTTTCAAGAAAAAGGGCAAAGGGAAGAAAAAGGGGAACTTCAAGAAGAACGGCAAGCAAGTTGCTGCTCAAGAGAAGAAACCCAAGTCTGGACCTAAGCCTGAAACTGAGTGCTTCTACTGCAAGCAGACTGGTCACTGGAAGCGGAACTGCCCCAAGTATTTGGCGGATAAGAAGGATGGCAAGGTGAACAAAGGTATATGTGATATACATGTTATTGATGTGTACCTTACTAGAGCTCGCAGTAGCACCTGGGTATTTGATACTGGTTCTGTTGCTAATATTTGCAACTCGAAACAGGGACTACGGAATAAGCGGGCACTGGCAAAGGACGAGGTGACGATGCGCGTGGGAAACGGTTCCAAAGTCGATGTGATCGCAGTCGGCACGCTACCTCTACATCTACCTTCGGGATTAATATTAGACCTAAATAATTGTTATTTGGTGCCAGCGTTGAGCATGAACATTATATCTAGATCTTGTTTAATGCGAGACGGTTATTCATTTAAATCAGAGAATAATGGTTGTTCTATTTATATGAGTAATATCTTTTATGGTCATGCACCCTTGAAGAGTGGTCTATTCTTATTGAATCTCGATAGTAGTAATACACATATTCATAATATTGAAGCCAAAAGATGCAGAGTTGATAATGAAAGTGCAACTTATTTGTGGCACTGTCGTTTAGGTCATATCGGTATAAAGCGCATGAAGAAACTCCATGCTGATGGACTTTTGGAACCACTTGATTATGAATCACTTGGTACTTGCGAACCGTGCCTCATGGGCAAGATGACTAAAACACCGTTCTCCGGTACTATGGAGAGAGCAACAGATTTGTTGGAAATCATACATACCGATGTATGTGGCCCGATGAATATTGAGGCCCGTGGCGGATATCGTTATTTTCTCACCTTCACAGATGATTTAAGCAGATATGGGTATATCTACTTAATGAAACATAAGTCTGAAACATTTGAAAAGTTCAAAGAATTTCAGAGTGAAGTTGAAAATCATTGTAACAAGAAAATAAAGTTTCTACGATCTGATCGTGGAGGAGAATATTTGAGTTACGAGTTTGGTGTACATTTGAAAAACTGTGGAATAGTTTCGCAACTCACGCCACCCGGAACACCACAGCGTAATGGTGTGTCCGAACGTTGTAATCGTACTTTACTAGATATGGTGCGATCTATGATGTCTCTTACTGATTTACCGCTATCTTTTTGGGGATATGCTTTAGAGACGGCCGCATTCACGTTAAATAGGGCACCATCAAAATCCGTTGAGACAACGCCTTATGAACTGTGGTTTGGCAAGAAACCAAAGTTGTCGTTTCTTAAAGTTTGGGGCTGCGATGCTTATGTGAAAAAGCTTCAATTTGATAAGCTCGAACCCAAATCGGAGAAATGTGTCTTCATAGGATACCCAAAGGAAACTGTTGGGTACACCTTCTATCACAGATCCGAAGGCAAGACATTCGTTGCTAAGAATGGATCATTTCTAGAGAAGGAGTTTCTCTCGAAAGAAGTGAGTGGGAGGAAAGTAGAACTTGACGAGGTAACTGTACCCGCTCCCTTACTGGAAAGTAGTTCATCACAGAAAACTGTTTCAGTGACACCTACACCAGTTAGTGAGGAAGCCAATGATAATGATCATGAAACTTCAGATCAAGATACTGCTGAACCTCGTAGATCAACCAGAGTAAGATCCGCACCAGAGTGGTACGGTAATCCTGTTCTGGAGGTCATGCTACTAGATCATGATGAACCTACGAACTATGAAGAAGCGATGGTGAGCCCAGATTCCGCAAAGTGGCTTGAAGCCATGAAATCTGAGATGGGATCCATGTATGAGAACAAAGTATGGACTTTGGTTGACTTGCCCGATGATCGGCAAGCAATTGAGAATAAATGGATCTTTAAGAAGAAGACTGACGCTGATGGTAATGTTACTGTCTACAAAGCTCGACTTGTCGCAAAAGGTTTTCGGCAAGTTCAAGGGATTGACTACGATGAGACCTTCTCACCCGTAGCGATGCTTAAGTCCGTCCGAATCATGTTAGCAATTGCCGCATTTTATGATTATGAAATTTGGCAAATGGATGTCAAAACTGCATTTCTGAATGGATTTCTGGAAGAAGAGTTGTATATGATGCAACCAGAAGGTTTTTTCGATCCAAAGGGAGCTAACAAAGTGTGCAAGCTCCAGCGATCCATTTATGGACTGGTGCAAGCCTCTCGGAGTTGGAATAAACGTTTTGATAGTGTGATCAAAGCATTTGGTTTTATACAGACTTTCGGAGAAGCCTGTATTTACAAGAAAGTGAGTGGGAGCTCTGTAGCATTTCTGATATTATATGTGGATGACATATTACTGATTGGAAATGACATAGAATTTCTGGATAGCATAAAGGGATACTTGAATAAAAGTTTTTCAATGAAAGACCTCGGTGAAGCTGCTTACATATTAGGCATTAAGATCTATAGAGATAGATCAAGACGCTTAATTGGACTTTCACAAAGCACATACCTTGACAAGATTTTGAAGAAATTCAAAATGGATCAAGCAAAGAAAGGATTCTTGCCTGTATTACAAGGTGTGAAATTTAGTAAGACTCAATGCCCGACCACTGCAGAAGATAGAGAGAATATGAAAGATGTTCCCTATGCATCAGCCATAGGCTCTATCATGTATGCAATGCTGTGTACCAGACCTGATGTGTGCCTTGCTATAAGTTTAGCAGGGAGGTACCAAAGTAATCCAGGAGTGGATCACTGGACAGCGGTCAAGAACATCCTGAAATACCTGAAAAGGACTAAGGATATGTTTCTCGTATATGGAGGTGACAAAGAGCTCATCGTAAAAGGTTACGTTGATGCAAGCTTTGACACTGATCCAGACGATTCTAAATCGCAAACCGGATACGTGTTTACATTAAACGGTGGAGCTGTCAGTTGGTGCAGTTCTAAACAAAGCGTCGTAGCGGGATCTACATGTGAAGCGGAATACATAGCTGCTTCGGAAGCAGCAAATGAAGGAGTCTGGATGAAGGAGTTCATATCCGATCTAGGTGTCATACCTAGTGCATCGGGTCCAATGAAAATCTTTTGTGACAATACTGGTGCAATTGCCTTGGCAAAGGAATCCAGATTTCACAAAAGGACCAAACACATCAAGAGACGCTTCAACTCCATCCGGGATCTAGTCCAGGTGGGAGACATAGAGATTTGCAAGATACATACGGATCTGAATGTTGCAGACCCGTTGACTAAGCCTCTTCCACGAGAAAAACATGATCAGCACCAAAGCTCCATGGGTGTTAGAATCATTACAGTGTAATCTAGATTATTGACTCTAGTGCAAGTGGGAGACTGAAGGAAATATGCCCTAGAGGCAATAATAAAGTTATTATTTATTTCCTTATAATCATGATAAATGTTTATTATTCATGCTAGAATTGTATTTACCGGAAACATAATACATGTGTGAATACATAGACAAACAAAGTGTCACTAGTATGCCTCTACTTGACTAGCTCGTTAATCAAAGATGGTTATGTTTCCTAACCATGAACAATGAGTTGTTATTTGATTAACGAGGTCACATCATTAGTAGAATGATCTGATTGACATGACCCATTCCATTAGCTTAGCACCCGATCGTTTAGTATGTTGCTATTGCTTTCTTCATGACTTATACATGTTCCTATGACTATGAGATTATGCAACTCCCGTTTACCGGAGGAACACTTTGGGTACTACCAAACATCACAACGTAACTGGGTGATTATAAAGGAGTACTACAGGTGTCTCCAATGGTCGATGTTGGGTTGGCGTATTTCGAGATTAGGATTTGTCACTCCGATTGTCGGAGAGGTATCTCTGGGCCCTCTCGGTAATACACATCACATAAAGCCTTGCAAGCATTACAACTAATATGTTAGTTGTGAGATGATGTATTACGTAACGAGTAAAGAGACTTGCCGGTAACGAGATTGAACTAGGTATTGGATACCGACGATCGAATCTCGGGCAAGTAACATACCGATGACAAAGGGAACAACGTATGTTGTTATGCGGTCTGACCGATAAAGATCTTCGTAGAATATGTAGGAGCCAATATGGGCATCCAGGTCCCGCTATTGGTTATTGACCGGAGACGTGTCTCGGTCATGTCTACATTGTTCTCGAACCCGTAGGGTCCGCACGCTTAAGGTTACGATGACAGTTATATTATGAGTTTATGCATTTTGATGTACCGAAGGTTGTTCGGAGTCCCGGATGTGATCACGGACATGACGAGGAGTCTCGAAATGGTCGAGACGTAAAGATTGATATATTGGAAGCCTATATTTGGATATCGGAAGTGTTCCGGGTGAAATCGGGATTTTACCGGAATACCGGGAGGGTTACCGGAACCCCCCGGGAGCTATTTGGGCCATAGTGGGCCTTAGTGGAAAAGAGAAGGGGCTGCCCTAGTTGGGCTGTGCGCGCCCCTTCCCCTAGTCCTATTAGGACTAGGAGAGGTGGCCGGCCCCCTCCTCCTCTTTTCCCCTCCGAGGAATCCTAGTTGGACTAGGATTGGAGGGGGAATCCTACTCCCAGAGGGAGTAGGACTCTCCTGCGCCTCCCCCCCTTGGCCGGCCAGCCTCCCCTCCTCTCCTCCTTTATATACGGAGGCAGGGGCACCTCTAAACACACAAGTTGACACAAGTTGATCCACGTGATCGATTCCTTAGCCGTGTGCGGTGCCCCCTGCCACCATATTCCTCGATAATACTGTAGCGGAGTTTAGGCGAAGCCCTGCTGCTGTAGTTCATCAAGATCGTCACCACGCCGTCGTGCTGACGAAACTCTTCCCCGACACTTTGCTAGATCGGAGTCCGGGGATCGTCATCGAGCTGAACGTGTGCTCGAACTCGGAGGTGCCATAGTTTCGGTGCTTGATCGGTTGGATCGAGAAGACGTACGACTACTTCCTCTACGTCGTGTCATCGCTTCCGCAGTCGGTCTGCGTTGGGTACGTAGACAATACTCTCCCCTCGTTGCTATGCATCACATGATCTTGCGTGTGCGTAGGAAATTTTTTGAAATTACTACGAAACCCTACAACTTCCGGGAAGGAACCCTTTGGCCATAAAACATCGGCACCTTTGCTTATTATAGCGCCTCCGCACTCCGCGTGTCGCCCGTCGATCATCCTCGACTTCACATTGAAGGTCTTGAGACATAAGCCGAAGTGTGGGGTAGTGCGGAGGAAGGCCTACACACAACGATGAACATTGAGATGTGAAGGAAGGAATCTATGGCTAGATCATGAAAATCTAACCCGTAATAGAACATGAGCCCTCTAACAAAGGGATGAAGACCAAAGCCTAGCCCTCGGAGGAAGTGGGAGATGAATACGACACTCTCATTGGGTTGTGGAGCAGGGATAACCTGCCCTGGAGCAGGAAGCCTGTGAAGGATTTTGGCGGTTAAGTACCTAGCCTCCCTAAGCTTCATGATGTCCTCCTTTGTGACAGAAGAGGCCATCCACCGGGCTTGAAGGCTGGATCCGGACATGGTTGGAGGTCCGAAGCGCTTGGACTGAGCCTCGGGTATTGGAATTCGAGGTGGGGGAAGGGAAGGATCAAGCGTGGAAAGAAAAGGACAGGTCTTGACCTCTTTATAAAGGGGATGAATGTCAAGCGTCCTCCGCGCGGCCGTTTGGAACTTGCCTAATCCAAGGAGTCATACTAATGGAGTGGTTGGGTTACCCACGCCCGTATTTATGAGAATCCCGTGATAAGGGGGCACGATCTCTGCCTCGACAAGACGTGCCAATGAAACCGCCTCGCGAAACGTGTAGTGGCAGGTTGGAGAAACGGTTTGAATAATAACCGGGCCGCGGCGTGATGTCACGCTATGGAAAAGTTGTCAGCAGATTAGACTCGTGGAATATTGTACTCTCTATGGTAGTATGTGGAATTTGTTTTGTAGAGCCGGACACAATTCTTGCGTTCAAGATCTACTTTGGAGTATTCAGAGAAGGAATCCGCCTTGCAATGCCGAAGACAATTTGGACGCCGGACTCATCGTCATTGAAGTCTGGTTCAGGGGCTACTGAGGGAGTCCTGTATTAGGGGGTCCTCGGACAGCCGGACTATATGCTTATGCCGGACTGTTGGACTATGAAGATACAAGATTGAAGACTTCGCCCCGTGTCTGGGTGGGACTCTCCTTTGCGTGGAAGGCAAGCTTGGCAATTCGGATATGTAGATTCCCTTCTCTGTAACCGACTCTATGTAACCCTAGCCCCCTCCGGTGTCTATATAAACCGGAGGGTTTAGTCCGTAGTACATATACAACCATAATCATAGGCTAGCTTCTAGGGTTTAGCCTCTATGATCTCGTGGTAGATCAACTCTTGTAATACTCATATCATCAAGATCAATCAAGCAGGAAGTAGGGTATTACCTCCATAGAGAGGGCCCGAACCTGGGTAAACATCGTGTCCCCCGCCTCCTGTTACCATTAGCCTTAGACGCACAGTTCGGGACCCCCTACCCGAGATCCGTTGGTTTTGACACCGACACCCCCTACCCGAGATCAGCCATTTTTGACACCGATAGTGGGCGCGCCCTAGTGCCTTGTGGGCACCTGATGGGTCCCCTCTGGTATTTCTTTCTTCTAGTATTTTTTATATATTCCAAAATAATTCTTGGTGAAATTTCAGCTCATTTGGAGTTGTGCAAAATATGTATCTCTGATGTAGCTTTTTAGGTCCAGAATTCCAGCTGCCGGCAATCTCCCTCTTCGTGCAAATCTTGCAAATTAAGAGAGAAAAGGCATTATAATTACACCACAAAGTATTATTTCGATGAAAAATATCATAAATAATCATAGGAAAACATGATGCAGAATGGACGTATCACGCCACCTCGTCGATGTTCATGCAGCCAGTTTCTTTCTCTGCCAGCATGGCGCGGCTATACGTGTGTCGACGGCGGATGGCGCGGTCGTAGGCACGGGAGCGCGCGGTATGACGCTGCATCGTCGACAGCAGCAACGATGCCCGTGCCGCCGTGCTTCCCGCCATGCCGGCCTGGAGCAACTCGCCACTCCTTCGTGAGTTGGCTTAGAGCAGTGAGTTGCTGAACTACGCGCCGGCTTGGGGCAGCACCTTGCTCTGTCGGGCCAGGCGCGGGCGGTGGAGCAGCGAGCCGTCTCGCTCTTACCCGACGGGCTCGATGGGCCACCCAGCTGGCTTGTAGGCGGGAAAACTGCTCTTCCGGCTCGTCGGATGCCATCGAAAGGGTGGAGAAGGAGAAGATGGGGAGTAGACTTGGTGGTGCGATTCTTGCCCGACATCTAGACTCGTTTAGATACAGGGCGGACGGAAGGAGCTTGCCTGGCGTTGCATTTATTGTCGATGTGGAGTGATGATGGCTAGATTATCTCGAGAGGGAGGGGCTTGGAGAATGACCTCTTGATGGTTTCACGTCTAAGTAGCAATCCGAATTTTGTTCAGAGACAACAACCATTTTTCTCAAAAAGGGAGTACCCCGTACTCTGCATCACATCATACACCCAACCATTTTATTAAACACGAATCAAGTTAAAGTCATTGTGTACTAAACAATAACACAAATAAAAAGGAAACACGATTATAACCTGTCGAAGTCGAGATTACATAGCTCATCCACATCATCTATGAATGGCTCACTAGTCTTGGCCTTCTTCGACTCGGTGGAGGAGTGGTGGGCAAGCACATGCGCCGATGGCACGCCGAACCGCCAAGCCAAGGCCTCCCTCACCATGCTCGTCTCATGGACAATTTGGAACGAGCGTAATGCAAGAGTGTTCAAACATAAGAGTGCTCCACCGCCAATCTTGCTTTCCTCAATCGCCACTGAGGACAACCTTTGGGTCGTCGCCGGTGCAAAGAAGTTAGGGGCTTTTATTTCACGCGAGTAATCCGCATGCCGCGTTTTGGGTTTCTTGTAACAGACTCTTTTCTATCTTAATTAATGGATGAGGCAAAGCTTTTACCTCCATTTCAAAAAAAAAAAACTGATTGAATAAACAATGCGCAACCATTTCTAGGCGGCTACACCAAAAGGCCATAAGTGCCCAAACGCCCACATGCCGAAATGATGATGGTCACATACAAATTGAATCTGTAGCCCTATAGATAACCTGTAGGAAATTAGGAGTAGATGATTTGGTAGTTCCACATTGCACAGAAAATGACGCAAACTCCCACACCAACTTAGCCCTTTAGCTTATGGTGAATATCACCCAACCACTTTTCAAACAGATTTGGAATACTTGTTGGCGGTGCTAAAGTTTAATAAATATATAATGCAAATTTTAATTAAAACATTTTTTTAATCAAAAATGAAGGTAGAAGATTTGCCTCATTGATTAATTAAAAACTGAGAAATGAAATTTGATTGCTTACTTAACGAAAAACTGAGAAAACATGATTGTATGCGGACTACTCTCAAAACATGAATCTCGATGACCGCCTGGTAGACGAACAAACTCTCTCCATCCTGCTACAACCGCAAACCCTTAACAAATGGATCATAACAACGTAAAGACGCACCCATTGGAAACACACCGACAAAGACATCAGACATCGGACACGATAACCATCCATGAAGCAGCCACAAACACCCTCTCTCGCTCAACTCTCATTGCTTCTCGTCGATGATGTTTAGCCGTGGAATTAAAATGTTTGATCGTTGAGTAGAGTTCGTGCTTGCTAATCCACGACTAAAGATATTGTTTCCTCCTTTTTACAAGTTTTATTAGTTTACGTGGAATCGCTTTGTCGGACTCTGTTGAATAATTAATAAAGATGTATGTGTGCATCCCCTAATTCAGAGGTCGGGGTAATCCTCCTTAAAAATGAAAAAAAGCTTATGTGAAAGAGAAATACATATTCAACCCTTCTAAAGTAAAATAAAATAAAAAAGCCTGGCATCACCATTTGATTCATCTTGTTTATTGTTCAGAACAAAACGGAAGGGTGAGAGACGTGGGAAGCACAAATATCACGACCTGAAAATGCGTCAGCATTTTTTCAGGGAAAAAATGGCATGTGCATGCACGCGTGCTGGTCAAAACGAGTGCGTCCATGAAAAATGCCGATTTTGTTTCGTCGAGTCAATCGAGAACGATTCCACATGCTTTCTTCACGCATTCGGTATCCAACCATTCTCCCTTCCTCCTACGAAGAGAAACAATTTCCCAAGGGAAAATGGAAGAGACGAGATGCGTTTTTTCTTGTAAGGAAGAGCAAAACAAAAGGCACGATCGCTTCTTGGGGGCCGAGATAGATACGATCATACGACGACGCAGTTTGTGAGGCATGTGGGCAGAGAAATGCGCAAACAGCAGCTTACCGTGCAAGCCACTGTCTCCACACCACTGGCCGTGCTGCCGTTGCATCCGTAAACTTTGCAAGTGCCCGGAGAAAGCAGGGCTTGGGCTCGCGCCAAATAATAACACGGTTAGGTTAGGTTAGGGTTGGGTTCGCCATGTGCGTGATCCCCCAAATTCGGCCACCGCCGAACACCCGCGATGGACGCAATAATCAGACAGGAGAGTTTGTGCATAATAATTAAACTAAACCAGTCCTACTTAAACTAAACAGAGCTCATCAGCACCGTCTCTGTCAGCTCATCTCACCGGCTGCGCTTCTGTCTTGCTGAATCGAACCTAGCTGTTATTATTCCTTCCCAAGGTGGCAGCTCAGCTCACCCCTCGCCCTCCTCTCCTCTCCCGTCTCTCTCCTCTCCCTCTCTCTCCAAGCCTACCGTTTTCCTTGCCCCGTAAAGCTGAAAACTCCTCCAAGCCCAAGAAAAAAGCCACCTTTATCTCCTCCCTTCCCTTGCCGGCTCCCTCCGGTCCGGACGGTGGTGGTGCTGGGCTACTGGGCTCTGCCTCTTCTTGAGGCGCTTCTCCGGCGCATTTGCTGGCCCGGCTCGGGGGCGCTCGGAGCCCAGCGGCTGTGGGAGCGGTTGGCGGCGGAGGGGCGTCGATCTCGGCCGGATCTCGGCGAATGCCCGCCGCGGCGCGCTCCGGTGGACCGGGGCAGGTGCGTGCGTTTCGCGGATCCAGCCTTTTCTTGCTTGTGTTCTTCATTTCACGAGCGTGCTGTTCTTGTCGGCGTTCCCCAGTACTGTTGCTGTTTCTCATTTCTTACTTTTTTCCCCTCCGGATTAATAGCGGGACGGTTTTATTGTTCATTTTTAGTCCAGGAACCAGAAATCAATAATAGTGCTGCTCTTTTTGCCCCGATTTGAAGTTGGCCATGGAAATGACTTCAACCTCGATAGAATGCAAGATGTAATCTCGTAGTCGTAGTAGGTAAAAAGGAAGATATTATGGAACAGAAACTCTGGATATTCACATATTCTCATTATTTTATACTAGTGGTATATATAAACAATACTCCGTACAATAAATTCGGCGCTCGTTGCCAACCTCAACTAGGCACGGTGGTCTGGTCCATACCTTCTCCCAACTCTCGCGCCGTCATATTCTCCCAAATCGGCGCCGCCGGGCACTTACTCCCAGTCATGGCAAGGGGCCGCCGAGCACACCTCTAGGCCACCATCCAGCTCTACTCCCCTTTCTGCTGCATTGAGCCGGAGGGGAGATCCCAGTCCCACCAGGACTGATTTCTACTCCTACTTGGTAAGGAGTCCCCAGCTTGCTTGGCTAGTTCTAGTTTAGCAAATAAATCCAGTTCTTTGTCCTGGGAAGTGTGAAGAACGCGTCCATAGTCAGGATTCGGTTTGCCTTTTTATTGCTTCATCCTGATCTCAGTGGGGATCCTACGGTCTGATCCCATGGGCCAGGACTAGTTCGGTTCGGGATGCGAGTCCATACCTCTGTTGCTGCTGTTCTGTATATCTGATGTTCTTGCCTAATTGCCTTACTATCAGTTATACGGAGTACGTACATGCCAGTGTTCTTGCTTTACTAATTTCTGCATGTTTCTACATCCAGCTTTTATCAGCTTATTAGAGGATAATAGCTTGAAATTGTACATGACCTCAAATATTTTGCACTCTTTTTTTGTCATTCAGGCCAACATTATGATGGGGAGGAGGAAGTTGCAAGCAGTGACCTTGGCGATCTTGTGTTTCTGGTCATCTGCTGGGGCACAAACAGTGGATTTCAAGCCTGCCGACAACTACCTGGTTGACTGTGGGTCTGCCAAGGGCACGACGGTTCTCGGGAGGGACTTCGCTGCCGATGGGGCATCTCCGGTGACAGTGTCAACCTCCCAAGATATTCTTGCCGGCACCTCGGCCAACGGGGTGTCCTCGTTTGACAACCCGCTGCTTTACCAGACCGCCCGCATCTTCACGAGCCCGTCATCCTATACTTTTCCTATCCAGAAGCAGGGGCGGCATTTTGTTCGTCTCTACTTCTTCCCCTTCATCTACCAGAGTTATGATCTCTCCACCGCCAAGTTCACTGTGTCGACCCAAGATGTGCTCCTGCTCAGTGATTTCCAGCAGCCGGACAAAACTGCGCCGCTGTTCAAGGAATACTCTTTGAACATCACCCGTGACCAGCTTGTCATTTCCTTCAAGCCGTCAAACGGGATTGCATTCATCAACGCAATTGAAGTGGTTTCTGTTCCAGATGATCTCATAGCTGATGTAGCCAATATGGTCAACCCTGTGCAGCAGTACAGCGGTTTGACTACACAGTCACTGGAGACGGTGTATCGTGTCAACATGGGTGGTCCGAAGGTCTTCCCGAGCAATGATACCCTCTCGAGGACTTGGCAGAAGGATCAGAAGTACATACTGAACCCCAGTGTGACCAAAACTGCCCAATATGGCAAGCCTATCAAGTATAGGAAAGGCGGGGCAACTCCACTGACGGCCCCAGATATTGTGTACAGTACAGCTACAGAATTGGCGGCTGCAAACACTTCCAACGCACTTTTCAACATGACATGGCAGTTTGATGTGGATGCAGGCTTCAGCTATCTGATAAGATTTCACTTCTGTGATATAGTCAGCAAGGCACTGAACCAGCTCTACTTCAATGCATATGTGGGAGGCTTCTTTGCACAGCATGATCTTGATCTCTCAGAGCAATCGGTGAATCAACTGGCTACAGCTATCTATGTTGACGTGGTTCTTTCTTCCAATGATGCATCTAGCAAGCTCAGCATCAGTATTGGTCCGTCCACCTTGAACAATGCATTGCCTGATGGGATTCTGAATGGCCTGGAGATTATGAAGATGGGCAGTGGCTCTGGTTCTGCTTTCACTGTTGGGAATAACGGTTCAAACAAAAAGTTGCCCATAATTATTGGCTCAGTCCTTGGGGTTGTTGGGCTTCTGATAATTGTCCTTGTTGTGGTACTGCTTTGCCGGAGGAAGAAGACCGACGACAAGCAGCACTCGAAGACCTGGATGCCTTTCTCTATCAATGGGCTCACGTCTCTCAGTACAGGAAGCAGAACTTCCTATGGTACTACACTAACATCAGGTCTGAATGGAAGCTATGGATATCGGTTTGCCTTCAATGTGCTCCAAGAAGCAACAAACAATTTTGATGAGAGCTGGGTGATTGGAGTCGGAGGTTTTGGGAAAGTCTACAAGGGTGCCTTGAGGGATGACACAAAGGTTGCAGTGAAGCGAGGAAACCCCAAGTCCCAGCAAGGTCTCAATGAGTTCCGGACAGAGATCGAGCTCCTTTCACGTCTGCGTCACCGCCACCTGGTGTCTCTTATTGGGTACTGTGATGAAAGGAATGAGATGATCTTGGTCTATGAGTACATGGAGAACGGAACCGTCAAGAGCCACCTGTATGGTTCAGACAACCCCTCACTCAACTGGAAGCAACGCCTGGAGATCTGCATTGGAGCAGCAAGGGGGCTACACTATCTTCATACAGGTTCTGCGAAGGCCATTATCCACCGTGATGTCAAGTCTGCAAACATCTTGCTTGATGAAAATCTCCTTGCCAAAGTCGCCGACTTTGGGCTGTCAAAGACCGGGCCTGAGCTGGACCAGACTCATGTCAGCACTGCAGTGAAGGGTAGCTTTGGTTACCTTGACCCTGAATACTTCCGAAGGCAGCAGCTGACTGAGAAGTCGGACGTCTACTCCTTCGGTGTTGTCATGCTGGAGGTGCTCTGTGCGAGGCCGGTGATCGACCCTTCGCTCCCGAGGGAAATGGTGAACTTGGCAGAGTGGGGAATGAAGTGGCAGAAGAGAGGAGAGCTGCACCAGATCGTCGACCAGAAGCTTTCCGGCGCGATCAGGCCGGACTCTCTGAGGAAGTTCGGTGAGACGGTGGAGAAGTGCCTGGCAGACTACGGCGTGGAGCGGCCGTCGATGGGGGACGTCCTCTGGAACTTGGAGTATGTCCTGCAGCTCCAGGATGTGGATTCTTCGACCGTGTCGGACGTGAACAGCATGAACCGGATCGTCGACCTGTCGTCGCAGGTTCAACATGTGGGTGCCATGGAGAGCATCAGCGTGACGATGGCGGAGGACGGAGCTTTGCACGAGCCTGACCACGACCTCTCCGACGTGTCGATGAGCAGGGTTTTCTCACAGCTGATCAAAGCCGAGGGGAGGTGAAAACGCGCCGGATGATGTGTAGGGTACCGGTAGAGGTGTGAGCAAGCCTTGGATTTTTCTTTTCTTGTTGAAGTTTACCTGAGATGTGTCACGTGTAATTGGTTGTTTCATCCCTTGTAATTGTACTGAACTACGGTTTGGATTTCTGATGGCCTTACCTCACCCACTTCTGGGGGCACACGATTTATCAGATATAGGTATCTTCTTGTATGGAATCTATTCGGCTCTAGCCATATTTATGTACTGATGATGATGATCAGGCTAAACGCTGGATTCTAGAACTGGTGCACTCTCTTCTCTTGTGGCATTAACAAAATTATCATGCTGGGTAGCAGCCAATGTGTGCAATCTTCCGCTGTTTAGCGACAAATTCTCAAGATATGAAGCTAGGAGGCCGGGTCGTTCGAAACAAATCGAGAGGAGTTGCCCACATCCAGCGGATGCTCAGCGCATTTATTTTTGTGTTCCCACTGGTTTGCAGACCAAAAAGTTTGCACTCACGTAGCAGGATCGCACGCGAGAGAAACAGCTGCTGCCGCCGCCTAGGGTTCATCCCAAGCCTCCATCTCCGCCCCCCTCTCTTTTGTCTGGCGGCTACGTCAGCAGCTAGAGGAGTAGGGGCCGGCCTCTTCGTTTTTTTTCTTTGTTTTTTTTTCAGTGGCAAGGTGACGACGACGATGCTACAATAAGGTCTTTTTGGTCTATTCATATCTACGGTAGTCAATGGAGGGCCTATGTTTGAAGGGCTGCCCCTCCTCACATATTTGTAGGTGCAAGGGACATGGCTAGCTTTGATGAGACAATCCTCCTACTTGGGCCGCCTGCACCAAGGGGTGCACCCCCTCCAGAAAACCCGAGCCTCCCCCTTCGCTTGCCCCTAAAGGGAAGTGGGGAGCGCCCCACTTTTGGCCACCTTGGCCAATGTGGATGCCCCCACTTGGCCTAGCTAATGGGGATGCCTTCACTTGGGCCTAGCCAATGGAGCCTCCCAGAACTTTTCGGAAGGTTCTGAAATATTTCGAAACCTTCTTGGACATTCCGATGCCATTTTAGGTCCTCTGAGACTTTTCTGATTTTTTTTAAAACCTTTTCATTTCTCTTCAAATTTCTTTCGGTTTTCTCTCTAAAACATTTTCGATCTTTTCATAACTTTTTCGGGGTAATTCTCTTGTGCTCCTAACACTTACAACACTCAACAAATCGACGACCCTTAAGAGTGTGACCCTCGCTAATGTGCAAACATGACTAAAACACTATTCGGTCAATAACCAATAGCGGGATGTGGGCATCCAGATTGACTCCTACACATACACAAGTATATCAAGCTAACCGTTTTGTTTGTGTACACAGTTCCCTTTGCTTTGTGATACTTAACAAAACCCGAGGCGAGGTTTTATCAGTATCCTTGTGAAGCAACAACTTGATCTTTTTCTCGTTACTTGTTTTGTTCTTTTCTTGTTTTCTTATTCTGATATCTCGTTGACAATATCACGATGTGTTTGGCTAGAAGATAATGAATACTATAATACCGAGTGGACTTGAAGAGTATCTTTCCACCATCGGAGGAGAAAATCCCAATCTTGAACAATCGAGTCTCTAGAGATACTTCTTCGATGTACCCAAAAGTTGTCATTCTAGTAACCCTGTTATGGGTAACGTTTGACAAACCCCAAAGTATACTGTCAGGCATGAAGATACTCAATATTCTCATGGTCTAAGGACGCGAGTTATGCTAACATTTGATATGATAATACTGATAACATATAGACAATGTGATCTCATAGTATATTATTTAGTTGGGTCTATCCAACACCATTCTTCTATTAACAATGTGCTCTCATTGTTGTTGACTTCCTTGTTACTTTAACAATGTCCTATGGAACATATGAGCTAGTCCTAGAGGCGTGACTAGAGAACTGTTTGGTTTTATGCTTGCACACGTGTAAACGGGATTTCCTCTGAATCTCATATTCAAGGACCATCGCAGTTATAACACAGAAACACAAACATTAATTATGAACTGGAAATAAACAATACTTTATTATTCCCTCTAGGGCATACTTCATTATTTGCCCCTGTCTCATGGCCAGGGAGAAAGCTCAAGCCGCATGCCCCCCACAAAATCGCCTCCACCGCCTCTCGATGCCCCTGCCTTTATATTTGCCTGAAAGTCCTACTCGTGTTTATCAAGTAATTTTTCTATGCGCACCTATTTGTTCTGTGAAGATCCAATTTGGAGGTCTATTTCGGTACTCTGGCGGATGGGGAATCCATCTCTGTAGCTATCTTCATCATTCTTGTTGTCATCATGACCATGTGTGAGTAGTCCCTTTGGACCATGGGTACATAGTAGTAGCTAGATGCCATCTTCTCTTGTTCTTCAATACAAAGCTTTCATGAGATGCCATATATGTTTGAGATCAATCCGATTGATGTAATTCTCAGTGTGTTTGTTGTGGTGTGATGATTTGTCACTTTATTACCAGATCCATTCATGAATTATTTTGAGATTCCTTTGGTTTCGTTGTTGCATGCTTCTTATTCAATGCTCCCCGGTCTATTAGTCTTGCACCGCCCATCTTTTGATGAACGATCTTCAAGAGGGAGTTTGTGTATGTTGGTTGGCTTCACTTTTGTAAGTAATCTATCGTAGTGACAAAGACTTGTATTGTGTTGTTGCCACTAAGGATAAAATAGAGTTGTGTAGTTGTCCCGTCGATGAACGAAGGTTGAAGACAATATGCTATCAACATTATGTCACCTTACTTAATGCAATGATTCTTTTTATTTAATATTTTGTCATGTATGCTGGATAACGGTCTTGGGGTGGAATTAGCTATAGATGCAGTTGGATAACGGTTTATAGATATAAGAACATAACGGGTATATGCAATTTCCATGAATAATCATAATCATAATAACTGCAATTTAATCGATACACAACTATAATTTTCTCATCACACCCATGCTTTTTTGTTTGGGGAAATGTCTCTAATGAAACTATGGATCCTAGTCCATTCATCCCTATTGCTTTTAACCTCGTTCAGTTTACTTTTATTACCATCTACAATTTGGCTAATTACTTTATTTATGTACAATTATCAGTTCCCATCACACCATACAACCTAATCCTTGTAATTAGCAAGATAGAAGGATTTACAATCTCCCCGTAAAAGTTGGGGACAAGAATAAGTTGGTTAATTGTTTGCAGGTGTTGGTCATTAACCGAAGGCCAATAGGTCCTATTGGTTCGATAAATCTTGGTTCTGAACTGAGAGAAATACTTGCTTAATGGACTACATCACTCATTCCACTTGGGGTCCCAACAACTTCTGTGGAACTAACAAGCCAACTCCCGGATCTGTTGCCGGGGAACTTTGGCCTTCAGAATTGCAAAATAGTTTCCGTCAACTTGCCATAAAGCCATTTTTTCGCACCATTGCCGGGGAACTATTTGCTTTAGTTCTAGGTCCTATATTGAGAAGTCCATCGCTGCACGCAGCGGCAGCTGCACGCAGCGCATCCACGGCTGCGGAAGAGTCGCGATTAGTACTCGCTGGAAGTGCTACTTCGAGTATAGAGCATCGCAGACGTGCGTAATGGTTCGTATTCGGTGTATTAGATGTACTATCCACTGACAGCCGGACTGACTCGCCTGACACAAGCTCTGCACATGTACAGACGGGAGGACACAATATTACCGTTGCATGAACACTGTATAACGTAAACTTTGCACACACCTGCATGTATTTAAGGTCCATGCACCGGCCGGCTCAGGACAGTGCATATTGTTTAGCTCTGTGTGCTTCAAACACGCACGCAAGCATCCCGAGTTGCCTCGTTTCGTCGTCGTCGCCGTGCCGCCATGTCCCAGAGCTCATTTTCCTCTCGTCGTCTCCGAGCACCCCCGCCACCCCTGCCATTGATCCTGTGCCCGAGGTGTGCCGGGACGCGGACTAGATGGTTTGTCTCCGGCACAGACCGTAACCCCGGAGTCCGTTTTTACAAGTGCCCGAACTAGGGAGTAAGTCTGTTATCTGTACACCCATCCACTAGAGTTTGCAGTTTCTGCTGATTGCTTTGGGTTTTCGAAATCATCATCCAGTTCTGAATCTGACGTAGGACGGAGGGCCGTGCGATTTCTGGTTGTGGGAGGAGCAGTACGCGTTCTTCATCACCGGCATCGGCATCAACCTTCTCATCGAGGCGGCCGGAGGTGGGACCAACGTGATGTTTGGTATCGGACGCGCCATGGAAGAAGTACGCATCGCAGCTAGGAACACCAT
Source organism: Triticum dicoccoides (assembly GCF_002162155.2). Taxonomy (NCBI): domain Eukaryota; kingdom Viridiplantae; phylum Streptophyta; class Magnoliopsida; order Poales; family Poaceae; genus Triticum; species Triticum dicoccoides. Next base: position 464,479,995 of record NC_041393.1, read on the forward strand.
GATGATCTGCTTGTTCATGCTACTGCTGCTGCTTGCCAAGGCCGTCGGCGGCCAGTAACGCGCCGCGGCAGTCAGTTTCCACTCGCGACGGACTTTAATTTAATGAGTTTTTAGCAGCAGCAGTCTGCAATAGTAGGCATGTACGACCAGTGTTGGCGCACAGCAATATCATGTAATGATCAAGCTACGGCATAACCATCAATTAGGTGTACTAAATCGGCAACTGAGTTATAAATATCGCAGCATCCGCGTACGCTTGCGGAAGGCATGTCTGGCCGCGGCCAGACGGTCAACAAAAAAACGCTGCCGAATGTCAGAGTACAGGACGACACGCACGGTCGAACCTAGCCCACCCCCCAACCACGCGTCTGCCGCAATTAATTGAACGAAACGCCACCCCCTCCCCTGCTTCTAGCACTGTATGCCGCAAACCATTCCCCCCATCTGCAAAACAGAGCACCGGAGAAGTGCCTGCACTCCATTGGCGGCGCGTCACGCCGCGGCTCCGCCGCGCAGCGAGGTACGGTCTGAACACCAGCCCCCGGCACTTTCCTTAGCCTATCCACG
>NC_041393.1:464480826-464485856 GCF_002162155.2 Triticum dicoccoides
TCTGCCCCTTGCAGATTTGTCGATGGGAGAAGAACATCTTCTCAGAGAGCAGATCCAAACTCCGGCCGCCATGGCTAGAGAGGGAGAGCAAACTCAGATCCAAACTCTTGTGCCCTTTCTCCTTGCAAACCGTACAAAATTTCGATCGCGCGTCCTTGACCTCATATCCAGGTTTGTCCCTCGCCGTGGTTGGCCTACCCTTCTGCTTCTTCCTATCAGGCGGCAGCAACGTCGACAGTGAGATACTGGACCCAGCTTCACCAGAAACAGAACTAAGCCCACACTCGGTGGAGATGAACATCTGAGAACACATGTCGTCTGGTTGCGAAGAACTTGCGCCGATCCCCTGAGTGGGATTGGCTGATTCCCCAATTTGAGTTTGGTCCACCAAACTTTTGCCATCCTTGACCGCCGCCAAAACAGTCAGCTCTGCCTTGCCTGCAATCAATATGTCCATTGCTCTATCGAATGCATCGACATTGCTATCACCAAGATGGACAAACTCAAGCGCGGTCAGGTGCAGTGTTGTATGCCTGTAGGAGGATAACCGCGGAGGCCCTTGATCCTTTTGGTAATGGAGAAGGTGTAGTGGAAAATTGTCGCGGGCATCTACTGTCCACCTTTTCATGACATGGAATCTGGGTATTTTCCTCACTCCCAAATGAATTAAAACCTGCTAACAAGGAAGGGGAAGAAAGAACATTACAACCTGAAGATGGAAACCTGGATAAATCATTCTGAATAAAATGTTTATAGCTAAGCCGCTAGAATCGGTCGGTGGTAAGTTAGGAACAACCTTGATAGCATGGCAACAAAGCATCCCCATGTGCTCGAACAGCCCACATTCGCATGTGTACCTAGCACCGCCATCATGGACACTGACCACATGCATTTCACGGCACCACTTCTCTCGCTTCTCAGCTTCAACATGTCGCACGTGGTAGGTTATGCCCCGCTCAACTTCCTCAACATCATACCTACCAGAGCGATACAAAGCCTGGCCAAACATCTCGTACATTGTCCGGGTATAGACTTTACTTGCATGCTCCTCCAAAGGGTAATTGTATCGGAGAACTATCCCGCCCTGTTAAAACACACAAACAAATCTTTTAGTGAGGATGCAAAACTGAAAATAGATGATTTATCTAGTTGCGGTAAGTTTTTCTTCAACACACACCAGCCTCGTTCTCTTCTCTTGGAATCCTTCCTCAGCTTCACGGTCGAACTGCAATTTGCTATATTGCTTCACAAAAAGGTTCATGGGGCATGCAGGCGGGATGTAGCCTTTCAACAAATGGTTTGCACTCTCGCTTCTTTGCGTACTCGTTTGCTTCGCACAGAACTTGACACTAGAATAAGACTTCGCCCACTTGTGACGAACCTCGAAAATTTGTATGAGGAACGTGTTGTTGTGAAGCTTGTATTTGTCAAGCAGGGAAGCCCAAGCAGATTCGAACTCGTCCACAGTCAGCATTTCATTGACCACCTTGTGCAACGCAGCCCTAAAATCACTGCTTTTGTGTAATGCGGCCCGAGGTGCTCCTTCGCCTTCCGGAGAACATGCCACTTGCACCACCTGTGTGTGGTATCTGGCATTGTTTGTTCTATAGCAACCTCCATTGCGCGTGCTTGATCTGCAGGCACAGAACGACGATCAGTGATGTAACTTGCAAACAAAAACAGGAAATCGGTGGGTAGGAAACAAACCTGTAAGTATTGTTTTTGGATGCTTGCCGCCCATCAGTCTAATGAACTCCGTGAAAACCCATTTGAAACTCTCAATCGTTTCTTCTCTCATCATGACTCCTCCCATGATTATACTCTGGAAGTGATTGTTCACCCCGACGAATATCCCAAAAGGCATGTCGTATAGATTTGTCTTGTAAGTAGTGTCGAACGTTAACACATCCCCGAAATTGTGGTACTGCATCTTACTTCTACCATTAGTCCACAGCAGTGTTTTTATCTTGCTTTCTTTATCAACTTCAACAACATAAGAAAACTCCGGATCATTTGATCCCAGCTCAGAGAATGCATCCATAGTCTTCCGCACATCATCATCCGCCTGCTCCTTACTAAGCTTTCCACAAAATGTTCTAAGGCACCTCTTTGTGAACGGGACGTTCTCCATCCGACCAAACAGGCTGCCGATTATGCTGTAGACCTTCCCCAGGTTTACATTGTTCTGGCGCAACTGTTTCACAAGATCCCTTGTGTATGTGTCAATGTGCCGGTGTGATGGCCAGTGTAACTTCTCAGCACAGGTCCGTAGCATTTCATGGTTGTGGGATGCACGATTTTCAGATACATACCACCCCCCATCATCTGTCCGGTGCAAACGAAGCATGGCGGCGCAATTGCTCCTCATTGACGAGCTGTTCTCCCTCTCTGGTTTCCCCTGTAATTACGTCACAAAGCAAAAAATAGTCAAACGATGTCAGCTCACTTCGGCATAAAGTAATGCATCGACGTCATACAACATCATAAAATGAAAACAAATAGAGTCTTACAGCGCAGCCACACACAATCTCTTGCATACATTTCGTGCCACTGACATTTTGCCTGCTCTTGCCATATCGAATCCCAAATCCAACCTCCCAGGAATAGAGATTATAGAATTCATACGCCTCTGCCAGCGAATCAAAAATTGTGCCAAGCACCGGGTTGACGACCACCTCAGTCCCCCTATCAGCGAATCCTCTAATTGCAGCTTCAAGCGGCGGCACACGATCAACTACTACAGATCTCTCGTCTGGCGCACGAGGACCTCTAGGCCTGCATTTAGATTAGCACAGTCCACATAGTTAAGGGAGGAGAAATAATTGTCACAAAGAGCAGAGTAAAAAGGACAGCCAATAATTCAAACAAATTTTGTTAGACTACATCTAGTAACGATCTTCCAGCATCTGAATTTGCAACTATCCCAACACAAGATAAAATGGGTCCACTTACACTTGCAGACCATACCACATTAGCAAAACACAATATACATTTAGACCAGAAAGTGGTATTAGTAGCAGACAACGTTTTCTGTGTCGATGATATTTAACCAGGCTACAGAATGCCAGGGAACGCGTATAGTCGTAACAGAACACACAATCATGTTTAAGAAAATGTGCAACGACCATTTGTATGACTAGCCTGATTCAGTATATATTGTCTCACGAACTATACATTTAGTCTGCTGCACGAAATGGATTCCACCAAAGTATACATCTCACTTTGCAATGTTTGAACACTAAAAAAGGTCACCATCCCAACAAATAATCAGCGGCCATTACAACTTTGACCAGAAAGATCTTAAGTTCGCAATTACGTTCCTTCTTATTACTAGCATGTCAAGCTCTTTTTTGGCACTGAAAATTAACCAGGCACATACTATGGCAGTGCCACGGGTTTATTTTTCTGACCAAGCAATTGTTAGGGCTGAAGCAAAACATCTAAGAACTTGTTGGGAAGTGTTGACTCAGATATTTGTTCTTTCCTTCTATCTTTACCCAGAGACCTAACCGAATTCACAAGACTAATGAATTTTTCAGTACCTGCTCGCATGATTGAGATCAGGGAAATGCACAGTTGTCCTAAATAACAGAAAATCAGTAGCTACCTGCGTTTCCATCCAACGCGGATGGTGCTGTTCCCCGAGGCCGCCCCGTTTTGGGCTAAGGACTGCACGGCCGAGCTTGAGACGACGGCCGGCGTATCGTTGGCGTCTCGCGCCGACGGCAGGCACACGCCCCCGGAACTGAATGTCGTGCAGGAACCCGACGAGGCACTGCGGCGGCTGGACTCGGCGGATGTGTGCGAGACGCCGGCAGGAGTGCCGCACCCGGGGTTTGCGGATGCCAGATCTCCGCCACCAGCACTGAAGCTCTTGCAGGAAGCACCGGAGGACTGGACATCAACCAAGCCCACCACTTGATCCAGTAGTTGAATGTACGGCAAGGGCGCTTCGACGGCCGGATCCGGCGTTACTACGGCCGAATCCGGCGTAGCATCACCGCACTCGCCCACAACGAACGGCGGCTCGCACGCCTGTGGAACCGTCGCCGCTGAGATCGTGCTGCAGCACCGGCGACCGGAACGAGCGCGTTAGATCCATATTTCAACAAAGAATAAACAAATACAAGGGGGATCACTCACCCAGAGTCCAACCCCGCCTCCGCCGTCTGTCCCAGATTCGGCATGAGCAGCGACAGCCGGAACAGGAAGCAGCGACAGCCCGGCGCCGGTGCTGTTCTCGCAGCTCACCTTGCTCTTCGCCCACCAAGATGGGGAAAGGAATTCGTGCCAGATGCACCAAATGCGACTAACCACAAGGCCCCAGACCCGTACATAGGTTTCCAGGCAGACGGCCGGGGCCACCCTGGAGGCCCACTCTACACGACGCGCGGGGCACGTCTCTTGTCAGCGCCAGAAAAGTACCATGGACTGAGCCCACTGCACGGACCCGACGCAGTGTATCTCTCTGCATTACACTACGTATCAGCGCTTTAGCGCTTTTTCAAATCAAACCGCACGCATCACCGCGCGACTCGGTGGGCAGAAATCACATATTTGACCTGAGGCAGAAATCAATTCACAAACTGACCTGCTTTCAATAAAATTTCACTCTGCTGACCCTTCGGTGTGACACCCGACAGCTGGGCGTCGCACCCTACTGTGCAGCGCCCATCACTTAGGCATTGCACTTGCTGCCAGCGTGGCAGCCCTGGTCCAGCTGCGGCCCCACACGCACCTGTGCAGCGCCTAAGTCTCAGGCGCCACACGTGTAATGTGCAGCGCCTAGCTCATGGGCGCTGCATAGTCTGTGTTCCACTTGGGCTGGCCCCACCCTCTCTCCCCTCCCACCCCCACCCCACACACCCCCACCCCACCCAAACCCTAAGGCTTGCGGCCCTCCTCTCTTCCCCTCTTCCCCCTCTCAAATCCTTCTCAAATCTTGCAAATCCGGAGTATTTGACCGTGGATTTCGAAGCCAACCCCTCCCTTAAGGTAATCTCCTCCGATCCCCTCGTTTTCATCCATAG
>NC_041393.1:464485866-464488993 GCF_002162155.2 Triticum dicoccoides
TATGGTTATGGTTGTTTTATATGTTAGGGCATATGTGTGCAAATATTTTTCTTAAGTATTTACTTGATATATGTGTGTTTTTGATTATTGTAGGGATGGGGAGAACATGTGTTTATGTTCATCATGTGGATAGAGAGGCCTTTTTGAAAGGCAATGTTGAGACGGACCCGAATGAGCTTGACATGGTGTTTGAGAGTAGTCCTAGCTATGCGGAGCTTTTGGAACAAGTGAGGAAAGATTTGAATTGGACGGACCCAAGTGACGTTGTTGAGTTCGAGGGAAGGCATAATGTTGGTTTTGGAATGCACATCCGTTGGAAGACAATGCGTGTGAACTCCGAGCAACGTTGGGTTGCATACAAGGAGACGGTTGCCGAATCTCTAGACAAGGCTCTTGAGTTATTTGTCTCCAAGAAGGTTGAGTCTACTTTGAATTTAGACTTGAACCGGAACCCCTCCCCGTTGGTTGCTAGCACTGCCCCACCCATGAACCAAGATCAAATGAGTGAACCTCAATTCACGCAACAAGATTGGCCAACATTGAGCCCGACTCCAAACAACCAAAATGAAGGTTTTGAAGAGGAGAATGATGAGTACGAGGAGGATGACAACGAAGTTGACCTCCATGACAACAATGTGGGTGATCTCGACCAATATCATGTGCAAGAGACAATGGACCAATCCATCCCTTTTTCCCGTGCATATGCATCGGACTCGGATGACGATGGTCCCGATGAAGAAGTTGATGAGGAGGGGTTCACGCCGAAGGAGGCCGAAGCATTCAAGAAGGTATTCAGGCGGGATCCCAAGACACCATTGTTCAAGGATCTTAGTCTCGTGGATGAAGCCGTTGTGGATGGTGGCAAATGCATATCTCTTGGAGCTAGGCCAAGTTCTCACCGTGATTTGGAAGACGGCAAGAACGGGATATATCCCGGTTGTGAGTTTCAATCCTTCTTGGAATTGAAGATGTGGCTCGACAACTACTCGGTTACACATTATCGTCCACATAAAGTGGCCAACTCGGATGTTAATGTGCGTTACACGGTCAAATGTGAAGTGCCAACATGTCCATGGATTGTGCGTGCAAGGCCATGGAAAGGAGGTCCCACTTGGCGCATAGTGAGTTGTCTACCAACTCACATGTGCCGGCACAAGAATGCGGATGGCAAGCTTGTGCACCAACAACACAGACAACTCACGTCCGAGTTCATTGCTTACAGGCTGTCCAACCAAATATCCACACTTCCAATAATGAGCATCAAGAGTGTCATTGACCTTGTGAAAGCCATCTTTCATTACAAGGTGAAGTACGGCAAGGCATGGAAGGCGAAGCAAGCCGCATTCAAGATGTTGTATGGCAATTGGGAGGAAGCATACAACCGACTCCCTAGGTTGTTGTTAGCTATGGCCGCCACAAACCCAGGCATGGTTCACGTGGTTGAGCCTCATGGGCACCAAACTTTGATTCATAACGGGAGGACCGTCCGAGTATTTGGCCGTGCATTTTGGGCCTTTGAGAAATGCGTGAGGGCTTTTGAGCATTGTCGGCCCGTCATCGCCATTGATGGCACGTTCTTGACCGGACAATACAAGGGCACTTTATTGGTTGCAATAGCAAGTGATGCCAATAACCGGGTGTTGCCTTTGGCTTTCGCTTTGGTTGAGGTGGAGAACAATGATAACTGGGAGTGGTTCTTGCGTCAACTGAGAACAAGGGTATTACCGGTTGAAAGGGAAATTTGTGTCATATCGGATCGCCATGCTGGAATTCTAAATGCGGTGGTGATTGACATTCCCGGACATAGAAAGTTGCATCATCGATGGTGCATGAGGCACTTTTGTGCAAACTTCTATAGGGCATGTGGTATCAAGGAGTTGGCCGATGATCTTCAGGATTGTTGTCTCGCTTTCACCAACAAGCGGTTTTCCACATTGTTCAATGCATTGCTCAGACACAAGAAACTTGACCCCGGCGGTCAGGAGTTTCTCAATAAGAACATTGCCGAAAGGAATATGTGGGCACGTGCTTTCGATGAAGATGGCCGGAGGTACGGTCAAATGACAAGCAATATGGCAGAATGCTTCAATAAGGTGCTCAAGGGTGTACGTGCATTACCCGTGACGGCAATAGTTCAATACACATTTGACAAGATGAATGAATACTTTTTGAAGCACTCAATGGAGACTGATAAGCATTGCTGGTGAGAACAAGGATAAGCACAAGTACAATTTCCCACCAAAGGTTGAAGAATGGTTGGAATTTCAATCACGAAAGGCAGACTCCGAAGAAGCTGTTCTATATGACGACAACGAGTGGAAGTATGAGGTGAAAGAGCCCGGAGGAACCACAAATGATGGCCGCCAGCACGGAGGCCGGGCTTTCAAGGTCTCCCTAACACGGTGCGATTGCAGCTGCATGAGGCCGTCTTTGCTTCATCTCCCATGCTCGCACTTGTTAAATGCATCCCGGGTTAGGAATGTGGACGTCAATCACCCTCTAACCGTGAGGGAGTCCGAGTTCTCAATCATGACGGTAAAGAAGACATGGACTCCACGGTTCCAGCCATACTTGGACCAATCACAATGGCCGGAGTATCATGGAGTTCAACTATGGCCGGACCCGGAATTGAAGGTCGTTAGCCGGGAAAGACGTAAGACTAAGCGTCTTAGAGGTGACATGGACGGATGGGGCCGTGGTGGCGGTGGAGAATACGGCACCGGCCAATTCCAAGAGCCTCGTGAGGAATCCCGTTGTGGGGGCTGCAGTAATGGGGGACACAACACAAGAACTTGTCCCAAACCAAGAAAGAGATCAAAGAAAAATGGTTCAAGCACAAGCCAAGCAAATGATAGCCAACCAAGTGAACCAAGGGGTAGCCAACCAAGTCAAACAAGTGGTGGAGTGCCAAACCACTCAAATCAAACAAGTCAACGAGGAACTAGGCAACAAAGAGGGAGTCAACTTGGTCTTAGAAGAGGTCATGGTGGTGGTAGAGGCCGTGGTGAAGGTCTTGGCCGTGGTGAAGGTCTTGGCCGTGGTGATGGTTCTGGCCGTGGTGGTGGTAGAGGCCGTGGTGATGGTCTTGGCCGTGGTGATGGTCTTGGCCGTGGTGGTGGTAGAGGTC
>NC_041393.1:464489022-464556372 GCF_002162155.2 Triticum dicoccoides
CCGTGGTGCTGGTAGAGGCCGTGGTGGTGGTGGTGGTGGTAGAGGCCGCGGTGGTGGTGGTGTAGGCCGTGGTGCTGGTGGAGGCCGTGGTGGTGATCTTGGCCTTGGAGGCGGCCGTAGTGGAGGAATGTTCTCATGGCTCAATGGACCATTGCCGTATGTGTCTTACTATGATTTTGTTCTTTTGGCTCAATGCTTGTGTTGTCATTTTGTATTGTGTGACTAACTATTATATTGCCATTTTCGTAGGTATGGAAACAATGAAGGGGGTGGAGGACACGGAGGGGGAAGGTGAGACCCCTTGGTGGTGCGAGGAGGGAGAAGAATAAGAAGAAGAAGAGAGGAAGAAGAAGAAACTACATGGAGACCCTATGTGTGTATGACTATGTGTGTATGACTATGTGAGGGGACTAATATTTCCGTGTATGATTATGTGAGACCCTATGTGATTTGGACAAGTATATGTGCTATGTGTGTATGAGTATGTGATTTGGACTAGTATTTCTGTGTTTTGGATGTGATTATGTGGCATCTTTATGAATCACAAAACAAAAAAAACAGTAGGTATTTGAAAACATCAGTTAGTGCAGCGCCGAAGGGCAAGGCGCTGCACTGTGTAGTGTGGCGCCCAACGGGTAGGCGCTGCACACTGACTTAGCAGTTTTTGTGGTGGAAAAGCTACTGGAATGCTCGTGGTGCTCTCTGGACTGGCATGTCCAGCTGTGCAGCGCCTAAGGTCAAGGCGCCACACTACACAATGCAGCGCCTTGCCCTTAGGCGCTGCACACATGGACATGCCAGTCCAGAGAGCATCAGGACCATTCCAGTAGGTTTTGCACCCCCAAAAACTGCTAAGTCCGTGTGCAGCGCCGTAGGTCAGGGCGCCACACTACACAGTGCAGCGCCTCGGCCTTAGGCGCTGCACTGTTAGGTGCAGCGCCTAGCCTTTGGGCGCTGCACACTGACTTAGCAGTTTTTGGGGTGGTAAAGCTACTGGAACGCTCCTGGTGCTCTCTGGACTGGCATGTCCAGGTGTGCAGCGCCTAAGGGCAAGGCGCTGCACTGTGTAGTGTGGCGCCTTTCCCTTGGGCGCTGCACATCTGGACATTTATTAGGCTGCACCAGCTCCCTCCCACCCATCCTCACCCCACACACCCCCACCCTCAACACAAACCCAAAGCTCAGTGCCTCCCCTCTGCCCTCCTCTCTCCCCCTCTCAAATCCTTCTCAGATCCGGAGTATTTGACCGTGGATTTCGAAGCCAATCCCCTCCCTTAAGGTAATCTCCTCTGATCCCCTCGTTTTCATCCATAGGAATTGTCACATTTGCTCAGATCTTGCTAGTGTGGGGGAAACCCTAGTTTTTGATAGGATTTGGAAATTTTTGTTTCTTTGCTAATTTGGTATGGTTAGGCTTTCATAGTATGCTAGGGTTAGGGTTATGTGTGTTTGATGTTGGTGTTAGGGTTATGTTGGTCGTAGGGTTGTGTTCATTGTTAAGTGGGGGTTAGGGTTGACCAATAATTTTCTGTTTTGTAGGCATGGCTACATCCGGTTCCATGACGAGGCCACCATGTGCTAACCAAGAAGACATGCCGAACAAGTGGGAGGACGCATCTTTGGACAAGGTGAAGGAGAAAGATGTCAACATCCCGCAATGTTGGTGTGCAGATGTTTGCAAGGTGAAGGTGTCCACCGACCGAAAGAAAGCATGGACGGAAGGGCGGAGATATTTTGTATGCCCGAACTATGCTTATGATCGTGCACTTCCAACTAACGCCTATGACCAACCACCGGTAAGCTCGAGAAGTAAAATGTTACTCTGAAATGTGTGTCAACACTAACAACAAATTTTTATGCAGTCACCGCCTCCTCTATGCAAGTACTTCACGTGGATAGATCTTGAAGTGCCAGAAGATGTGAAAGAGGACCAATACGCAGATTGTCTTAGGCGGCAACGGAGGTTCGAAGAATCGTTTCGAAGGGGCTTGGAGGAAGAGCGTCGTCAGAAGGAGAGGATGGAGCGGAAGAAACGAGAGGAGGAGAGGGCACGCCAAGCGAAACTTGCTCGTGAGGAGGAGAGGGCAAGAAAGCTTGCAAAGGCTCGCGAGGCGCAAGAGGAGGACTTGGCACGTGACAAGAAGGGGAAATGGCCTCGCTCTACTCAGTAGGGACTTCGCTTCGGTGCACTCCTCGTCAACTATCTTCTAATGAATGTGTTGTGAAGTTGTGAGGGCATGTGAGATGTTGGTGAACTATCTTCTAGGCAAGCTGCCATTTGTCATTTGTAATGAATGTGTCGTGAACCATGTCGTACTAATGTTTGAATTATCTTAAGTTATGAACATCGTCGGCATAAAATTTGTGTTTGTTCATATTGCTGTGATGCTGCAGTCATTGTAAGTATTATGGATGTAGTGGGAGTAGCCATGGGAGTAACTGTTGGCTTTCTGGATAGCCATGGCAGTAGTGCAGCGCCTAAGGGTAGGGCGCTGCACTGTACAGTGCAGCGCCTAACTGTTGGGCGCCACACAGTACAGTGCAGCGCCTAAATGCTGGGCGCTGCAGTGTTGCTGTAAGCAAAACTGCAGAAACAGATGCCATTTTGGGTGGGGTGCAGCAGCACTCAAATAACTAAAACATCAATAAAAGTACTATAAACTGGACATGCTAAGCAAAGAGAACTAATAACTTGAACATCACATCATTTAAGACAATTCAAGTTTGCTTCAAGTTTGCAAACACAAATACCATAACATAACCTCACAAGTTAATCAACCTCACAAGTTCACAAGTTCATCATATAACATAACCTCACAAGTTCATCAACCTAACACAAAGCACTAATGCCTTCCATGCGTGTTCCTGGTGCCACGCCTGCAGGTAATCTTCTTCTTTTTAGGAGCACGAGGCTCCTCTTCGTGCACTTCCTCCTCCGCCTGCGGCTCCGCCTCCGCCTCCTCCGCCTCATCATCCAATCTAGCCATCCGTGAGGTCCCTACGACCACCTTTGGGTTGCCTCTGTTGTCATAGTCATTGGGCGTGTACCGGCGTCTGGGCTGCCTAGGCTTGAACACATATGCGGACCGAGGTTGAGCGTCCGCCAAAGTCATGTCATCATCAAGCTCATCGCCCTATCACACAACGAAACAATATGGTGAAGGCCGATGTCGTAATCAAGTGAGAATCACATCTAAATGATTAGTCATACCTCTTGGGTGATCCCACCCTCATCATCCACATAAGCATATGAGGAACTCACATCGTCCCCCTCATGGTGAGGTGCGGGGTCTGATGGTGTACCAGACCTAGAGGCAGATGGTTCATCATATTCAGAATCACGGCAACCGAGAAGGTTCGATAACCGCCTTAACTTCTTGGCCTGACGCTGTAACATGAACAAGTGTGTAAGATATCAAACTTCGCAACATAGACTGGCTCTCATAGTGAATGCGATATGTACCTTGAGGAATGCTCGTAGTGAACCATCATCATTGCCAGTTCCAACCCGTGTCTTCTCCAGAATAGACTGGCTCTCATCAGCTGCTTTCTTGATCTCGGTGCGCTGCGGATGAGAAAAAATGAATGCGTTAGCCATTCAAACATGTGTAATACGGTCAACAGGAAAGTAAAGAGGGGAACACTTTACCACATAGTTAATCACCGGAACAGCAGGCACTCCTTGCCCTAGCCTGACATCTCTGTTGTACTTCCCCTTTGCTAGATCCTCAAAGTTTACGGGTTCTTCAAGAATATCCTCATTATATGCCGGCGGGCATATTTCAACTCGAGTAGTTCCAATAAACCATCGTACGTAGTTATCAAAAGCAAGTGAGTTGTGCTCACGAAGCAGGGCGCGTGCAGTGCTACGAGCTTGCTCCACACAAAGCTGGAAGCGGGTAACATACGCAGAATGATGCTTGGCCCAGTCCTTTATCTTCCGTTGCCTTCTCCTGTCCAACCTGCGTGGTATAAAACCAAACATTAGCACAATCAAAAGGAGTCCCGATGATTAGACAATACGCACACATGCTCTCTTACCTATGAAGTGCTTTATCCGTGTCCACCCAATCCGGCGGGTGAGGCTGGAAAAGACAAAACTGATGATACACGCGATGCGGCAAATGAAACTCAACCGCCCAGTTGCATATCAATGGGCACCGCATAAGCCAGAGATCCTTATCCCGCAAGCACATCGGGTTGAGGCGGAAGTCCGCGGTGTACCCCAAGCTCTCACCCGCTCCATATGGCTGCCATTCCACCTATGAAACAGGGCAACAATGCAAATTTGATAACTATTTTTCAAGCAAGCATGAGAAAGGACTAAAGTAATGACCTCCTTACCTGCTCAGGCGTAATCGTGTCCAACTCGGCAATGTACTTTTGGTACATGAGATTGACATCGTTCGTCATCTCGGAAACGATATCCCACTTGTAAGCCCACGTGGGGCGCCGTAATTCGTCATGTTCATCTGCATACCAAGGATCAAACCTGACGCTCTTCGGGCGTCCAACAGGCAGACGCTCCCAGCTCCATACATAAAGTAGAAGCAGATTACCACCAATGCCTGCACTAGGTGTGATCCTGCAACACGCATCATCCAGCTACATATGAAAGAAAAACAATGTTAACTTGACAACAAGCTTGCATTGCTAATGAATAAATGAGTTGATCACAAAACAGACCAACTACCTGTCGGTACAAGTAGGCAAGAGTCGCTGAACCCCAGCTCCATTTGCTATCAAAGACGGTCAACGCCTTCAGCCACATCCATGGAGCGTTCTTGCCAGTGGAGTCAGGAAACAAAGTCCTCGACACAATGTACCACATATACACACGAGCATGTGTCTGGATCACATCATCAGTTGCATCCGGAGGGCACGTCGCAAAGTTATTTTGAATCCACGTGAAAGCAGCTCCAGCTGCCTTCCTTTCCCTCTTCTTCTTCTCTTCTCCCTCCTCTACATCATCCTCAGCCTCGGTAGGAGCCATACCGATAAGAGCAATCATCTGCTCGCGCCACCCATCAGAATCGGTGCTCATACATAGAGGCCTCCCGTCGATAGCAAGACCGGTGATCAACGAGACATCCTCGAGCATCACGGTCATCTCCCCGGTCCGAAGATGGAAATTGTGGGTCTCTGGCCTCCACCAATCAACAAGAGCGGACACCAGTGGAGCGTTCAGATTTGGCGTGGACCGGCTGACCAACAGAATCCACGGGAGTAGTCCCGCCTGCTTGATGTACGGTGTGTACCGCTCATCGTAAGGCATGGCAGGACCAGAGACCCCGTGATACCGAATCTTCAGAGGTTCAAGCTTCTGCAAAAAACAAGTAATGACAAATCTTAGGGCATGTAAATTTCAACTAAAGGCAAATTTTCAAAAGATTTAGAGTACTCATTATTACCTTATCCTTCTCGCGCATCATGTAGGACCGGTGTTGCACGTCGTAGACATCGTCCAGAAGCCAAACCATCCTTACAATTTCAAACAATAAACATACATGAGTTCATCTCAAATATCGGAAAACACTCAACATTTCATATGTGTTCATCTAAACATCTCATATGTATTCATCTACAAGAATCTCAACATCTCCTTCTCACACAATGAATAAATAATTGTAAATTCTCATATATATCTCGTATGACATATGTGTTCAAATAAATCAACATCTCGTATTTCAAATAAGCTCAACATCTAATATATATCTAAAAAAACTCAACATCTCACATATATCTACAAAACTCAACATCTCATAATTATCTACAAAACTAGGCATCTCATATATATCTAAAAAAATAAACAATCTAGGTTTCACTAACAAGAATCATATACTACCCGATATGACTACACATCCTCCATCACAACACACAATCTTGGACAAACAAAGATCCAAACCAAGCAAAACTAAGTTTCCACCTAATCTTGGGCAAATCCCTAAAATTGCAACGATTTTACGGAGGAAAAGAAAGGGAACGAAAGAGTTTACGTACTAGGAAGAATTGGAGATCGAATCCAGGCCTCAAAACTTCAGATCTGAGAGGGGGTGTGGGGGGATCCGAAGGGGGCGCCGCCGCCGGTCTCTGTACAGAAGAGAGCAACTTCTCAGAGGTGGAAGAACTGCCTGGGAGGGGCTGGCCCGATGCGGCCTAAGTCAACGTGCAGCGCCTAAGACACGGGCGCTGCAATATACACAGTGAGGCGCCTAAGCCTTAGGCGCTGCACTGCTGTCTGTGGGGCCGCAACTGGACCAGGGCTGCCACGCTGGCAGGAGGTGCAACGCCTAAGGCAGAGGCACTGCATAGTAGTGTGCGGCGCCCAGCTGTCGGGCGCCACACTAAAGGGTCAGCAGAGTGATTTTTTTTTGAAAGCAGGTCAGTTTGTGAATTGATTTAGGCCTCAGGTCAAATATGTGAAATTTCCCACTCGGGTGCGGCAGGATAGCTGCGTGCAGCTGCCGCTGCGTGCAGGACATCCACTCTCGTCCTATATTCCATTACTTTACTTCCTTATTGTTTATCTAGTTAGTTACTATTTATTCATCGTTAGTTGTTTTTCATTTTTTTTTCAAAAAAAAACACACCAGAAATGTTGAAACTTCAGCATGCTGGTTTTCTTTAGAGTATCAACCTGATTGACAAAAAGGAAATGGTAACTTCTGAACTTTTCAAAACCTATAAACTATTTTGTGAACCAATAGCTAATAATGAAAAAAGGTAAAGTAGAAAAGGTTATTGGGTTATGCCCATCAAATGTTAAGTGTGACCGAAATATACGTGATAAGGTTTATGATTCAAGTGATTCCTACTAAGCTTCATGGTTTCTTGGGGCTAACTAGGTATTACCACAAGTTCATCAAGAATTATGAATTACTCACAAAGTTGTTGACTGCACTATGGTCAAAGATAGGTTTCAATTGGACAAAACAAGCAACACCAACATTTGACACTCTGAAACATGCTATGACTAAAACTCCTCCTTACCAGATTTCACTCAACTATTAGCTGTGGAAATAGATGCTTCCGATTCCGGTGTTAGGGCAGTGCTATCTCAGCATGGACATCCAGTGCCTACTTAAGTAAAGCCGTGGGCGTAGCAAATCAAAAGCTCTATTTCAGAGTGTGAGCACCATCTATGGCCTTACACGGAGGAACACTTTGTAAACAGAGTGCTCTGAACACTTTCATCGGAGCCCAACCATTAGCAAAAACCGGAGAAACGCGGATCCTCGGTGTCCGGGAGCAAGGACCAGAGGTCCAGAAATTCAGGCCTCTTTTGGTTCATAGGATAGGAAAAATCATAGGAATAGAAAAGTCATAGAAACTAGAAAATCCATTTTACTACCTTGAAGAAAGTTGGTGGTTCACATAACCCCCTGATCTTTATTTCTACTCCCTTCACCCCCTAAACAATACCATGCCAGACAAAGTCAGTCCCTCGATGGTTTGACTTGACAGATTGCTGACGTGACAATGGCCAATGAGCGTTTTTGACCTGCGACTGGGTCTCCCTCGTTAGGCTGGGCTGAGACAAAAGATCTCCTCTCGAGCCTCCCCTCGTAGCTTCCTACCTCCCCAAGCACCGCGCCGACCACGCTATCTCTGGCTGACGGCAGAGTTCCAAGCTACTGCCCCAAGCACCCTGCTTCTTCTTCCTACCTTCTCTTTCATGTCCCTTCTCTCTTCTCTCACCCAAAATCTCCCTCATATCTCTCTCAGGGCCATCTTCACACTATCGTCGGACTCCGAATCCGACCGGAACAAGACCAGATGGGGTCACCACCCTTGGAAATGGCCGCCCCCTCGTGCTCCCCCTCTACCGGCATCGTTGTAGCACCGCCGCCACTGCCCTGCTACCTCCTATGCGAGGACTGGGACGACCATGCCCGACAGTTGGGCCGTCGCCACCACAAGCTTGCCACTATGCCATCTTTACACCCTGCCGGACTCTGGATCTAGTTGGAACTAGACCAAATGGGATCGCCACACCTTGATCTGACTGCCCCCATGCCTCCCTGCATCGCCCGCATCACTTCAGTCCTGTGCCGTTACCCTGCTACCTCCTGCGCGAGGAGAGGGACGACGATGCCCAACAGCTGGGCCACTTACCTGGCGAGGGACGCCCACCCGCAGGCCAAAACCGTCGTTGGCCATTGCTGTGTCAGCAGCTAGTAGAGTCAAACCAACCAGCGTCTGACTTTGCCCGGTATGAGATTGTCTAGGAGGTGAAGGAAGAAGAAATAAAGATTAGGGGGTTATCCGAACCATCAACTTTCTTCAGGGTAGTAAAATGGATTTTTTTTCTAGAAAATAAGACGACATGTATCTCAATTCTTATGAATGGGAATAGGAAAAAAGATGTCCTTTTGTTCACATCGTAGGAAATTTTTCATTGAATCCAGGCTAATATTTATTTTACTATGAAATGTGAAGGATAGAAATAATTCCACCATAGAAATAGGAGTTTGTTTCTACAAACCAAAGGGGTCTAAAGAAAATTTTCTATAGGAATCCTATCCTATGAAATTCATATAAAATTTCTCCAAAACAAAGAAGGCCTCAGCTACGGCGAACCTCGGATACCCACCATGCAAGCATCACCCGACAGTGAAAAACACTCTAAATGCTGAGAAACAAGACTGCCATAATGCATGCCTGCATTTTCTACAGGGAACAAACGAAATTGATAAGTCTCAGTCGACTGAGATTTAGCCAAGCCTCAGTCGATGCTATATGATGTCTACTACGCAACCTTTTTCTTGTAGACATTGTTGGGCCTCCAAGTGCAGAGGTTTGTAGGACAGTAGAAAATTTCCCTCAAGTGGATGACCTAAGGTTTATCAATCTGTGGGAGGCGTAGGATAAAGATGGTCTCTCTCAAACAACCCTGCAACCAAATAACAAAGAGTCTCTTGTGTCCCCAACACACCCAATACAATGATAAATTGTATAGGTGCACTAGTTCGGCGAAGAGATGGTGATACAAGTGCAATATGGATGGTAGATATAGGTTTTCGTAATCTAAAATTATAAAAATAGCAAGGTAACTAATGATAAAAGTGAGCACAAACGGTATTGCAATGCTAGGAAACAAGGCCTAAGGTTCATACTTTCACTAGTGCAAGTTCTCTCAACAATAATAACATAATTGGATCATATAACTATCCCTCAACATGCAACAAAGAGTCACTCCAAAGTCACTAATAGCGGAGAACAAACAAAGAGATTATTGTAGGGTACGAAACCACCTCAAAGTTATCCTTTTTGATCGATCTATTCAAGAGTCCGTAGTAAAATAATATGAAGCTATTCTTTCGGTTCGATCTATCATAGAGTTCGTAGTAGAATAATACCTTAAGACACAAATCAACCAAAACCCTAATGTCACCTAGATACTCGAATGTCACCTCAAGTATCTGTGGGCATGATTATACGATATGTATCACACAATCTCAGATTCATCTATTCAACCAACATAAAGTACTTCAAAGAGTGCCCCAAAGTTTCTACCGAAGAGTCAAGACGAAAACGTGTGCCAACCCCTATGCATAAGTTCACAAGGTCACTGAACCCGCAAGTTGATCACCAAAACGTACATCAAGTAGATCACGTGAATATCTCATTGTCACCACAGATAAGCACATGCAAGACATATATCAAGTGTTCTCAAATCCTTAAAGACTCAATCCAATAAGATAACTTCAAAGGGAAAACTCAATCCATTACAAGAGAGTAGAGGGAGAGAAACATCATAAGATCCAACTATAATACAAAAGCTCGCGATACATCAAGATCGTGCCAAATCAAGAACACGAGAGAGAGAGAGAGAGAGATCGAACACATAGCTACTGGTACATACCCTCAGCCCCGAGGGTGAACTACTCCCTCCTCGTCATGGAGAGCGCCGGGATGATGAAGATGGCCATCGGTGAGGGATCCCTCCTCCGGCAGGGTGCCAGAACAGGGTCCCAATTGTTTTTTGGTGGCTACAGAGGCTTGCGGCGGCGGAACTCCCGATCTATTGTGCTCCTCGATGTTTTCAGGGTATATGAGTATATATAGGCGAAAGAAGTAGGTCAGGGGAGCCACGAGGGGCCCACGAGGGTGGGGGGCGTGCCCAGGGGGTAGGGCGCACCCTGGGCCCTCGTGGCCACCTCGTTGCTTCCCTGGCGTCCACTCCAAGTCTCCTGGATTGCGTTTGTTCCAAAAACGATTCTCCCGAAGGTTCATTCCGTTTGGACTCCGTTTGATATTCCTTTTCTGCGAGACACTAAAATAGGCAAAAACAACAATTTACACTGGGCCTCCGGTTAATAGGTTAGTCCCAAAAATAATATAAAAGTGTATAATAAATCCCATTAAACATCCAAAACAGATAATATAATACCATGGAACAATAAAAAATTATAGATACGTTGGAGACATATCACTATATTCATAGGATCTTAGGTTGAGATCCGTGCAACTTTTTTCTTTCAGTTGTTCCTTTTTCTTTCTTACCTTGTAGGTTCGCTAAACCATAGACATGAATGAAACCCCTTCGTTCAATGGACGATAGCGGAACCGTAAACATCCATATCGGTCCCTATGATTACACGAATGATATTCGAGTGATCATTTGGTTATCATTGATGTTCCCTTTGCTTCACAGTACTTTACAAACCCAGTGTGCATCGGCATCATCTTGAGTCATCACCATGCTCACTATACTGTTGCTCTCGTTACCGGTTTTGTTCTTCTTTCTCGTTGATGTGTTCCGGCATTCCCGTGATGTAATCACCTGTGTCTAGCGAAACGATGATGGATCCCGTCACACCGAGAGGGCCCTAAGAAGTAAGAATATCTTTCCATCACCAGATGAGCAAACCCCACTGTTGAGCTATCCGGTCACTTGTCAAACTTTTCGGTGAACCTTAAAGTTTTCCTTATGATCACCTTGTTACAGATGACATTTGAAAATCCAAAGCCCACCGTATGGTAGGAAGCGACCGAGATACTCTCATGGTCGGAGGAACTAAAACACATGCTAATGTTGGAGATATGCCCTCGAGGCGATCATGTGATGATGATATTTCCATATGTATTCATGAGTCCTTTGTATTGTCCTTGAACATCATCAATGATATGTATCAATAAGTATGTGACTTGTTTGTGGAACTATGTATTGTATGATGATTGTTGTAATGGTCCCTAGGTTGATAAGGTTATGCGGACACATATCCTTGACTAGTATATGACTCGATTGATGACTATGTTTCACAGGTCATGTGCATGGAGATGCTAAACCGACAGTATGGGCTCGAGGATGGAAATCACCGAGTTGGACAGACCCACTTTGAGACGCAGTGAGATATAGTCATCTGTTAGTCTCAAGTACAATGTCTATGCCATGTCCTAGACCTGAGGTCCTCGCATGTTCTCGGGATGAGGATCGACTCACTTAGGGTCTATCAAACGCTACTCCGTAACTAGGTAGTTATAAAGGTAACTTTTGGGTGAGTCGTGAAACATGCCGCGAGACATGGTTGACCAAGATGAGATTTTCCCCTTCTATTTGGAGAGATATTCTCTAGGCCCTCTTATAAAGGTAACTTTCGGGTGAGTCGTGAAACATGCCGCGAGACATGGTTGACCAAGATGGGATTTGCCCCTTCTATTTGGAGAGATATTCTCTAGGCCCTCTCGAGTGATCAGATTCGGAAAGCATGGCCATGCGACTTGGGTTAAGTGTTAACGCAGTTCGAGAATCTATATCACGGTTTTGAGAAGAGAGGTCGAGCTATCACAAGGGTGACAAGTACTCTCCTTGAGCTCGACAACAAATATCGTGAGGCAAAAAGAATGATGCATATGACACATTGTCGAGGTTCCTCAAACGACTTTACGCACACATGGGAGTTAGCACGTTCTGCTAGGAGCCGCTACCAACTATCGACTCTGGTCGTGTCTATGTGTACGTGAACCTATAGGGTCGCACACTTAAGGGGTTGCAACCTGTACGGATTGGATCCGAGTGGAAATGGACGCAGACTCCTAGTGGGCTCAAGTTTTGAGTCCACCTCGGAGGTCTATATAAAGAGGAGTGGGCGCACCACTTAGGGTTGATCTTTCCAACCCTCGATAGCCGCTGCCACTCCCCACGCCCATGACGTGCGACCGGACCTAGCAGTCCGCCGCCCGCCGCTGCACACGTGTGGATACCTTGGAGGCATCGCATCTGCGGTGCTTGGACAAACTGTTCGAGGGAACCGCGAGGCACCGTTTGCGGGAGACCACCGTTCGCGGGTCTTCGCTGTTCACGGGAGATCAGCAACAAGAGGAGGAGACGGGCCGAGAGATCGACTACACGCATCACCAACTCTGCTTCCCCTGCGGTGACTGCGCGTCTAGTGGTAAACCCCATCTCGTAATCTATTTCCAACAACATGATCTTGGATGCACGGTAGAAAATTTTATTTGGCACTAGTGTAGCGTACCGCGTGTTCCTACAGTGGTATCAGAGCCTCCGCTGTGTGGTGATAGATTTGATGATATGCATATGAGATATGTAGATCGGTTTAGGTGTGGGTCGATGAGATCGGCCTCGCATGTTAGTGTTGAAGGTTGGTTTCATAATCTTGTTTCCATGATCGTGACGCAGAGGTCGTGACACGAGTTACCCCTACTGGTCAGTATCCGCCATTGGGGTAGACAGTGAAATGTAATTCCGGATGCAGCATGCGAAGATCAATGAGATTGATTGAATCGTAACATAGATCAACACCGTGGAAATGTGATTTCCGCAGTGCTGAAATCTGTTGGAGCGGTCTCGGTAAAACGGCTGTAACTTTTGCATACGAACTCCGTTTTTGCTCCACGACCTGTCAAACTGAAGCTAACGAAAAGTTGGATTAGCAAAAAAAATTGGAACAAGATTTCAGCGCTTCTGGCTAGGCCAAAATCCTCTTGGAAAATAGAGTTTCAGGAGGTTTTATCTTCGGCGGTAGAACGTCTGACTCGTTTTTGTAGGGAATGCTTGTGATTTGGTATAGCCCGTGAATGTTGCTTGTGTATTATTGTTTCATGACCTGTGTGTCATGAGTGCGGAAACCGACAGGAGCCATATGGTTGTCCCATTATTGTATTAATGACCCGTTTGTCAACATGAGAAGCCATGTAATGTAATTTACTTTCAGTAGCTATTAGTTTGTAATAGCATAATATCTTATGTAACACTTGGCGGTTGACACCATGGCGTGGAGATGGAGATCACCACGAGGGCAACCATGCATGGAGATGGAGATCACCATGGGCAGACCACGCACATGGAGATGGAGATCACCATGCGCTGTGAAAAGGGGGCTATACCATATCACACATATATAAACTGCCTATGAAAGTTTATCCCTTTTATGCACCCTTCTTTTGCATGGTAGATGTTTTAAGTAGGGTGATGCCTCAAAGAATGTCAAGTATAAATGCCTCACCAATTGCTGCACCTTCACATGTCAAGTATATTTAGTGGTGGGCCTATAAAATGAGAGTGCCACTAGATCTCCTTGAAGTGACGGGTTTGTGTCAGACACTTACATGCGAAGCATTGGTTAAATTGTTGCGGCTATCAAAAAAGTTTTGGGCCATGAGTCATAGGAGTTGGCGAGGCATGAGATGTCCCCAACAACAAGAGTCGTATGGAGATACGATTAGCAAGAGTTGCTTACCGAGTGATCTTGTCTTCTAGCGGTGTTGCAAAAGCTCACTAGTTGACATGTTGATCTTGGATCTTGAACCACTAAGTATCAACCAAGGGATGTTGATTTTAGTGGGAGTAATGATCTTATTAAAATGTTTAATATGAATTACTCTTCATGATTACACGTCTTAGTGTTTTGCATATTTCTGTTGTAGATAAATGGCACCACCTGCTCAAGTTACCCCTTTTGCGTTGAAATCAATCCTGGAAAAAGATAAATTGAATGGAACAAACTTTACCACCTGGTATAGAAACCTGAGAATTGTTCTTAGCCATGAGAAAAAGGAACAAGTTCTAGAGAATCTGCTTCCAGAGGAACCTGCCGATAATGCTAATGCCACAACCAGAA
Source organism: Triticum dicoccoides (assembly GCF_002162155.2). Lineage (NCBI taxonomy): Eukaryota > Viridiplantae > Streptophyta > Magnoliopsida > Poales > Poaceae > Triticum > Triticum dicoccoides. The sequence goes on from NC_041393.1 coordinate 464,503,110, forward strand.
ATGCCTACCAGAAACTCGTTGAAGAATCAAATGAGATCAACTGTCTCATGCTGGCTTCTATTGAGCCCGATCTGCAGTAGCAGTTTGAAAATATTGAGGCTTTCGATATGATCGAGAACCTCAAGAGCATGTTTCAAATGCAGGCTAGGACCGAAAGGTTCAACTTCTGGCGATCCTTGATGGATTGTAAGCTGAAAGAGGGTGATCCACTGAGCCCACATGTGATCAAGATGATCGGATACATGCAAGCTTTGTATCAGTTGAGCTTCCCACTGGGGGACGAGTTGTCCATAGATTCAATTCTGGGTTCTCTTCCGGATAGCTATGGGCCGTTCATCTCGAACTACCATATGCATGGGATGGAAAACAAGCTCACTGAATTGCATGGTATGCTCAAAGTGGCAGAGCAGGATATCAAGAAAGGTACACATCGTCAAGTGCTGATGGTGCAGAACTCGGCTAAGTTCAAGAAGAGCTGGTCCAAGAAAAAGGCTAAGGTAAAGGGCAAAGAAAGGAGGCAACTCCAACTGCCACCGCTGCGCCTAAGTCACGGACGGCCTCGGGGAGTATTTTCTTTCATTGCAAGGAACCCGGACACTGGAAAAGGAACTGCAGCAAGTGGCTTGCCGAGAAGGGCAAGAAGACTGGAAGTATGACTTCTTCTTCGGGTACACTTGTTGTATATGTTATAGACATTTATGTTGCTGATGTTTCTATTAGCTCTTGGGTATATGATACCGGATCGGTTGTTCACATATCCAACTTGACGCAGGGGCTAAGCAGAACCAGGAATGTCGCAAGAGGAGAAGTTGACAGACGCGTCGGGAATAAAGCAAGAGTTGCTACATTGGCCGTCGGCACTATGCAACTTAATTTACCTTCACGATTTGTAATGGAACTTGATAATTGTTATTATGTTCCTGCTTTGAGTCGAAACATTATTTCTGCCTCATGTTTGATGATACAAGGTTATGACTTCAGTATTAAGGACAATGGTTGTTCTATTTACTTGAACAACATGTTTCATGGCTTTGCACCCATTGTGAATGGGTTATTTATCCTAGATCTTGAAGGTGAATCAGTCTATAACATAAATGACAAGAGGCACAAGCCTAATGAGATAAATCCGACTTACATCTGGCATTGTCGACTAGAACACATTAGTCAAAAGCGCATGAAGAAGCTCCATGATGATGGAATTCTAACTTCGTTTGATTTTGAATCATTCGAGACATGCGAGTCTTGCTTACTCGGTAAGATGACTAAGACTCCTTTTGCAAAGAGTGGCGAGAGGGCATCCGAGCTGTTGGAACTTATACATAGTGATGTATGTGGACCAATGAGCACGACAACCAGAGGTGGTTTCCAATACTTCGTGACTTTTACCGACAACTTGAGTAGATATGGATATGTCTAGTTGATGAGGCACAAGTCAGAAACTTTTGAAAAGTTCAAGGAGTTTCAGAACGAAGTGGAAAATCAACTCGGCAAGAAAATCAAATTTCTACGACCTGATCGTGGTGGTGAGTATATGAGCCAGGAGTTTGACGGTCATCTGAAGAGTCGTGGAATAGTCCCAAAACTAACTCCCCCCGGTACGCCACAGAGAAATGGCGTGTCAGAACGGAGGAATCGGACTCTGTTAGACATGGTCCGATCAATAATGAGCCAGTCGGATTTACCCTTGTCATTTTGGGGACACACTCTAGTAACTATAGCTTCCACACTAAACATGGTACCATCTAAGTCTGTAGATAAGACACCATATGAGATATGGACTGCGAAGAATCACAATTTGTCTTTTCTGAAAGTTTGGGGATGTGACGCATATGTCAAGCGACTCCAGTCGGACAACCTCACACCCAAATCTGACAAGTGCATATTTGTGGGATATCCAAGGGAAACCTTGGGATATTACTTCTACAACCGTGAAGAGGGCAAAGTGTTTGTCGCTCGACATGGAGTTTTCCTTGAGAAAGAGTTTCTCAATCGGAAGGCTAGTGGGAGGACGGTCCAACTCGGAGAAATTTGATAGCCACACGGGGACGTTCTAGTAGGTGATTCTGTCACAATGGAATTAGTCAGGGAAACTGTGGTGGAGTCGACGCAGGTTCCACGTAGGTCGGAAAGGTTACGCAATTTGCATGACTACAATGTGTTTTTCTTGGAGAATAACGAGCCGACTACATATGCAGAAGCAATGGAGAGCCCTGATTCCGAGTTATGGCTTGAGGCCATGAGATCCGAATTAAAGTCCATGGATGACAATCAAGTTTGGAACTTGGTTGATCTGCCAGATGGCGTTCGAGCCATTGAGTGCAAGTGGATCTTTAAGAAGAAAACTTATATGGAAGAAAATGTCATAGTCCATAAGGCTCGACTTGTCGCTAAAGGTTATTGACAAGTTCAAGGAGTTGACTACGATGAGACTTACTCACCGATAGTGACGCCTAAATCAATTTGGATCATTCTTGCTATAGCGGCATATTTCGACTATGAGATATGACAGTTGGATGTCAAAACGACTTTCCTTAATGGAAATTTAATCGAGGATGTGTATATGACACAACCTGAGGGTTTTGTCGATCCAAAGAAGTCTAGCATGGTATGCAAGCTTCAGAGATCCATTTATGGATTAAGGCAAGCATCTCGGAATTGGAACATTCATTTTAATGAAGCGGTCAAAGAGTTTGGCTTCATCAAGAACGACTATGATCATTGTGTAGTCAAGAAGGTCAGTGGGAGCTCAGTTGCATTTCTGATCTTATATGTGGATGACATATTATTGATTGGAAATGATGTTCAAATGCTTGAATATGTCAAGGACTCATTGAAAAATAGTTTTTCGATGAAGGACTTGGGAGAAGCAGCTTATATTTTGGGAATAAAGATCTATAGAGATAGATCGAGAAGGCTTATTGGATTAAGCCAAAGTGCATATATTGACAACATGTTGAAGCAGTTCAACATGCAAGATGCCAAGAAAGGTTTCTTGCCCATGTCACATGGCATTAGTCTTAGCAAGACTCGGAGTCCTTCGACTCTTGATGAGCGAAGACACATGGATGGGATTCCGTATGCTTCGGCTATTGGGTCCATCATGTATGCTATGGTATGTACTTGTCCCGATGTTAGCTTTTCTCTTAGTATGGTGGGAAGATACCAGGCTGATCCAGGTGAGAGTCACTAGACATCGGTTAAGAATATCCTTAAGTACTTGAGAAGGACTAAGGATATGTTCCTGGTTTATGGAGGTGAGGATGAGCTCGTTGTAAAGAGTTACACCGATGCTAGTTTCCAAACTGATAGGGATGATAGTCGGTCGCAATCTGGGTTTGTGTTCATTCTGAATAGATGAGCAGTGAGCTGGAGGAGCTCCAAGCAAGATACGATAGTTGATTCTACAACAGAGGCTGAGTACATTGCAGCTTCTGAAGCTGCAAAAGAAGGTGTTTGGGTGAAGAATTTCATTTCTGATCTTGGTGTGGTTGAGGGCGCGTCTCAGCAATTAGACCTCTATTGTGATAATAGTGGTGCCATTGCGCAAGTCAAGGAACCACGGAACCATCATAAAACCCAACACATACTCAGGCGTTTCAACCTTATTTGCGACATTGTCGAAAGAGGTGATGCAAACATATGCAAGGTGCACACGGATGCAAATGTTGCTGATCCATCGGGCGTCTCCCACGGCCGAAGCACGCGGCGCACATGAGCTCCATGGGCATACGAAGCCTAAATGATTGACTCTAGTGCAAGTGGGAGACTGTTGGAGATATGCCCTAGAGGCAATCATGTGATGATGATATTTCCATATGTATTGATGAGTCCTCTGTATTGTCCTTGAACATCATCAATGATATGTATCAATAAGTATGTGACATGTTTGTGGAACTATGTATTGTATGATGATTGTTCTAATGGTCCCTAGTTGATAAGGTTATGCGGACACATATCCTTGACTAGTATACGACTTGGTTGATGACTATGTTTCACAGGTCATGTGCATGGAGATGCTAAACCGATAGTATGGGCTCGGGCATGGAAATCACCGAGTTGGACAGACCCACTTTGAGATGTAAAGAGATATAGTCATTTGTTAGTCTCAAGTACAATTTCTATGCCATGTCCTAGACCTGACGTCCTTGCATGTTCTCGGGATGAGAATTGACTCACTTAGGGTCTATCAAATGCTACTCCGTAACCGGGTAGTTATAAAGGTAGAGCTTTCGGGTGAGTCGTGAAACATGCCGCAAGACATGGTTGACCAAGATGGGATTTGCCCCTTCTATTTGGAGAGATATTCTTTGGGCCCTCTTAAGTTATCAGATTCGGAAAGCATGTCCATGCGACTCGGGTTAACTGTTAACCCAGTTCGAGAATCTATATCACAGTTTCGAGAAGAGAGGTCGAGCTATCACAAGGGTGACAAGTACTCGCCCTTGAGCTCGACAACAAATATCATGAGGCAAAATGAATGATGCATATGACACATTGTCGAGGTTTGTCAAACGACTTTACGCACACATGGGAGTTGGTATGTTCTGCTAGGAGCCGCTACCAACTATCGACTCTGGTCGTGTCCATGTGTACGTGAACCTATAGGGTCGCACACTTAAGGGGTTGCAGCCCGCACAGATTGGATCCGAATGGAAATGGATGCAGACTCCTAGTGGGCTCAAGTGTCACCGCACTCGCCCACAACGGTCGCACACTTAAGGGGTTACTACGGCCGAATCCGGCGTAGCGTCACCGCACTCGCCCACAACGAACGGCGGCTCGCACGCCTCTGGAACCGTCGCCGCTGAGATCGTGCTACAGCACCGGCGACCGGAACGAGCGCGGTAGATCTATATTTCAACAAAGAATAAACAAATACAAGGGGGATCACTCACCCAGAGTCCAACCCCGCCTCCGCCGTCTGTCCCAGATTCGGCATGAGCAGCGACAGCCGGAACAGGAAGCAGCGACAGCCCGGCACCGGTGCTGTTCTCGCAGCTCACCTTGCTCTTCGCCCACCAAGATGGGGAAAAGAATTCATGTCAGATGCACCAAATGCGACTAACCACAAGGCCCCAGACCCGTACATAGGTTTCCAGGCAGACGGCCGGGGCCACCCTGGAGGCCCACTCTACACGACGCGCGGGGCACGTCTCTTGTCAGCGCCAGAAAAGTACCACGGACTGAGCCCACTGCACGGACCCGACGCAGTGTATCTCTCTGTATTACACTACGTATCAGCGCTTTAGCGCTTTTTCAAATCAAACCGCACGCATCACCGCGCGACTCGGGTGCGGCAGGATAGCTGCGTGCAGCTGCCGCTGCGTGCAGGACATCCACTCTCGTCCTATATTCCATTACTTTACTTCCTTATTGTTTATCTAGTTAGTTACTATTAATTCATCGTTAGTTGTTTTTCATTTTTTTTTCAAAAAAAACACACCAGAAACGTTGAAACTTCAGCATGCTGGTTTTCTTTAGAGTATCAACCTGATTGACAAAAAGGAAATGGTAACTTCTGAACTTTTCAAAACCTATAAACTATTTTGTGAACCAATAGCTAATAATGAAAAAAGGTAAAGTAGAAAAGGTTATTGGGTTATGCCCATCAAATGTTAAGTGTGACCGAAATATACGTGATAAGGTTTATGATTCAAGTGATTCCTACTAAGCTTCATGGTTTCTTGGGGCTAACTAGGTATTACCGCAAGTTCATCAAGAATTATGAATTACTCACAAAGTTGTTGACTGCACTATGGTCAAAGATAGGTTTCAATTGGACAAAACAAGCAACACCGACATTTGACACTCTGAAACATGCTATGACTAAAACTCCTCCTTACCAGATTTCACTCAACTATTAGCTGTGGAAATAGATGCTTCCGATTCCGGTGTTAGGGCAGTGCTATCTCAGCATGGACATCCAGTCGCCTACTTAAGTAAAGCCGTGGGCGTAGCAAATCAAAAGCTCTATTTCAGAGTGTGAGCACCATCTATGGCCTTACACGGAGGAACACTTTGTAAACAGAGTGCTCTGAACACTTTCATCGGAGCCCAACCATTAGCAAAAACCGGACAAACGCGGATCCTCGGTGTCCTGGAGCAAGGACCAGAGGTCCAGAAATTCAGGCCTCTTTTGGTTCATAGGATAGGAAAAATCATAGGAATAGAAAAGTCATAGAAACTAGAAAATCCATTTTACTACCTTGAAGAAAGTTGGTGGTTCACATAACCCCCTGATCTTTATTTCTGCTCCCTTCACCCCCTAAACAATACCATGCCAGACAAAGTCAGTCCCTCGATGGTTTGACTTGACAGATTGCTGACGTGACAATGGTCAATGAGCGATTTTGACCTGCGGCTGGGTCTCCCTCGTTAGGCTGGGCTGAGACAAAAGATCTCCTCCCGAGCCTCCCCTCGTAGCTTCCTACCTCCCCAAGCACCGCGCCGACCACGGTATCTCTGGCTGACGCCAGAGTTCCAAGCTACTGCCCCAAGCACCCTGCTTCTTCTTCCTACCTTCTCTTTCATGTCCCTTCTCTCTTCTCTCACCCAAAATCTCCCTCATATCTCTCTCAGGGCCATCTTCACACTATCGTCGGACTCCGAATCCGACCGGAACAAGACCAGATGGGGTCACCACCCTTGGATCTGGCCGCCCCCTCGTGCTCCCCCTCTACCGGCATCGTTGTAGCACCGCCGCCGCTGCCCTGCTACCTCCTATGCGAGGACTGGGGCGACCATGCCCGACAGTTGGGCCGTCGCCACCACAAGCTTGCCACTGTGCCGTCTTTACACCCTGCCGGACTCTGGATCTAGTTGGAACTAGACCAAATGGGATTGCCACACCTTGATCTGACTGCCCCCATGCCTCCCTGCATCGCCCGCATCACTTCAGCCCTGTGCCGTTACCCTGCTACCTCCTGCGCGAGGAGAGGGACGACGATGCCCAACAGCTGGGCCACTTACCTGGCGAGGGAGGCCCACCCGCAGGCCAAAACCGTCGTTGGCCATTGCCGTGTCAGCAGCTAGTAGAGTCAAACCAACCAGCGTCTGACTTTGCCCGGTATGAGATTGTCTAGGAGGTGAAGGAAGAAGAAATAAAGATCAGGGGGTTATCTGAACCATCAACTTTCTTCAGGGTAGTAAAATGGATTTTTTTTCTAGAAAATAAGACGACATGTATCTCAATTCTTATGAATGGGAATAGGAAAAAAGATGTCCTTTTGTTCACATCGTAGGAAATTTTTCATTGAATCCAGGCTAATATTTATTTTACTATGAAATGTGAAGGATAGAAATAATTCCACCATAGAAATAGGAGTTTGTTTCTACAAACCAAAGGGGTCTAAAGAAAATTTTCTATAGGAATCCTATCCTATGAAATTCATATAAAATTTCTCCAAAACAAAGAAGGCCTCAGCTACGGCGAACCTCGGATACCCACCATGCAAGCATCACCCGACAGTGAAAAACACTCTAAATGCTGAGAAACAAGACTGCCATAATGCATGCCTGCATTTTCTACAGGGAACAAACGAAATTGATAAGTCTCAGTTTACTGAGATTTAGCCAAGCCTCAGTCGATGCTATATGATGTCTACTATGCAACCTTTTTCTTGTAGACATTGTTGGGCCTCCAAGTGCAGAGGTTTGTAGGACAGTAGAAAATTTCCCTCAAGTGGATGACCTAAGGTTTATCAATCTGTGGGAGGCGTAGGATAAAGATGGTCTCTCTCAAACAACCCTGCAACCAAATAACAAAGAGTCTCTTGTGTCCCCAACACACCCAATACAATGATAAATTGTATAGGTGCACTAGTTCGGCGAAGAGATGGTGATACAAGTGCAATATGGATGGTAGATATAGGTTTTCGTAATCTGACATTATAAAAATAGCAAGGTAACTAATGATAAAAGTGAGCACACACGGTATTGCAATGCTAGGAAACAAGGCCTAAGGTTCATACTTTCACTAGTGCAAGTTCTCTCAACAATAATAACATAATTGGATCATATAACTATCCCTCAACATGCAACAAAGAGTCACTCCAAAGTCACTAATAGCGGAGAACAAACAAAGAGATTATTGTAGGGTACGAAACCACCTCAAAGTTATCCTTTTTGATCGATCTATTCAAGAGTCCGTAGTAAAATAATATGAAGCTATTCTTTCGGTTCGATCTATCATAGAGTTCGTAGTAGAATAATACCTTAAGACACAAATCAACCAAAACCCTAATGTCACCTAGATACTCCAATGTCACCTCAAGTATCTGTGGGCATGATTATACGATATATATCACACAATCTCAGATTCATCTATTCAACCAACATAAAGTACTTCAAAGAGTGCCCCAAAGTTTCTACCGAAGAGTCAAGACGAAAACGTGTGCCAACTCCTATGCAGAAGTTCACAAGGTCACTGAACCCGCAAGTTGATCACCAAAACGTACATCAAGTAGATCACGTGAATATCTCATTGTCACCACAGATAAGCACATGCAAGACATATATCAAGTGTTCTCAAATCCTTAAAGACTCAATCCAATAAGATAACTTCAAAGGGAAAACTCAATCCATTACAAGAGAGTAGAGGGGGAGAAACATCATAAGATCCAACTATAATACAAAAGCTCGCGATACATCAAGATCGTGCCAAATCAAGAACACGAGAGAGAGAGAGAGAGAGAGAGAGAGAGAGAGAGAGAGAGAGAGAGATCGAACACATAGCTACTGGTACATACCCTCAGCCCCGAGGGTGAACTACTCCCTCCTCGTCATGGAGAGCGCCGGGATGATGAAGACGGCCATCGGTGAGGGATCCCTCCTCCGGCAGGGTGCCAGAACAGGGTCCCAATTGTTTTTTGGTGGCTACAGAGGCTTGCGGCGGCGGAACTCCCGATCTATTGTGCTCCTCGATGTTTTCAGGGTATATGAGTATATATAGGCGAAAGAAGTCGGTCAGGGGAGCCACGAGGGGCCCACGAGGGTGGGGGGCGTGCCCAGGGGGTAGGGCGCACCCTGGGCCCTCGTGGCCACCTCGTTGCTTCCCTGGCGTCCACTCCAAGTCTCCTGGATTGCGTTTGTTCCAAAAACGATTCTCCCGAAGGTTCATTCCGTTTGGACTCCGTTTGATATTCCTTTTCTGCGAGACACTAAAATAGGCAAAAACAACAATTTGCACTGGGCCTCCGGTTAATAGGTTAGTCCCAAAAATAATATAAAAGTGTATAATAAAGCCCATTAAACATCCAAAACAGATAATATAATACCATGGAACAATAAAAAATTATAGATACGTTGGAGACATATCACTATATTCATAGGATCTTAGGTTGAGATCCGTGCAACTTTTTTCTTTCAGTTGTTCCTTTTTCTTTCTTACCTTGTAGGTTCGCTAAACCATAGACATGAATGAAACCCCTTCGTTCAATGGACGATAGCGGAACCGTAGACATCCATATCGGTCCCTATGATTACACGAATGATATTCGAGTGATCATTTGGTTATCATTGATGTTCCCTTTGCTTCACAGTACTTTACAAACCCAGTGTGCATCGGCATCATCTTGAGTCATCACCATGCTCACTATACTGTTGCTCTCGTTACCGGTTTTGTTCTTCTTTCTCGTTGATGTGTTCCGGCATTCCCGTGATGTAATCACCTATGTCTAGCCAAACGATGATGGATGCCGTCACACCGAGAGGGCCCTAAGAAGTAAGAATATCTTTCCATCACCAGATGAGCAAACCCCACTGTTGAGCTATCCGGTCACTTGTCAAACTTTTCGGTGAACCTTAAAGTTTTCGTTATGATCACCTTGTTACATATGACATTTGAAAATCCAAAGCCCACCGTATGGTAGGAAGCGACCGAGATACTCTCATGGTCGGAGGAACTAAAACACATGCTAATGTTGGAGATATGCCCTAGAGGCGATCATGTGATGATGATATTTCCATATGTATTCATGAGTCCTTTGTATTGTCCTTGAACATCATCAATGATATGTATCAATAAGTATGTGACTTGTTTGTGGAACTATGTATTGTATGATGATTGTTGTAATGGTCCCTAGGTTGATAAGGTTATGCGGACACATATCCTTGACTAGTGTATGACTCGGTTGATGACTATGTTTCACAGGTCATGTGCATGGAGATGCTAAACCGATAGTATGGGCTCGAGGATGGAAATCACCGAGTTGGACAGACCCACTTTGAGACGCAACGAGATATAGTCATCTGTTAGTCTCAAGTACAATGTCTATGCCATGTCCTAGACCTGAGGTCCTCGCATGTTCTCGGGATGAGGATCGACTCACTTAGGGTCTATCAAACGCTACTCCGTAACTAGGTAGTTATAAAGGTAACTTTTGGGTGAGTCGTGAAACATGCCGCGAGACATGGTTGACCAAGATGAGATTTTCCCCTTCTATTTGGAGAGATATTCTCTAGGCCCTCTTATAAAGGTAACTTTCGGGTGAGTCGTGAAACATGCCGCGAGACATGGTTGACCAAGATGGGATTTGCCCCTTCTATTTGGAGAGATATTCTCTAGGCCCTCTCGAGTGATCAGATTCGGAAAGCATGGCCATGCGACTTGGGTTAAGTGTTAACGCAGTTTGAGAATCTATATCACGGTTTTGAGAAGAGAGGTCGAGCTATCACAAGGGTGACAAGTACTCTCCTTGAGCTCGACAACAAATATCGTGAGGCAAAAAGAATGATGCATATGACACATTGTCGAGGTTCCTCAAACGACTTTACGCACACATGGGAGTTAGCACGTTCTGCTAGGAGCCCCTACCAACTATCGACTCTGGTCGTGTCCATGTGTACGTGAACCTATAGGGTCGCACACTTAAGGGGTTGCAACCCGTACGGATTGGATCCGAGTGGAAATGGACGCGGACTCCTAGTGGGCTCAAGTGTTGAGTCCACCTCGGAGGTCTATATAAAGAGGAGTGGGCGCACCACTTAGGGTTGATCTTTCCAACCCTCGATAGCCGCCGCCACTCCCCACGCCCATGACGTGCGACCGGACCTAGCAGTCCGCCGCCCGCCGCTGCACACGTGTGGATACCTTGGAGGCATCGCATCTGCGGTGCTTGGACAAACTGTTCGAGGGAACCACGAGGCACCGTTTGCGGGAGACCACCGTTCGCGGGTCTTCGCTGTTCACGGGAGATCAGCAACAAGAGGAGGAGACGGGCCGAGAGATCGACTACACGCATCACCAACTCTGCTTCCCCTGCGGTGACTGCGCGTCTAGTGGTAAACCCCATCTCGTAATCTATTTCCAACAACATGATCTTGGGTGCACGATAGAAAATTTTATTTGGCACTAGTGTAGCGTACCGCGTGTTCCTACAGTGGTATCAGAGCCTCCGCTGTGTGGTGATAGATTTGATGATATGCATATGAGATATGTAGATCGGTTTAGGTGTGGGTCGATGAGATCGGCCTCGCATGTTAGTGTTGAAGGTTGGTTTCATAATCTTGTTTCCATGATCGTGACGCAAAGGTCGTGATACGAGTTACCCCTACTGGTCGGTATCCGCCATTGGGGTAGACAGTGGAATGTAATTCCGGATGCAGCACGCGAAGATCAATGAGATTGATTGAATCGTAACATAGATCAACACCGTGGAAATGTGATTTCCGCAGTGCTGAAATCTGTTGGAGCGGTCTCGGTAAAACGGCTGTAACTTTTGCATACGAACTCCGTTTTTGCTCCACGACCTGTCAAACTGAAGCTAACAAAAAGTTGGATTAGCAAAAAAAATTGGAACAAGATTGCAGCGCTTCTGGCTAGGCCAAAATCCTCTTGGAAAATAGAGTTTCAGGAGGTTTTATCTTCGGCGGTAGAACGTCTGACTCGTTTTTGTAGGGAATGCTTGTGATTTGGTATAGCCCATGAATGTTGCTTGTGTATTATTGTTTCATGACCTGTGTGTCATGAGTGCGGAAACCGACAGGAGCCATATGGTTGTCCCATTATTGTATTAATGACCCGCTTGTTAACATGAGAAGCCATGTAATGTAATTTACTTTCAGTAGCTATTAGTTTGTAATAGCGTAGTATCTTATGTAACACTTGGCGGTTGACACCATGGCGTGGAGATGGAGATCACCACGAGGGCAACCATGCATGGAGATGGAGATCACCATGGGCAGACCACGCACGTGGAGATGGAGATCACCATGCGCTGTGAAAAGGGGGCTATACCATATCACACATATATAAACTGCCTATGAAAGTTTATCCCTTTTATGCACCCTTCTTTTGCATGGTAGATGTTTTAAGTAGGGTGATGCCTCAAAGAATGTCAAGTATAAATGCCTCACCAATTGCTGCACCTTCACATGTCAAGTATATTTAGTGGTGGGCCTATAAAATGAGAGTGCCACTAGATCTCCTTGAAGTGACGGGTTTGTGTCAGACACTTACATGCGAAGCATTGGTTAAATTGTCGTGGCTATCAAAAAAGTTTTGGGCCATGAGTCATAGGAGTTGGCGAGGCATGAGATGTCCCCAACAACAAGAGTCGTATGGAGATACGATTAGCAAGAGTTGCTTACCGAGTGATCTTGTCTTCTAGCGGTGTTGCAAAAGCTCACTAGTTGACATGTTGATCTTGGATCTTGAACCACTAAGTATCAACCAAGGGATGTTGATTTTAGTGGGAGTAATGATCTTATTAAAATGTTTAATATGAATTACTCTTCATGATTACACGTCTTAGTGTTTTGCATATTTCTGTTGTAGATAAATGGCACCACCTGCTCAAGTTACCCCTTTTGCGTTGAAATCAATCCTGGAAAAAGATAAATTGAATGGAACAAACTTTACCACCTGGTATAGAAACCTGAGAATTGTTCTTAGCCATGAGAAAAAGGAACAAGTTCTAGAGAATCTGCTTCCAGAGGAACCTGCCGATAATGGTAATGCCACAACCAGAAATGCCTACCAGAAACTCGTTGAAGAATCAAACGAGATCAACTGTCTCATGCTGGCTTCTATTGAGCCCAATCTGCAGTAGCAGTTTGAAAATATTGAGGCTTTCGATATGATTGAGAACCTCAAGAGCATGTTTCAAATGCAGGCTAGGACCGAAAGGTTCAACTTCTGGCGATCCCTGATGGATTGTAAGCTGAAAGAGGGTGATCCACTGAGCCCACATGTGATCAAGATGATCGGATACATGCAAGCTTTGTATCAGTTGAGCTTCCCACTGGGGGACGAGTTGTCCATAGATTCAATTCTGGGTTCTCTTCCGGATAGCTATGGGCCGTTCATCTCGAACTACCATATGCATGGGATGGAAAACAAGCTCACTGAATTGCATGGTATGTTCAAAGTGGCAGAGCAGGATATCAATAAAGGTACACATCGTCAAGTGCTGATGGTGCAGAACTCGGCTAAGTTCAAGAAGAGCTGGTCCAAGAAAAAGTCTAAGGTAAAGGGCAAAGAAAGGAGGCAACTCCAACTGCCACCGCTGCGCCTAAGTCACGGACGGCCTCGGGGAGTATTTTCTTTCATTGCAAGGAACCCGGACACTGGAAAAGGAACTGCAGCAAGTGGCTTGCCGAGAAGGGCAAGAAGACTGGAAGTATGACTTCTTCTTCGGGTACACTTGTTGTATATGTTATAGACATTTATGTTGCTGATGTTTCTATTAGCTCTTGGGTATATGATACCGGATCGGTTGTTCACATATCCAACTTGACGCAGGGGCTAAGCAGAACCAGGAATGTCGCAAGAGGAGAAGTTGACAGACGCGTCGGGAATAAAGCAAGAGTTGCTACATTGGCCGTCGGCACTATGCAACTTAATTTACCTTCACGATTTGTAATGGAACTTGATAATTGTTATTATGTTCCTGCTTTGAGTCGAAACATTATTTCTGCCTCATGTTTGATGATACAAGGTTATGACTTCAGTATTAAGGACAATGGTTGTTCTATTTACTTGAACAATATGTTTCATGGCTTTGCACCCGTTGTGAATGGGTTATTTATCCTAGATCTTGAAGGTGAATCAGTCTATAACATAAATGACAAGAGGCACAAGCCTAATGAGATAAATCCGACTTACATCTGGCATTGTCGACTAGAACACATTAGTCAAAAGCGCATGAAGAAGCTCCATGATGATGGAATTCTAACTTCGTTTGATTTTGAATCATTCGAGACATGCGAGTCTTGCTTACTCGGTAAGATGACTAAGACTCCTTTTGCAAAGAGTGGCGAGAGGGCATCCGAGCTGTTGGAACTTATACATAGAGATGTATGTGGACCAATGAGCACGACAACCAGAGGTGGTTTCCAATACTTCGTGACTTTTACCGACAACTTGAGTAGATATGGATATGTCTAGTTGATGAGGCACAAGTCAGAAACTTTTGAAAAGTTCAAGGAGTTTCAGAACGAAGTGGAAAATCAACTCGGCAAGAAAATCAAATTTCTACGACCTGATCGTGGTGGTGAGTATATGAGCCAGGAGTTTGACGGTCATCTGAAGAGTCGTGGAATAGTCCCAAAACTAACTCCCCCCGGTACGCCACAGAGAAATGGCGTGTCAGAACGGAGGAATCGGACTCTGTTAGACATGGTCCGATCAATAATGAGTCAGTCGGATTTACCCTTGTCATTTTGGGGACACACTCTAGAAACTATAGCTTCCACACTAAACATGGTACCATCTAAGTCTGTAGATAAGACACCATATGAGATATGGACTGCGAAGAGTCACAATTTGTCTTTTCTAAAAGTTTGGGGATGTGACGCATATGTCAAGCGACTCCAGTCGGACAACCTCACACCCAAATCTGACAAGTGCATATTTGTGGGATATCCAAGGGAAACCTTGGGATATTACTTCTACAACCGTGAAGAGGGCAAAGTGTTTGTCGCTCGACATGGAGTTTTCCTTGAGAAAGAGTTTCTCAATCGGAAGGCTAGTGGGAGGACGGTCCAACTCGGAGAAATTTGATAGCCACACGGGGACGTTCTAGTAGGTGATTCTGTCACAATGGAATTAGTCAGGGAAACTGTGGTGGAGTCGATGCAGGTTCCACGTAGGTCGGAAAGGTTACGCAATTTGCATGACTACAATGTGTTTTTCTTGGAGAATAACGAGCCGACTACATATGCAGAAGCAATGGAGAGCCCCGATTCCGAGTTATGGCTTGAGGCCATGAGATCCGAATTAAAGTCCATGGATGATAATCAAGTTTGGAACTTGGTTGATCTGCCAGATGGCGTTCGAGCCATTGAGTGCAAGTGGATCTTTAAGAAGAAAACTTATATGGAAGAAAATGTCATAGTCCATAAGGCTCGACTTGTCGCTAAAGGTTATTGACAAGTTCAAGGAGTTGACTACGATGAGACTTACTCACCGATAGTGACGCCTAAATCAATTTGGATCATTCTTGCTATAGCGGCATATTTCGACTATGAGATATGACAATTGGATGTCAAAACGACTTTCCTTAATGGAAATTTAATCGAGGATGTGCATATGACACAACCTGAGGGTTTTGTCGATCCAAAGAAGTCTAGCATGGTATGCAAGCTTCAGAGATCCATTTATGGATTAAGGCAAGCATCTCGGAATTGGAACATTCATTTTAATGAAGCGGTCAAAGAGTTTGGCTTCATCAAGAACGACTATGATCATTGTGTAGTCAAGAAGGTCAGTGGGAGCTCAGTTGCATTTTTGATCTTATATGTTGATGACATATTATTGATTGGAAATGATGTTCAAATGCTTGAATATGTCAAGGACTCATTGAAAAATAGTTTTTCGATGAAGGACTTGGGAGAAGCAGCTTATATTTTGGGAATAAAGATCTATAGAGATAGATCGAGAAGGCTTATTGGATTAAGCCAAAGTGCATATATTGACAACATGTTGAAGCAGTTCAACATGCAAGATGCCAAGAAAGGTTTCTTGCCCATGTCACATGGCATTAGTCTTAGCAAGACTCGGAGTCCTTCGACTCCTGATGAGCGAAGACACATGGATGGGATTCCGTATGCTTCGGCTATTGGGTCCATCATGTATGCTATGGTATGTACTTGTCCCGATGTTAGCTTTTCTCTTAGTATGGTGGGAAGATACCAGGCTGATCCAGGTGAGAGTCACTAGACATCGGTTAAGAATATCCTTAAGTACTTGAGAAGGACTAAGGATATGTTCCTGGTTTATGGAGGTGAGGATGAGCTCGTTGTAAAGAGCTACACCGATGCTAGTTTCCAAACTGATAGGGATGATAGTCGGTCGCAATCTGGGTTTGTGTTCATTCTGAATAGATGAGCAGTGAGCTGGAGGAGCTCCAAGCAAGATACGATAGTTGATTCTACAATAGAGGTTGAGTACGTTGCAGCTTCTGAAGCTGCAAAAGAAGGTGTTTGGGGTGAAGAATTTCATTTCTGATCTTGGTGTGGTTTAGGGCGCGTCTCAGCAATTAGACCTCTATTGTGATAATAGTGGTGCCATTGCGCAAGTCAAGGAACCACGGAACCATCATAAAACCCAACACATACTCAGGCGTTTCAACCTTATTTGCGACATTGTCGAAAGAGGTGATGCAAACATATGCAAGGTGCACACGGATGCAAATGTTGCTGATCCATCGATGAAGCCTCTCCCACGGCCGAAGCATGCGGCGCACATGAGCTCCATGGGCATACGAAGCCTAAATGATTGACTCTAGTGCAAGTGGGAGACTGTTGGAGATATGCCCTAGAGGCAATCATGTGATGATGATATTTCCATATGTATTCATGAGTCCTCTGTATTGTCCTTGAACATCATCAATGATATGTATCAATAAGTATGTGACATGTTTGTGGAACTATGTATTGTATGATGATTGTTCTAATGGTCCCTAGTTGATAAGGTTATGCGGACACATATCCTTGACTAGTATACGACTCGGTTGATGACTATGTTTCACAGGTCATGTGCATGGAGATGCTAAACCGATAGTATGGGCTCGGGCATGGAAATCACCGAGTTGGACAGACCCACTTTGAGATGTAAAGAGATATAGTCATTTGTTAGTCTCAAGTACAATTTCTATGCCATGTCCTAGACCTGACGTCCTTGCATGTTCTCGGGATGAGAATTGACTCACTTAGGGTCTATCAAATGCTACTCCGTAACCGGGTAGTTATAAAGGTAGAGCTTTCGGGTGAGTCGTGAAACATGCCGCAAGACATGGTTGACCAAGATGGGATTTGCCCCTTCTATTTGGAGAGATATTCTTTGGGCCCTCTTAAGTTATCAGATTCGGAAAGCATGCCCATGCGACTCGGGTTAACTGTTAACCCAGTTCGAGAATCTATATCACAGTTTCGAGAAGAGAGGTCGAGCTATCACAAGGGTGACAAGTACTCGCCCTTGAGCTCGACAACAAATATCATGAGGCAAAAGGAATGATGCATATGACACATTGTCGAGGTTTGTCAAACGACTTTACGCACACATGGGAGTTGGTATGTTCTGCTAGGAGCCGCTACCAACTATCGACTCTGGTCGTGTCCATGTGTACGTGAACCTATAGGGTCGCACACTTAAGGGGTTGCAGCCCGCACAGATTGGATCCGAATGGAAATGGATGCAGACTCCTAGTGGGCTCAAGTGTCACTGCACTCGCCCACAACGGTCGCACACTTAAGGGGTTACTACGGCCGAATCCGGCGTAGCATCACCGCACTCGCCCACAACGAACGGCGGCTCGCACGCCTCTGGAACCGTCGCCGCTGAGATCGTTCTGCAGCACCGGCGACCGGAACGAGCGCGTTAGATCTATATTTCAACAAAGAATAAACAAATACAAGGGGGATCACTCACCCAGAGTCCAACCCCGCCTCCGCCGTCTGTCCCAGATTCGGCATGAGCAGCGACAGCCAGAACAGGAAGCAGCGACATCCCGGCGCCGGTGCTGTTCTCGCAGCTCACCTTGCTCTTCGCCCACCAAGATGGGGAAAGGAATTCGTGCCAGATGCACCAAATGCGACTAACCACAAGGCCCCAGACCCGTACATAGGTTTCCAGGCAGACGGCCGGGGCCACCCTGGAGGCCCACTCTACACGACGCGCGGGGCACGTCTCTTGTCAGCGCCAGAAAAGTACCACGGACTGAGCCCACTGCACGGACCCGACGCAGTGTATCTCTCTGTATTACACTACGTATCAGCGCTTTAGCGCTTTTTCAAATCAAACCGCACGCATCACCGCGCGACTCGGGTGCGGCAGGATAGCTGCGTGCAGCTGCCGCTGCGTGCAGGACATCCACTCTCGTCCTATATTCCATTACTTTACTTCCTTATTGTTTATCTAGTTAGTTACTATTTATTCATCGTTAGTTGTTTTTCATTTTTTTTTCAAAAAAAACACACACCAGAAACGTTGAAACTTCAGCATGCTGGTTTTCTTTAGAGCATGCTGGTGCATATGAGTTTTCCATTGAATCGCATATTCCAGGATCATAGCAGTTATAGCATGGAATATAAACTCTTAACTCTGAATATGAAAAATATAATAATATGATATTATTGCCTATAGGGCATGTTTCCAACAGTCCCCCACTTCCACTGGAGTCAATAATCTAGTTAGCACTTTTAACTTTAACACTAATGGCAATCTGGTGCCAGTCGAATCCGAATCCGAAAACTTCTAATCTGCGTGTACCATTTGCATTTCTATGCATCTATCATGCTTTCGCAAGAATTCATAATTTCTGTGAAACCGGCTTTGTATATATATTGAATCACGGGTAGAACCTTTTGATTCCTTAGGTTGAGTTATGGAACAACTATTAAGAATAGTGTTCCAATGATAGAATCATCTAGAACCCATACCAAGCTCATAAATGAACTTTTGATTCGTCATCCTTTATTTTTCTTCTAAAGCAAAAATATACTTAGCCTTCTATTATAGAATTCACCACAGTAACTTTTTGGACCACCACCATAAATCACTTTTAATTTGAAATCGAAAAATGACTTGGAGCACAGATGAAAATTTTATTGATGTACTACTTACAACGACCCTTTATTGATGTAACTCCTTACAACAATTCATTTTCTCCGTGTGTGAGAAACATGCCGTTAATCTTTAACGACATTTTCATTGTTGTCCTATGATCAACAATTTGACCATACTAGTAACTTTTACTTTCAACTAACTTAGAGTACTAGAAATATCTGGTTGTTTACATATCATGGAATACAAGTGTGGTTAAAATCATATTTCGATCATCAGTATTTCAGGATACCAACTCCTTTCATGTGACATTGACAAGAAACTCTTCTTGACATTTTACATACTAAACTGCTTTAGTATTATGTCAATACGTATTTTGGCTAAGTCCGATTAGACATTGTTACCTCCATAGATCATTATGTCTAATACCAAGACTATTCATTGCCTAAGTGTTTTACTGAAAAATTAGTTTCAATAAAGTGTTAATCTGTGTCAAGAAAATAACTTCTAATCAACAATATGTCATGTGCATATAGTGTTTAGAAATATTATCATGCTCCCACTTACTTTCTTGTAAATACTGAAGGAAATATGCCCTAGAGGCAATAATAAAGTTGTTATTTTATATTTCCTTATTCATGATAAAGGTTTATTATTCATGCTATAATTGTATTGATTGGAAACCTTAATACATGTGTGAATACATAAACAAACAACATGTCCCTAGTGAGCCTCTACTAGAATAGCTCGTTGATCGAAATTGGTTAAGGTTTCCTAACCATGGGCATGAGTTGTCATTTGATAACGGGATCACCTCATTAGGAGAATGATGTGATGGACAAGGCACATCCATTAGCTTAGCATAATGATCATTCAATTTTATTGATGTTGCTTTCTTCATGTCAAATACATATTCCTTCGACTATGAGATTATGCAACTCCCCAGATACCGGAGGAATGCCTTGTGTGCTATCAAACATCACAACATAACTGGGTGATTATAAAGATGCTCTATAGGTATCTCTGAAGGTGTTTGTTGAGTTGGCATAGATCAAGATTAGGATTTGTCACTCCGAGTATCAGAGAGGTATCTTTGGACCCTCTCGGTAATACACATCACAAGCTTGCAAGCAAACTACTAAGGAGTTAGTCACGAGGTGATGTATTATGGAACGAGTAAAGAGACTTGCCAGTAACAACATTGAACTAGGTATAAGGATACCGATGATCGAATCTCGGGCAAGTAACATACCGATGGACAAAGGGAATTACGTATGTTGTCATAACGGTTCGACCGCTAAAGATCTTCGTAGAATATGTAGGAACCAATATGGGCATCCAGGTTCTGCTATTGGTTATTGACCAGAGAGGTCTCGGTCATGTCTACATAGTTCTCGAACCCGTAGGGTCCACATGCTTAATGTCCGATGATGATATAGTATTATATGAGTTATGTGATTCGGTGACCGAATGTTGTTCGGAGTCCAGGATGAGATCAAGGACATGACGAGGAGTCTTGAAATGGTGGAGAGGTAAATATTGATATATAGGATGATGGTATTTGGACACCGTAAGTATTCCGGAGGGTACCGGGTACATATCAGGTCACCGGAAGGGGTTCCGTGCACCCCCGACAAAAGATATGGGCCTTATGGGACAAGAGGGGAAACACACCAGCCACAAGGGGCTGGTGTGCCCCCCATATGGGCCGCCCTAAGGATGGGAAGTAAAGGGGATAAGGGAAAGGAAAGTGTGCAATAGGATTCCCACTTCCTTCCCTCTCCACCCCTCTTTCCTTCTCCCTCGGTTAAATATGGCAGGGGGCGCCACTTGGGGAGGACCCCAAGTAGGATTCGACCTACTTGGGGAGCCTCCTGGCAGCCTCCCCTCTCCCTCCCACCTATATATGTGGGGGGGGGGGGCTAGCACACCCGAGACAATTGCCTAGCCGTGTGCGATGCCCCCCTCCACCGTTTACACCCCCGGTCATACTTTTGTTGTGCTTAGGCGAAGCCCTGCAGAGATCACTTCACCATCACCATCACCATGCCATCGTGATGACGGAACTCATCTAATACCTCGACATCTTGCTGGATCAAGAAGGATACGGACTTCACGGAGCTGAATGTGTGCATAACGCGGAGGTGCCATGCGTTCGGTACTTGATCGGTTGAAGCGCGAAGAAGTTCGACTACATCGACCGCATTGTAAAACGCTTCCGCTTACGGTCCATGAGGGTACCTAGACACACTCTCCCCCTCATTTCTATGTATCTCCATGGATAGATCATTGCGTGTGCTTAGAATTTTTTTGATTTCCATGCAACGATTCCCAACAGTGGTAGCAGAGCCAGGTCTATGCATAGATGACATGCACGAGTAGAATACAAAGAGTTGTGGGCGGTGATAGTCATACTGCTTACCACCAACGTCTTATTTTGATTCGGCGGTATTGTGGGATGAAGCAGCCCGGACCAACCTTACATGTCCACATACATGATACCGGTTCCATCGACAGACATGCAACTAGTTTTGCATAAAGGTGGATGGTGGGTGTCTATTTATCCTATTTTAGTTGAATCGAATTTGACTGCGGCCGGTCCTTGAAGAAGGTTAAAACATCAAGCTTGACGAATCACCATTGTGGTTTTTGTCGTAGGTAAGAACAGTTCTTGCTAGAAGCCCGTAGAGGATGTCTAACTTGTTTTTGCAGGGTATGTTGTGATGTGATATAGTCAACACATGATGTGATAAACATTATTGTATGAGATGATCATGTTTTGTAAAGTTATCGGCAACCGGCAAGAGCCTTATGGTTGTCTCTTTATTGTATGAAATGCAAACGCCATGTAATTGATTTACTTTATCACTATGTGTTAGCGATAGTTGTAGAATCAATAGTTGGCGAGACGACCACGACGCAACGATGGAGATCAAGGTGTCGAGCCGGTGACGATGGAGACCATGACGATGCTTTGGAGATGGAGATCAAAAGCACAAGATGATGATGGCCATATCATGTCACGTATTTTGATTGCATGTGATGTTTATCTTCTATGCATCTTATTTTTCTTAGTATGACGGTAGATTATAAGATGATCCCTTCACTAAATTTCAAGGTAAAAGGGTTCTCCCTGAATATGCACCGTTGCTACAGTTCGCCGTGTTGAGACACCACATGATGATCGGGTGTGATAGACTCTACGTTCACATACAATGGGTGTAAGACAGTTTTGCACATGCAAAATACTTGGGTTAAACTAGACGAGCATAGCATGTACAGACTTGGCCTCGGAACACTAGAGATCGAAAGATCGAACGTGAATCATATAGTAGATATGATCAACATAGAGATGTTCACCATTGATGACTACCCCATCTCACGTGATGATCGGACATGGGTTAGTTGATTTGGATCATGTATCACTTAGATGACTTGAGGGATGTTAGTTTAAGTGGGAGTTCTTAAGTAATTTGATTAATTGAACTTAATTTACCATGAAATTAGTCCTGATAGTATTTCCATATCTATGTTGTAGATCAATTGCCCGTGCTACCGTTCAACTGAATTTTAATGCGCTCCTAGAGAAAGCTAAGTTGAAAGATTATGGTAGCAACTACACGGACTGGGTCCGTAACTTGAGGATTATCCTCATTGCTGCACAGAAGAATTATGTCCTTGATCCACCGCTAGGTGAAAGGCCTGTTGCAGGAGCAGATGCTGATGTTTTGAACTAGCAAGCTCGATCTAATGACTACTCTATAGTTCAGTTTGCCATGCTTTACGGCAAGCTCGAGTGCTTTCCATCGATGAAGTAACGCAAGATCAGCACCGGCGTAACAACGCTGTGCTACTCGAGGAGAACCGCCTCCGGGCTGCTACGTGTGCTGCTCGCTATCAGCAAGCCTTGCGTCGCTATCATATCCATAGGGTTCATGCCTGGTGTTTTGAGGAAGGCAAACTTGTCCTTAGGCACATTCAGTCGGCCAACGGTACAAACAAGTTGACGCCTAAGTGGGAAGGCCCTTACCGGGTAGTACGAGTCACCAGACCTAGCGCAGTCCGTCTGGAGACCGGAGATGGCATTCAATTGCAAAACTCATGGAATATTGAGCATCTCCGCAAGTTCTACCCGTAAGGCGCGGTTGTCGGGCCCTGCCCCATTTGTACAAGCCTTTCCTCAGCTGCATGTAACCCCATGTACAAAGCCAGGGCGATGAGCCTGTGCACGAGAGAAATAAACGAAGCGTTGGGGGCCCCCCGACTAAGTTGCATGCATGCATAAGCATTCCAAGAGCATTTTCATAAGCATTTCATGAGCATCTGCATATGCATACAGATAGGATCGCATCCTGCATCATTCTCATCTGCATAAAGCTACAGGTTCCTACCGTGAATTTGGCTTCTACAAGGAGTTGAGAAGATGGACTAGCACTGCAATCCTCGGCAAGCCAAACAGATAAGTTCACCTCTTGTCCATAAGTGCACTGTAAGCTCAAACTTGTGCATGATAAAACCTCGCCACTCTTTGAAGCTTAGGTGCTCCCACTTTTGGCTCGAACGATGCTTCGGCTTAAGTGGTCGCAGTGGCCTTTGATGAAAAAGAGTTGGCAGGGGGCAGGCCCCTTTATTTTTTGCCCGATAGACCCCAGTCCCCGGCAAAAAAATAAAAAAAGGGTACCGGCAGGATAGCCTGCCGAGGAAGACTCGTTTATTTAACTAAAGAGGCATCCCACCTTTGCATGGACATACACATGCATGAGTTCTCGGCAAGGTTCATCTTTTTTCATTTATATGCTGATCATACAAGTACAAGCATTACAGAACACAAACATGGACTAGAGAGATTACATTAGTTGAATTCAAATTGGCAATTGCCTACATCTTTAAGGTTGAAAAAGATAAGTGCCATGTAATCTCCTCTTTTCGTTTTCTCTCCATCAGGCACTACGGTGGAAGGAGGAAAAGACGAGAAAGGCACCCAAGCAGGAGCCTTTCCCGATCCCATCACGGCCTGCCTAGAGTGGCCTAACAAGACCGGAAGTGGCAAGGCTGCAAAGGAGGAGCGCGGGAGCAAAGCAGTGTTCCCCTGGTTGCCACCTCTAGAACCAGCAAGAAGCCCCGGCTTGAGCCCTGGTGGGGTCATCCACCGAGGCTCAACCGGAAGACTACTGGAGAGGAGGCGAAGGCACCAAGGGAACATCCCTTCCCAGCTATCACCCAAAGAGGCCGATGATGATGGTGCCGGGGAGGGAAGGGAAGGACGGGAAGACAAAGCAGCAGGTTGCCGGTTGGAGGCGAAGGCATCCACGCCATCGTACTCCGACCTAGCCCTCCACACCCACCTTCTCCGTCTTCCCTCATTTTCTCTCTGTCATCACCACTCCCAGAGAGCACCAGGACTCCAGCCCAACACTCCTCCCAAAGAAACGACGAGCGAACAAGATGACCAGGGGGCTCGAGGCATGCCGCACCCCACCTTGATAGGTAGGAAGGCGCCCTCCTTATCAATATCAACCCCAGTTCCAAGGAGAGGGGCAGTACTGGGATTTCTAATGATCGCAAGCCCTTCGCCTTGGACTTGGACCAGACCCACTCCCTGAGCGCTAGCGCCATTGCTTGGCATCATCAGCTCCAAGCCCAGCCCCCGGGCTCTCCCTTTCAGCATACCCAAGACGAAGCAAGGTGGAGGAGGATAGGAATGTGGATGAATGCCTCCACTCCTCCCCCGCTCCTCCTTTTATAGGCGAGCGAGAGGCTGGGGGCTGATTCCTCGACGGGTAACCACCGTCCTCCTCCACCAATTCCAGAAGAACGGGACCCGCCATAATGCTCTCCCACACCACGCGCCTCCATCACCTACCCCGCGCGATGCATGTAGCATACGTGGCTCAGGGCAAAGGGCGTGGTGGAAGAGTGAATTGGCAGTTTCTACCCCGTGCGTTAAAGTCATTCACGAACCATTACAAGAGTGGCCCCACCACCATTGGCTTTACACGACGCGCAGGAAATCCGGAAACTGGCCTAGGCTCGGAATTAATGAAGAAGCAAAGAAGACCTCAAGAGACCAACCTATTCAACGCCCTTGCATGTGCACTTATTAGGGCCTACCCCAACGACGCTCAGCAGCGCGATCAGGGCAGCCCCGAGGCTTCTGTCGCTGCAACAAACCCTGGGTATGTTGCCCTGACCGTGCACATGCAGGGAACAAGATTATGGCACCATGCCATGCTAGAGTACAAGAAACCAAGATCTTCGAAGGACCAGCATACATATCAAAAGGACCAAGGTCAAGCTGGAGGACCAAGATACTACCAGGAGAAAAGCCTCCCTTGCCAGGCAAACGAGCTTGGCGAGGGCACCCCCAAAAAGAAAATGTCCAAGACGTCCCGACAGGGCCTGCCGGGACTCACAAAGGCAAGAAACACCTCACCAACCACTCCACCACGAACCATGCCGTCAATCAGTACAGTGTCAAGCCATAAAGTGATTATGTGGCAGCCATTTGCCACATGGCAGCCTCTTTCTATAGGAAAGCCTACAGACGACACCCATCCCGCGACGTGTCAAGCAAGCAGACGCAAAGCTGGAAAAATAGCCCGGCGAGGCTTGCTGGGCGAGCAACAATGTGACGTTGAGTGGATCATTTAATGCGCTCTATCAGCCTATAGAGTTAGGTATGATAGCACTGTTTGCTATCTTATCAGTACGTAATGACAAATTTGCCATTGTAGTGACCTCTTGATGTATAAAAGGAGGCCCGTGGCACCCGTAGAAAGGGTTGGAAAGTTGGACACCCACACTCTCATACGTGCATAACCACTGCCGCCCTTGCTGGGCAAGTGTACTACGCTCCACCACCATTCTTCCACCATCAATCCACCAAAGAAGTAGTAGGGTTTTACACCTCGCGGTAGCCCGAACCTGGGTAAAATTGCTCGTGTGATCCTTGTCGTGCTGCCCCATGCTCCTCTGCTCTTTGTGCAACGTGACATCCCCCCTGCCGAACCATCAAGGGACCCTTGGTCCCATAGGTGGCCGTGGTTTTCCACGACAGTAGCACATCAGATAAATCTGTTCCCGTGATGCCTACACCAACTGGAGAGGAAGTTAATGATGATGATCATGAAACTTCAGATCAAGTTATTACTGGACCTCATAGGTCAAACAGAGCATGTTCTGAACCAGAGTGGTACAGTAATCCCGTTAGAGAGAAAATGAAAGTCATTCCCTATGCCTCAACCATAGGTTCTTTCATGTATGCTATGCTGTGTACCAGACCTGATGTGTGCCTTGCCATAAGTCTGGCAGGGAGGTACCAAAGTAATCCAGGAGTGGATCACTGGACAGCGGTCAAAAACATCCTGAAGTACCTGAAAAGGACCAAGGATATGTTTCTCATTTATGGAGGTGACAAAGAGCTCGTCGTAAATGGTTACTGCTACTTCTTGAGCTTGTGTTGGTTTTTCCCTTGAAGAGGAAAGGGTGATGTAGCAAAGTAGAGATAAGTATTTCCCTCAGTTAGAGAACCAAGGTATCAGTCCAGTAGGAGACAACGCACAAATCACCAAGACCTGCACAAACAATCAAGCAACTTGCACCCAACGCGATAAAGGGGTTGTTAACCCCTTCACGGTTACTTACAAAAGTGAGATCTGAAAGAGATAGAAAAACAAAAGGTAAAATATTTTTTGTATTTTTGGTTTATAGATCGGAAAGTAAAAGATTGCAAAATAGTAGACCGGAAACTTATACGATGAAAAATAGACCCAGGGGCCATAGGTTTGACTAGTGGCTTCTCTCAAGATAGCAAATTATACGGTGGGTGAACAAATTACTGCCGAGCAATTGATATAAAAGCATAAAGTTATGACGATATCTAAGGCAATTGTTATGTAATATAGGCATCACATTTGTGTCAAGTAGACCGACTCCTGCCTGCATCTACTACTATTACTCCACACATCGGCCGACTCCTGCCTGCATCTAGAGTATTAAGTTCATGAAGAACAGAGTAACACATTAAGTAAGATGACATGATGTAGAGGAATAAGCTCAAGCAATATGATGTAAACCCCATCTTTTTATCCTCGATGGCAACAATACAATACGTGCCTTGCTGCCCCTACTATCACTGGGAGAGGACACTGCAAGATTGAACCCAAAGCTAAGCACTTCTTCCATTGCAAGAAAAACCAATCTAGTTGGCCGAACTAAACTGATAGTTCGAAGAGAATTACAAAGATATCAAATCATGCATATAATAATTCAGAGGAGATTCAAATAATATTCATAGATAAGCTGATCATAAATCCGCAACTCATTGGATCTTGACAAACACACTGCAAAAGAAGATTACATTGGATAGATCTCTAATAACATCGAGGAGAACATGATATTGAGAATCAAATAGAGAGAAGAAGCCATCTAGCTACTAGCTATGGACCCATAGGTCTGAGTTAAACTACTCACGCTTCATCCGAAGGGCAATAGAGTTGATGTAGAAGCCCTGCATGATCGAATCCTCCTCCGGCAGGATGCCGGAAAAGGTCCCTAGATGGGATCTCAAGGGTATAAAAGGTTGTGGCGGTGGAAAAGTGTTTTCGTGGATGCTTCTGGTGGTTTGGGGATATATGTGAATATATAGGACAAAGAAGTAGGTCGGTGGAGTCACGGGGGCCCCACAAGGCAGGGGGCGCGCCCTACCCCCCTAGGTGCGCCCTCCCCCCTTGTGTCTGCCTCGTTGCCCTTCCGACTTGATCTCCAAGTCTCCTGGGTGTCTTCGGGTCCAAGAAAAGTCATCGCAAAGGTTTTATTCCGTTTGGTATTCCCTCTCTGCGAATCTCAAAAACAAGGAAAAAACAGAAACTGGCACTGGGCTCTAGGTTAATAGGTTGGTCCCAAAAATAATATAAAATAGCATATTAATGCATATAAAACATCCAAAACAGATAATATAATAGCATGGAACAATCAAAAATTATAGATACATTGGAGACGTATCAAGCATCCCCAAGCTTAATTCCTGCTCGTCCTCGAGTAGGTAAATGATAAAAACAAAATTTTCGATGTGGAATGCTACCTAACATATTTATCCATGTAATTTTCTTTATTGTGGCATGAATGTTCAGATCCATAAGATTCAAAACAAATGTTTAATATTGACATAAAAACAATAATACGTCAAGCATACTAACAAGGCAATTATGTCTTCTCAAAATAACATGGCCAAAGAAAGTTATACCTAAAAAATCATATAGGCTGGCTATGCTCCATATTTATCACACAAAATATTAGCCAAGCAATTGTTTCATACTTTTGGTGTTCTCAAACCTTTTCAACTTTCATGCAATACATGAGAGTGAACCATGGACATAGCACTATAGGCGGAATAGAATATAGTGGTTGTGGAGAAGAAAAAAAGCGGGAGATAGTCTCACATCAACTAGCCATATCAACGGGCTATGGAGATGCCCATCAATAGATATTAATGTGAGTGAGCATGGATTGCCATGCAACGGATGCACTAGAGCTATAAGTTTATGAAAGCTCAAAAAGAAAAACTAAGTGGGTGTGCATCCAACTTGCTTGCTCATGAAGACCTAGGGTGATTTGAGGAAGCCCATCGTTGGAATATACAAGCCAAGTTCTATAATGAAAAATTCCCACTACTATATGATAGTGACAAAATAGGAGACTCTCTATCATGAAGATCATAGTGCTACTTTGAAGCACAAGTGTGGAAAAAGGATAGTAACATTGCCCCTTCTCTCT
This sequence comes from Triticum dicoccoides, assembly GCF_002162155.2. NCBI lineage: Eukaryota > Viridiplantae > Streptophyta > Magnoliopsida > Poales > Poaceae > Triticum > Triticum dicoccoides. Next base: position 464,531,887 of record NC_041393.1, read on the forward strand.
TTTTCTCTCATTTTTTGTTTGGCTTCTTTGGTCACTTTTTTTTTATTTCCTCACATGGGACAATGCTCTTATAATGATGAACATCACACTCTATTTACTTACAACTTGATACTTAGAACAAAAATATGATTCTATATGAATGCCTCCGGCGGTGTACCGGAATGTGCAATGACTCAAGAGTGACATGTATGAAAGAATTTTGAAAGGTGGATTTGCCAAAAATATGATGTCAACTACATGATCATGCAAAGAAATATGACAATGATGAAGCGTGTCATAATAAGCGGAACGGTGGAAAGTTGCATGGCAATATATCTCGGAATGGCTATGGAAATGCCATAATAGGTAGGTATGGTGGCTGTTTTGAGAAAGGTATATGGTGGGTGTATGGTACTAGCGAAAGCTGCACGCTACTAGAGAGGCTAGCAATGGTGGAAGTGTGAGAGTGCGTATAATCCACAAACTCAACATTAGTCATAAAGAACTCACATACTTATTGCAGAAGTCTATTAGTCATGGAAACAAAGTACTACGCGCATGCTCGTAGGGGGATAGATTGGTAGGAAAAGACCACCGCTCGTCCCCGACCGCCACTCATAAGGAAGACAAACAATAAATACCTCATGCTCCAACTTCGTTACATAACGGTTCACCATACATGCATGCTACGGGAATCACAAACCTCAACACAAGTATTTCTCCAATTCACAATTACTCACTAGCATGACTCTAATATCACCATCTTTATATCTCAAAACAAAAATAAGTAATCAAACTGCTCATAGTATTCAATGTAGTTTATATGAAAGTTTTTATTATATCCCTCTTGGAAGCCTATCATATTAGGACTAAATTTATAACCAAAGCAAATTTCCATGCTGTTTAAAAAGACTCTCAAAATAATATAAGTGAAGCATGAGAGTTCAAAAATTTATATTAAATAAAACCACCGCCGTGCTCTAAAAAGATATAAGTGAAGCACTAGGGAAATATTGCCTAGCTCAAAATATATCATTGAAGCACATAGAGTATTCTAATAAATCATGATTCATGCGTGTCCCTCTCAAAAGGTGTGTACATCAAGGATGATTGTGGAAAACTAAAAAGCAAAGACTCAAATCATACAAGACGCTCCAACAAAACACATATCATGTGGTAAATAAAAATATAGCCTCAAGTAAAGTTACCGATAGACGTAGACAAAAGAGGGGATTCCTTCAGGGGCATCCCCTAGCTTAGGCTCTTGGTTGTCCTTGAATATTACCTTGGGGTTGCCTTGGGCATCCCCAAGCTTAGGCTCTTGGTTGTCCTTGAATATTACCTTGGGGTGCCTTGAGCATCCCCAAGCTTAGGCTCTTGCTACTTCTTATTCCATAGTCCGTCAAATCCTTACCCAAAAATTGAAAACTTCACAACACAAAACTCAACAGAAAATCTCATAAGCTCCGTTAGTATAAGAAAATAAATCACCACTTTTGGTACTATTGTGAACTCATTCATTATCTATATTGGTGCAATATCTACTGTATTCCAACTTTTCCATGGTTCATACCCCCTGATACTACCCATAGATTCATAAAAATAAGCAAACAACACATAGAAAACAGAATCTGTCAAAAACAGAACAGCCTGTAGAAATCTGGAAACTTAGAATACTTCTGTAACTCGAAAAATTCTGAAAAATTAGGATAACCTGGGAAATTTTTGTACCAATCTTGTGAAAAAAGAATCAGATCAAAAGAACGCTCCCGTGAATTATGAAAATAATTTTCCTCAGCGCAAAAGTTTCTGTTTTTAAGCAAGATCAAAACAACTATCACCATAAGCCATCCCAAAGGTCTTACTTGGCACATACACTAATTTAAACACAAAAACACATCTAACCAGTGGCTAGATTAATTATTTATTGAAAAAAGCAAGGATAAATATTGGGTTGTCTCCCAACAAGCACTTTTCTTTAAAGCCTTTTTGCTAGGCATTGATAATTTCAATGATGCTCACATAACAAAGAAGAATTGAAGCACAAAGAGAGCATCATAAAACACATGAAAATTTCTACAACCATATTTTCCTCTCACATAATAATTACATGTAGGATCATAAGAAAAATCAGCAATTTAGCTATCACATAACATATTCTCAACAGGATCCACATGCATGCGAAGTTGAAACTCTTCAAAAATAGTGGGATCAATATTAACTATAGTCATGACCTCTCCAAACCCACTTTTATCAAAAATTTCCTAAGATTCAACATTCTCCAAATATGTGGGATCTAAAGTTGACACTCTTCCAAACCTACTTTTAATATTAGGCTGGTCGTAATGGGAGTATCATAAGTAGTATCATGCATGCCAACTAGACTTTTTGGATGAGGTGGCACACCATTAAATGAGGAAAGAGAGGGTGTGGTATCATATCATGATACTGTATCATATTAAATGTTGTACTACTTTGTGTCTTGCATGGTAATTAATAAGGCAACCTAAGATACTAGCTTATGATACTATGCATTACGGAACTAGTATCATACACTAGTATCATATGCATGATACTAGTATATGATACTTCCCATTACGACCAGCCTTATTGAAAACACTATTATCAATCTCATATTCATCATGGGGCTTAAATAAATTTTCAAGATCATAAGAAGAATTACCCCAATCATGATCATTGCAACAGGTAGTAGTCATAGCAAAACTAGCATCCCCAAGCTTAGGGTTTTGCATATCATTAACACAATTGACATTAACATAATTTATAATAACATCATTGCAGTCATGCTTTTGATTCAAGGAACTATCAAGTATGGGTTCAATAGCAACAATATCATGTTTAACATAAGGAACTATAGGAAATTCATCTCCATAAATATTGGCTTCATGGCCATAAGAATAGCAAGCATCATGTTAATCAAGGGATATTTCAATCAAATCATCGGAATCATAATTATCTATGGATTCATGCATATCATTATTTTATTCCAAAGCAATGGTCATTCTCTCAATAAACTCCTTAACATAGGCATTATGAGCATAGCTTTCGTAGCAATATTTAAGTATATTGGAATTTTCAGATTTGTAGAGAGTAATATCATACTTTTCAATCAAAGAAGCAACTTCATGGGCACCCTTAAAAGCAACAAATTCTTAAATTTGTTCGATATCATAGTAACTATAAACACCCTGTTCATAAGAAGATAAGATTTCATTATCATTAAACTCACATAGGTAGGGAAGGTGTTTTTTAGGGTTCTTAAAGCAACAAGTAAAATCATAAATTTCACAAAGATTCCAAGCATAACACAGCAAACTGTTTATTTGATTCCATAAGAGTCTCCCTTTTTCAGACAAACGGTGACGCACAAAATGAGCATGCTCATCTAAAGATTTTCCCTCAACTAAATTAGTTGGGGTTTCAACATGAGCACATATAGATCGAAGATGGTCCAAGTAGAACACTTTAGGTGGATCCATATCAATAGATTTTTAGCAAGCAAAGATGCAAGCAAATAGAAGGCACATGGACACACAAACAAAAAGACATACGGAAAGAAGGCAAAGAAAAGGGGGAATCTTTTCAAAAATCGTTTTAGAAGTGGGAAGAGGAAAATTAGAGGCAAATGGCGAATGTAATATAAGAGATGAGAGTTTTATGATGGTGCTTGGTATGGCTTAACTTGGCGTTGATCACCCTGGCAACGGCGCCAGAAATTCTTCCTGCTACTTCTTGAGCTTGCGTTGGTTTTCCCTTGAAGAGGAAAGGGTGATGCAGCAATGTAGATATAATTATTTCCCGCAGTTAGAGAACCAAGGTATCAATCCAGTAGGAGAGAATGCACAAATCACAAAGACCTGCACAAACAATCAAACAACTTGCACCCAACGCGATAAAGGGGTGTCAATCCGTTCACGGTTACTTGCAAAAGTGAGATCTGAAAGAGATAGATAAACAAAAGGTAAAATATTTTTGGTATTTTTGGTTTACAGATCGGAAAGTAAAAGATTGCAAAATAGTAGATCTGAAACTTATATGATGGAAAGTAGACCCAGGGGCCATAGGTTTCACTAGTGGCTTCTCTTAAGATAGCAAATACTACGGTGGGTGAACAAATTACTGTTGAGCAATTGATAGAAAAGCGCAAAGTTATGATGATATCTAAGGCAATGATTATGTAATATAGGCATCACGTCTGTGTCAAGTAGGCCGACTCTTTCCTGCATCTACTATTATTACTCCACACATCGACCGACTCCTGCCTGCATCTAGAGTATTAAGTTCACGAAGAACAGAGTAACTCAATAAGTAAGATGACATGATGTAGAGGAATAAACTCAAGCAACATGATGTAAACCCATCTTTTATCCTTGATGGCAACAATACAATACAATACATGTCTTGATGCCCCTACTATCACTGGGAAAGGACACCGCAAGATTGAACCCAAAGTTAAGCACTTAGCCCATTGCAAGAAAAACCAATCTAGTTAGCCAAACTAAACCAATAGTTCGAAGAGAATTACAAAGATATCAAATCATGCATATAAGAATTCAGAGAAGATTCAAACAATATTCATAGATAATTTGATCATAAATCCACAATTCATCGGATCTCGACAAATACACCGCAAAAGAAGATTACATTGGATATATCTCCAAGAACATCGAGGAGAACATGGTATTGAGAATCAAAGAGAGAGAAGAAGCCATCTAGCTACCAGCTATGGACCCGTAGGTCTGAGGTAAACTACTCACGTTTCATCGGAAGGGCAATAGAGTTGATGTACAAGCCCTCAGTGATTGAATCCCCCTCCGGCAGGATGATGAAAAAGGCCCCTAGAAAGGATGTCACGAGTACAGAAGGTTATGGCGATGGAAAAGTGTTTTCGTGGATGATTCTGGTGGTTCGGGATATATGTGAATATATAGGACGAAGAAGTAGGTCGGTGGAGTCACGGGAGGGGGGGGGGCACAAGGCAGGGGGGCACAAGGCAGGGGCACGCCCTATCCCCCAGGGCGCACCCTCCACCCTTGTGTCTGCCTCGTGGCTCTTCCGGCCTGATCTCCAAGTCTCCTGGGTGTCTTCGGGTCCAAGAAAAATCATTGCAAAGGTTTTATCCCGTTTGGTGTTTGATACGTCTCCAACGTATCTATAATCTTTTATTGTTCCATGCTATTATATTATCTGTTTTGGATGTTTTATATGCATTATTATGCTATTTTATATTATTTTTGGGACTAACCTATTAACCTAGAGCCCAATGCCAGTTCCTGTTTTTTCCCCAGTTTTAGAGTTTCACAGAAAAGGAATACCAAACGGAATAAAACTATCGTGATTATTTTTTCTTGGACCAGAAGCAAACCAGGAGACTTGGAGATGAAGTTAGAGGAGCCACGAGGCGGCCACAAGGGTGGAGGGTATGCCTTGGGGGGCAGGGCGTGCCCCCTATCTTGTGGGCCCCTCGCGGGTCTCCTGACCTTACTTCTTCTCCTATATATTCCCATATACCCCGAAACCATCAGGGGCATCAATGAAAACACTTTTCCACCACCGCAACCTTCTGTACCTGTGAGATCCCATCTAGGGGCCTTTTCCGGAATCCTGCCGGAGGAGGATTCGATCACGGCGGGCTTCTACATCAACACCATTGCCCTTCCGATGAAGCGTCAGTAGTTTACCTCAGACGTACGAGTCCATAGCTAGTAGCTAGATGGCTTCTTCTATCTCTTTGATTCTCAATACCATTTTCTCCTCGATGTTCTTGGAGATCTATTCGATGTAATACTCTTTGGCGGTGTGCTCTGAGATCCGATGAATTGTGGATTTATGATCAGCTTATCTATGAATATTATTTGAATCTTCTCGGAATTCTTTTTTGCATGATTTGATGTCATTGCAAGTCTCTTCGAATTATCGGTTTGGTTTGGCCAACTAGATCGGTTTTTATTGCAATGGGAGAAGTGCTTAGCTTTGGGTTCAATCTTGCGGTGTCCTTTCCCTCTAACAGTAGGACAACAAGGCACGTATTGTATTGTTGCAGTCGAGAATAAAAAGATGGGGTTTTCATCATATTGCTTGAGTTAATTCCTCTACATCATGTCATCTTACTTAATGCGTTACTCTGTTCTTTATGAACTTAATACTCTAGATGCATGCTGGATAGCGGTCGATGTGTGGAGTAATAGTAGTGGATGCAGAATCGTTTCGGTCTACTTATCACAGACATGATGCCTATATTCATGATCATTGCCCTAGATATCGTCATAACTTTGTACTTTTATATCAATTGCTCAGCAGTAATTTGCTCATCCACCATATTATTTTCTATCTTGAGAGAAGCCTCTAGTGAAACCTATGGCCCCCGGGTCTCTTTTCCATCATATAAGCTCTCTTTTCCATCATACAAGTTTCCGATCTACAATCTTAGTTTCCGATCTACTATTCTTGCAATCTTTTACTTTCGATCTATGAACCAAAATACCAAAAATATTTACTTTATCGTTTATCTATGTCTATTAGATCTCACTTTTGCAAGTAACCGTGAAGGGAACGACAACCCCTTTATCGCGTTGGGTGCAAGTTTGTTTGATTGTTTGTGCATGTATTCAGTGATTTGTGCGTTGTATCCTACTGGATTGATACCTTGGTTCTCAAACTAAAGGAAATATTTATCTCTACTTTGCTGCATCACCCTTTCCTCTTCAAGGGAAAAACCAACGCAAGCTCAAGAAGTAGCATTATTCCTTCACTACGAAGCTCAAAAACAAGGAAAAAAGAGAAACTAGAACTAGGCTCTAGGTTAATAGGTTAGTCCCAAATATAATATAAAATAGCATATTAATGCATATAATACATCCAAAACAAATAATATAATAGCATGGAACAATAAAAAATTATAGATACACTAGAGACGTATCAGTTACGTCGATGCTAGCTTCAACACTGATCCGGATGACTCTAAGTCACAAACTGGATACCTATTTATATTGAATGGTGGAGCTGTCAGTTGGCGCAGTTCCAAGCAGAGGGTAGTGGAGGGATCTATGTGTGAAGCGGAGTACATAGCTGCTTCGGAAGCAGCAAATGAAGGAGTCTAGATGAAGAAGTTCATATCCGATCTGGGTATAATACCTAGTGCATCAGGTCCAATGAAAATCTTTTGTGACAACACTGGAGAAATTGCCTTGGCGAAGGAATCATGGTTTCACAAAAGAACCAAACACATCAAGAGACGCTTCAACTCCATTCGTGAACAAGTCAAGAATGGAGACATAGAAATTTTCAAGACACTAGTGCAGGATGCTGCTAACGCAACACTACGATCAGAGACCCATTGACGAAACTGTGTGCGATGCATTAATCGTAAACTGTGGTGTAAACAACCCGTCAGAAAAGGTGCAGAATGTTTGCGATGACGGATGCATCAAACACGGTTCAGATTTTATTTTTGTGTGTGATGTAGGGCATACAGTTCAGTGCAATTAACCGTTTGCGATGAGGAGAAACAAAAGAAACGGGTAGCCAGATGAAGGTGTGTGTGATAAACAACATACGATTCACTAGGATGAACTATTTGTGAGTAGGCAATACAAAAGAAACAGTCAGCCAGATCATATACGGCATGCGGTTCATGCGGATGAACTGTTTGTGTTGAGACAAGAGAACATAAACGGTTCAATATAACAAGATATGTGTGATACACGGCAAACAGGTCTGTAATCAGAAATGTGTGCGAAGACCGATAATAACACAGACAATTGCTGCTAATAAGGCGTGTGTGTTGTGTGATGGGATTGCATACATAACAACATATATATTCTCATAACACCTCGAAAAATACCACGCCACCCGTGAAGCCCACCTACCCATCTTCCTCACTCCCACTTCCACTTCCTCCTCCCGCCGGCCGCCCCACAACCCAACCTGCCTCACTCCCACTTCCTCCTCCCGCTGGCCGCCCCCCACCACATACCGCCGGCTAGCTGAGCCGCCACCCCCGCCTCCCCAACTCCAGCCTCACGCCACCCCAGCCGTCCCAACCTCCCACCGCCCAGCCTCCTCCCCAGCGACCTCCTGCAGTGCTGCTACGGCTAGATCCACCTACCACCGACGGATACGGCCAGTCACCACGTCGGCCCAACACGGCGGAGCTCTGCATCTCCTTCACCACCGCGCCGTGCCACCCGCCGCCCTGACCATGCCCAGCTACTGGATCCAGGTGGCCACAGTGCCACGTTCACCACCTCCGATCCCCCTTGGTCGTGGCACCATCTCAGTCGCCCCGAGCTTCCTCAGCGTCGTTCTGCCCCGCTGCCACACCGGGCAGCCACATCATCACTAGAGACAAGCCGCTCTCCTCTCTCTCCTTTCCTTCTTCCTCCTCATGTATCCCTCTCATCTATCTCGTGTCATAGGTGCCGCCATGGCCATTTAAAGCTTGTCCACCGCGACCGCTCGGGATCCGGCTGTCGCCGGTCCTCTCCTGTCGGATCTAGTCAATGTCACCTAGATCCGCTGCAGCACATTGCCTGGACGGTTTATGCAGCCTCGCCGCGTCCTACCGTGACTGGAGATGCCCCATCCTCCCATCTTCCTCCCCTGCGCCATCAGTGGTGCTCGGGCACCGCCCACGTCCGTGCAGCTCGGTCGCGGCCTCGGTGCAGCTCCGTCCAGGGGAGGCAGAGGGGCTCCGGGCCGCCACCGCCGACCACACACGGCCATCACCTCCACGAAGGGGTGCTCCAGGCCGCCACCGCCGGCACCGCGCCCTTGCCTTCCCCACTGGATGCAGCCTCGCCAGCGGGCTAGGCCACGTGCATAGAGGAGGAAGGAGAAGTTCTCCTATCTGGCGCCACTCCCAACCAGCGCCGATCTGGTTCCCCTCCGCCTCGACGAGCTCCTCCCTATCTGCTACTGCTTCTGGTTGCAACTCCTTTGAATATGTTTTGAAGCTCACTGAATATTTTTTGCAGTTCATTGTGAAAATCCATGGAGAAGTCCATTTCTTTTTAGATGCAGTAGGCCTCGTCGACGCAGCTCATCGTGCGGCAGATAATGTAAAAAGAAACTATACAGTTCATTGTGTGTATGCTTGCAAAATGTGGTGTGTGTATGCATGTAGTCCACCCCCTCGGTCATCTGTTTTTTATTAGATGACAAAAATATATTGTCAGATGTGGTGGTTTCACTTATTTTGAAAAATGGTTGCAGTGCGGTGTGTGTATGTGTGCAGTGCGGTGTGTGTATGCATGCGGTGTGCTGCTGTGCTGCTGTGTGATCGGCTATATATTTGTAGCAATTTGATGCAGTTTCTTTTGTTTTGCAAATTTCCAGGGACGAGAAATTGTAACCTAATGCACTTTCACACTGTTCACTGTGAAAAACATTCAAAAACAATGATGAAGTTCACTTGGACCCCGTGGAGCAAATTAAGAAACAAAAAAAATTTCACACTATAAAAAACCTTGTTCTAGAAGTTCACTCAGGGTGAAGACGACTCAATTCGTTTAGGAAAAAAGAATGGTGATTCACTCCTTAGATTGAATGTTTGCAGTGCACTCCTGTGGTTCTCTAGTCTGGGCCACACGGTTCACACAATTCCCTTTGTAAAAACAATAAAAAATCAACACAGAAGAAGTTCGTTTCTTTTTATGAAGTCCACTAGTTTCTGCCTTGCAACTCACTTTCACCAACCAAAAAAATGTTGTTCTCTAGTCTGGGCCACACGGTTCAGTAACTTTGACCACGAGGTTCACAAATAAGCATAGAAAAGTTTGAAAAAAGAGAAAACTTACGGGGTTCACTTGCCTGTCCAATGCAGTGCAGTCGGCCGTATGATGTGTTCATCCTGTAAGTGCAAAAAATTGTTACGGAAGCAAAAAATGTAATGCGGTTCACTTCTTGATAGTGTTGTGCTTCATTTACACCCGATGTGAAGTGCACTCTACTTTCTCGTCCTTGAAAAAAATACATTTGAATAAAAGAAACCAAATAGTTCTCTTACCCGTCTGATGCAGTGCGACTTTTTGTCCGATGCAGTGCGGTTTTCAGTCGGATGAAGTACCCACGTCGATTTGGGTGTCGCGAAAAACAGAGTGTCCTCATTTCGGTAAATTCAAAATTTCTCTTAAACTGTAAAGAATTAGAGAAATTGTTCTACATGAAAAAGTTGCGCCTCATTGATATATTTCCAACGGCGTATAGTTTGAATCATTCTGACCAGCGATTTGTAAAAATTTCGCGAAAAACAGACGCTGTCTCTCGTCGTTAGTCACACGATTTTTAAAAACTAACTAAAAACCATAAGGAATCTCAAAAATATTTCAACATATGAAAGTTGCGCCTCGTCCGTAGATTTCCAATAGTCTATCATACGCCTCATTTCGATAAACGGTTGGAAAAATGGAGCGAAAACAGTACCGAAAATTTAAATTTTTTTGACAAACAGAATTCCGCGATTTAGTAAATTTGAAACTGCTCTTAAACCGTAACGAAGTAGAGAAAATGGTAGATATGAAAAAGATGTGCCTCGGCGATATATTTCTAACGGTGTATCATTTGCTTCATTCTGACGAGCAGTTTAGAAGAAATCGCGAAATAACGCTCGCTGCCACTCGTCATGGGCCGCACCATTTTCAAAACTGCTCTAGAACCGTGTGGAATCTAGAAAAGTGTTCAACATGTCGAAGTTGCGCCTAATCCATAGCTTTTCAACGGTATATTACACGTCTCATTATGATAAACGGTTAAAAACTAGAGTGAAAACAGTACTGAAAAAACAACGCGTACAGTTTTTTCCGACGAGAAGTTCACTCGTGTGAGTACTGCAGCACATTTGGATCAAAGAATGAAGTGCACTTGCGTTGAGCGTGCAGTGTGGAAGTGTTATCAGAATAGTTATTCTGTTAATATTAGCAGAATAGACTGGCTGTATATATATGTGGAAGTGTGGAAGTGTGTGTGTGTGTATAGACACACACACACACACACACACACACTTGCATAGGTTGCATAACCAAATTAAACATCCACTTGCATAGGTGGCTAGTATAACCATGGTATTTGTACACACCAAAGTAAACTATTACATGCATAATTACATAGGTGGCTACTACACACATGTCGTTTCCACACACCAAAGTAAACTATATATTACATGCATGATTAACTAGCATAAATGATAATCTGATCATCATCTACTGCTTGTGATGCTTGCTCTGCTTGTGGCTCGATCCGGGCTCGTCAATTTGGGTAACGAATCACTTCCTCATGTCAACGATCCGCATGCGCATCTTGTAGCATGTGTATACACTCTTGGCCGCGAACCTGAGGCGATTCATCCAGTCGCCGCATACAGGCCCTGTGCCAGGATACAGGACTTGTTCTCTGGGCATCCTACTTCATCTTTTTGTAGTAGGGGTTGATGATGGCCGAGGCGAGTTCAACCAGGGAGTCCTTCTTTGTGCTGCCTCAGACCTTGTAGTGGTCACGGATTTTGACAAGGTTCTTGCAAGCCAAGCCCGTAACACTGAGCGCTTTTACATCGTTGGTGGATTCCACCGTGGAGAACTTGTAGTCGGTGCTATTGACAAACCTGTTGAAACGGTCGCAAGGCTTTGTGGCCATGCAGTAGTGGTAGATGAGGACATGATGGCGCACGCACAACTAGGCAACGACAGGCTTCTGATCTATGCCGAGACGACCAGCGGTGTACTGGAGGTCGATGCCGACCACCTTGTACTTGTATCCAGCAAGCAACTGCTCAATGGTGTTGATGTAGTCGTCCACCACGGCCGGGTCGATGGTGTACACCACCGAGAGATCCATCTCCCTCGTGTGGGTCTCCACTTTATGCTCGCCGAACTCCATTGAAGCGCCGCTAGACACCCCCTCTCTATGTGTCGTTGTGGGTGTGCTTGTTGTGTAGTGGGGCGCGATCGAAAGGTTGAAGAGACTAAGGTTATCATGGCCACAAGAATTAAAGGGAGGCCGGACAGCCTGGAATATCGGTCAGCACGCCCTGATGGCAGTTCTAATTCGCAGCGCATAACTCCATCGTGCCGCACGTAACTACATCGCGTGGCAACGCGCGCGGCGCAACCGCATGCATATGGGGCCCCCGACGTGATCGTGCGCAAGCCCAACTGCTGGCAGAGCGCGTGCAGAGGGACGCGAGCAGAGCGCTCCGCGGTCGCCTCAACGGCCAGCAACCATATATATGCATATAGCAGTTGAACAGGCAAGGAAAAGCTGTCCACAACCGCAGCGCGCCGTGGCGCCTAACGGCGAGCAGAGCTTGCCGAGGGACACGAGCAGAAGCCGGTGCCATGTGTGTTGTGGGCAAACGCTTGCTGGTATATAACCTTAATTTAACCAACAAATTGTTAATGCATGTTACAAAAACTATATAACTGGAAACTATGTTCAAATAGGAATACGACGATATAATCTTTGGCGACATGCATTAGTATTTTATTAATTAAATCCTACTTATAAACCAGGACGGGCATATAGTAGTTAATTAAATTGCAAACATTTTTTTATTAAATGTATGTGTACGTGTCCTTTCGTCCTTCTCTCACACGTCTTGTCACCCCGCTGCCGTAGATGGTTCGAGCGCAAGCTTGTGCAGCGAACAGTGGTGTTCTTTTGGCCAAACGGTGCTGAGCCCATTCCCGCGCAACCGCGCAGGTTCCCACGCAAGCTTCCCTCCCGACTCGGTGAAATCCTCCAAAATTCCAATGCTTATCAGCCTACTATATAAACCCTCACGGCCGGTGAGTCCTGCTTCACATTTCCCCTCCCTCCCTGTAGCTTATCTCGTCTATTTCTCCCAAAATCGGCAGTGGCACCAGACCGTCGTTGTCGCTCAGCCACTCCACCATCATGAGAGCACAACCGTAGCTGGGAGGCTACACCACGGCGGTGGCGCAGTCCCCGACATAGTGTAGTTTGCGCGGCGTCCCAGTTGGGTGTGCGCGGAACATGCACCACATGCTCGGCCGCTGATGCCCATCGGCAGCTGTTGTCGGCCGCCGTTGCCGCCATAGCTCCGTTAGAAGCAAGGGCCATCGCCCGCTCCGCCGCCACGACCGAAGGCGGGAGGTGGCGGTCGTGGCCTCCATCCCACTGCCGGCCACCGTGGCCATCACCCGCTCTACCACCACGTCCCAAAGGCGGGAGGTGGTGGTCGTGGCCGGCACCCCATCACCGTCCAACGTGGCCGCGAGCCCGCCATCGACCGTCGGGATCATCACCCGCTCTGCCACCACCGCCCGCAGGAGGGAGGCGGATGCGGAGGCCCGCACGCACTACATCGAGTTCCTGTGGGAGGAGGAGGAGCGCCTCGTCGAGCATGCAAAGAGCCTTACCACTGCCGTGGCCACGGCACACATCGATGCAGAGGCGAGGAATCAGGAGATCTACGAGCAGTCTGGCCGCTTCGAGAGGGTCCGTCTGGAGCGGCAGAGGGCATTTGAGGTGAGCGTCACTAAAGGTGCAACATCGGGAGGCACCGTATTACAGTTGTCCAGCTCGTCGGTAGGCTCCTCCTCCTCTTCCTCTTACTGAGCGCACTCGGCATAGGAGAGGCTACCAGAAGTAGTATAAAGCCCCTCCATAGTAGTAGTATTTAGGGGCTATTTTGTTCAGTTCATCTGAATATAGATGTGGTGGAACTGTACAACGTACTTAAAACTAGCTAGTATATATAGTTGAACTAGCTATTTCAGTACGTGGTTGGCAACAATTGGGGAAAAGTTTGGTCGGTTCAGCTCTAAAGTTGAACTGTTTGTATAAATTAAGCATGACTGCTTAATCTATAAATGAAATCTATGCTTAATTACTGAAATTTAGTTGCAAAAATTAGATAGTGCTAGTGATTTTAGCTGCATATTTTGACAAATCACAGTGTTACAAGGATTGACAAATGGCAATGTTACTAGATCAACAAATGTCAATCTTTCCAGTTTAACAAATGGCAATATACCCAATATGACAGATGCCAATCTTACCAAATTGTCCGTACGTGGTTGCACACGGATCATCCAAAAAAACATTTGCGTAGAAGGGAGATAGAAATCCTGCTTGCCAAATTTTCTCTTGGCTTAGCACCGAATCCTCGCTTTGCATACCTTATTCAATCTAAACCGTTTGCATTGAAGAGATGCACATATCCTGCGCAGTGAATTTTCCCTTGGCTTACTGCGGAAGACCATATCTCTCACTTTGCATACAGGTGCTCTATCTAAAATGTTTGCGATGAGGAGCTACACAAATCCTGCTCGGCACATTTTCCCTTGGCTTATTAGGGAAGCTGTCAGTGTACATACGGGTGTTCTATCTAAAACCTTTGCGATGTTAGAGTGGCAGCTAGTTGTTTCAAAATTCCTTTGTTGATTGTTATTCGAGTGCACCTTCTCTCAAAATGGACACGAAAATTACCATAGCATGTTGGGTGCCATTTCATGATAGCATGCCAAGTTTCATGAATTTCAGACGAGTTTTGGATTTACTAGAATTTAAAAACAAAGGATCTCAACATTTTGCCGGCAGTCAATAGTGCCCTGGTGTTTGAAATTCATTCCCATTTCTTGCATGGGACCTAAGCATGCACCCAAGGACACATATATGATTTTTCAACCAATTTATATGCACTGGTGCATGTGCATGTAGTTCAAATTTGAATTATGCACATAAAATGCCTAGAAACCCAGTTAATATATAAAAATGTCCAAACGAACCTCGAAAAATTCCAAAATTTAACACAACACTCATGTTATTCTATGTTGGCACTAGAGAAAAATTGAAATCAAGAAGAGGCAACGGCTATCGTTTCGTCCATAAAGGTGAAATGTTCCCTACCGAAACCATCAGGCTTGTTGTGAGAAGCGCTGGTTTGTGAGAAGCTTATACCCAAACCTGCCCCAAGTGGGACAAAAAAATTACCATGGCATGTCGGGTGCCATTCCATGATAGCAAGCTAGGTTTATTTACTAGAATTTAAAAACTAGGTATCTCAATGTTTGCGGCCGAGTGACGAAGGCAGGGTGTTTGACATTCATTCCTATTTCTTGCATGGGACTTAAGCATGCAACCAAGGACACACATTTGAATTTCCAACCAATTTATATGCATTAGAGCATGTGCATGTTGTTCAAATTTGAATTATGCACATAAAATGCATTGAAAACTCAATTAATATTAATGCATAAGAATGTGCTAACGAACCCCAAAAAATTCCAAAATTTAGCACAACACTCATGTTTGTTCTATGTTGACACTAGATAAAAAATTGAAATCAAGAAGAGGCAACGACTATCGTTTCGTCCAAAAAGGTGAAACATTCCCTACCGAAACCATCAGGCTTGTTGTGAGAAGCTTTGGTTTGTGAGAAGATTATACCCAAACCTGCCCCAAATGGGACAAAAAAATTACGACTGCATGTTGATGCCGCTCCATGATAGCATGCCATGTTTCATGAATTACACACGAGTTTTGGATTTACTAGAATTTAAAAATCAGGTATCTCAATGTTTGTGGCCGAGTGACGGTGGCAGGGTGTTTGACATTCATTCCCATTTCTTGCATGGGACCTAAGCATGCAACCAAGGAGACAGATATGAATTTTCAACCAATTTATATGCATTAGAGCATGTGCATCTAGTTCAAATTTGAATTATGCACATAAATGCATTGAAAGGTAAATTAATGCATAAAAATGTCCAAACAAACCCTGAAAACTTCCAAAATTTAACACAACACTCCTGTTGTTCTATGTTGACACTAGAGCAAAAATTGAAATCAAGAAGAGGCGACGGATATCATTTCGTCCAGAAAGGTGAAACATTCCCTATCGTAACCAAGAGGCTTGTTGCGAGAAGCTCTGGTTTGTGAGAAGCTTATACCCCAACCTGCCACAAATGAGACAATATTTTTACCAGTGCATGTTGCTGCCGTTCCATGATACCATGTCAAGTTTCATGAATTTCAGACGAGTTTTCGATTTGCTAGAATTTTAAAACCATGTATCTCAATGCTAGCGGTCGAGCGGCGGTGGCAAAGGTGTTTAACATTCATTCCCATTTCTTGCATGAGACCTAAGGTTACAACCAAGGACACACATTTGATTTTTCAACCTGTTTATGTGCACTGGAGCATGTGCATGTAGTTCAAATTTGAATTATGCACATGAATGCATAGAAACCTCAGTTAATGTACAAAAATGTCCATGCGAACCCCGAAATATCCCAAAAAATTGCACAACACTCCTGTTGTTCTATGTTGACACGAGAAATTTTTGAAAGTAAGAAGATGCAACAAATATCGTTTAATCCCCCAAGGCGGCACGTTCCCTACCGAAACCATCATCCTTGTTGTGAGAGAAGCTCCGGTTTGCGAGAAGCTTATACCATAACCTGGCCCAAATGGGACAATATGTTATTTACCCCAGCATCTTGATGTTGTTCCATGATAGCATGCCAAGGTTCATGAATTTCAGACGAGTTTTGTATTTACTAGAATTACAAAAGCAAGCACCTCAACGTTTGCCGGAGAGCCATGGTGTGTGGTGTTTGAAATTCATCCCCATTTCTTGAATGGGACGTAAGCATCAACCCATGGGCACATATATCATTTTACAACCCATTTTGGTGCACCGGAGCATGTGCATGTGGTTTAATTTTGAATTGTGCACCTGAAATGCCTAGAAAACCAAGTTACTGTATAAAAATGTCCAAACGAACCCTGAATAATTCCATATTTTTTGACGACACACCTATAGTTGCATGTTCACTACAGATAGAAGTTCTAGCAATTCACTATGACCCCATTATGTAATTCAAATCAAGATAAAAAAATCAAGTCGACCCCACATAGATTATTATCACCAACCGTGTGAGATGTAGTACAAAATATCCTGGAGCACAGTCGGTGTATAGTACGCCTATGGCTTACGCGAGAAGGTGCGTCGTCTATAGGGAAATTGGAACCAAATTTTTTGACATTCAAACTGATCACACACGGGTTAAGCTATCTGAATCGTTTGTGATGTTCAGATATCGTACACAGTTCTGAATAAGGGACCGTGTCTGATGACACTTTGCGCACCAGTTTTTTTCGCTGAAGCGATTCCAAATTTTCGGCTTCCGCAGAAATATCTACCTCCCCGCCCCTCCCTCCTACCAAAAGCCACATTTCCCCTGTTTCCGCCTTCATTTCCAAGTTGAAACCTTCACTCCTTGCTTGCAGTGCCGCCTCCTTGCAGGCAACCCTCCTTCACGCTGCTCGGCCTCGACTATCCCGGCAGGTAATCCACACCCGACCCCCATCCTCCTACTCCTTCCACATCCCACATGCCCCGACCGCCGGCGCAAGCGCGACACCTTCCACCCAAATCACCGACCCCTCCACCAAATAAGCGCCGCCCTAAGCCATGGTGCACGCAGTATAGCCAGGATCTCAAGGAGCATTTGGCAGCGGAGAAGCAAATCACGGCCGCACGCGCGGATGAGGTCGCGATGGCTGCCATTCGTTCCGACCCCCAAATCTTGGAGGAGCACCTTACCATTTGCTAGCTATGCCGGTTAAGCATGCTCAGTTTACCCGGTGCGTGTGCTGCTCCTGCCTTTCCTTAACAAATTCTAGTGAATTGTGTTATTTATTTTTACCATGCAATCTGTTGCTCTAGTGTATATGTTCTATATGTCGTGCAATGTGGTGCTCACTTATTAACTATTTGGTTAATTAGTTGTCGTGTTCAGTTAACTGTTTGGTTCAATTCTGCAAATGTGATGTTCAATTCTTTAGGGTGCAATTTTGTATTGTCTTCCATGTGAGAAATAAATCGAATTTTTCTTTACAAAATACAGGAGAAACGAATCCTTCCAAGTTGTCAAGCATGCTTAGCTTGGTTAACTATTTGATCTTCTAGTATGTTATACATTGTGCAATGTGGTGCTCAATTAACATTTGGTTCATTTGTTGTGGTGTTTAGTTAACTATTTGGTTCCATTCTGCAATGCAATGTTCAATTGTTGTGGGTGCATTCTGTTATTGTATACCATGTGAGAAATAAATCGAATTTGGCTGTACTAAATACATGAGAAACAAATACAATTACTATATTTCCAATTTGTTAAGCATGCTCGGTTTGGTTAACTATCTGATCTTATATTAGGAGTATGTTATATTGTGCAATTCGTGGTTATTTAATGTTTGGTTCATTTGTTGTGGTGTTTATACTACAAAAAAAGACACATCCGTGACATTTTGGGCCGAACGAATTTTTTTCTATCATACGTATGACACTTCTATGACGATAATTGTGACAAAACCCGGTATCATCATAGATGTGGTGGGCTCCTACTTCTGTGACAAAAAATCATGACAGAAAATGGGCTTTTCGTCCTGGGCGGGCCGGAGACGCAGCTGCATGACATTCTTTGGGCCGTCCATGACGGAAAAAACCGTGGTAGAAGCGAGGGGGAGGAAAATTTCGGGGAGTTCCCGGTTACGGTGGGAGGTCAGGGGCCGAGCGATGCGCGTTTCTCTCGTACACGTACGCGCGTGTGTGCGAGGCGTTGGCACTAACTGAACCCGAGCGAGGCGTTGGGCTCTAACTGAACCCGAGCAATTGCACGACAGGACGACCCCGTGGAGGGCTGGATGAACAGTAGATGGTGGAGGGGTGGATGAACAGTAGCCCGTGGAGGGGTGGTTGAAAAGAAGCCCGTGGAGAGGGGTGGTTGAATAGTAGCCGGTGGAGTAGTGCGCGGTGGAGGCTGGATGAATAGGAGCCCGTGGATGAGCAGTCGCAGGTGGAGGCTGGAGGAGGTCGACGGTGGATTAACAGTAGCCCGTGGAGGCTGGAGGAGGTCGACGGTGGAGATGAATTGTATCCCGTGGAGTCCCGTTTTGCGGTACGCCACACCCCTCCCGATGAACAAGACCCCCGTTTCGACTGTAGCGCTCCAACACAAGTCCGTTTCGTTCGTTTTGCGGTACGCCACACCCCTCCCGATCAACAGGACCCCCGTTTCGATCGTAGAAGGTCCGTTTCGTCCGTTTTGCGGTACGCCACACCCCTCCCGATCAATAGGACCCCCATTTCCACAGTAGGAGGTCCGTTTCGTCCGTTTTGCGGTACGGCACACCCCTCCCGATCTACAGGACCCCCCTTTCGACCGTAGGAGGTCCATTTCCTCCGTTTTGCGGTATGCCAGACCCCTCCCGATGAACAGGATCCCATTTTGAATGTGGCCGGTCGAACACAACGCCATTTCCTCCGTTCTGCAGTACACCAGGCCTCGTTTCCATCGCTTGTTCCGTCCAAGCCCTCCCGATGAACACCACGACACATTCTGTTCCGACCCAGCCGGTTGGCTCCTCATGAACACGACGACGATGCTGTTTCTCCGTTTCGACCCAGCCAATGTACACGAGCCCTGGCTGTACGTATATATGTGCGAGTAGGCGTTCGAGACCCCGCTCGTATGTACACATACGTGGCCATATTTTCTTTCTTGCACCCAGGCCGCTGTACGTACGTGTACATGCTACATGCGCGCCTCTACTACGACACGTGCGCGCCTCTACATCCACTAGTATGTACGTACATGTTCGCGACCAGAATGACAATGCTACGTACGCTTCGACTAGGTGGGTCCCGACTGTCAGGCAATTCCTTACATGCGAAGATGTAGCTGGTGGGTCCCAGCAGTCAGGGGGGCGAATCATTTTTTTGCCCAGACGCACTTCCTTGCGTGCGAAGGTGTAGCTGGTGGGTCCCAGCAGTTAGCTGGCTAATCATTTTGTTGTTTTTTTTGCCCGGACGCACTTCCTTGCGTGCGAAGGTGTAGCTGGTAGGTCCCAGCAGTCAGGGGGGAAATGTTTTTTTCGCGAAATACGATGGCCCGTCCGGTGGGTCCCCGCTGTCACGTGGAGGAATAATTATTTTGCGCGTAATAAGGAGGCACTTCCTTGCGGCCGCCATGGACCCAGCTGTCAGCCTCTCCACGTACAGTACTCTTACGATGGAAGTCGGTCATTGACCACATTGACCACGCCGCGCCGAGAGCACCAGGGCGATGGACGATGGCGATGCCTAGGAAGGGGACGACGCGGAGCCGGGGAAGACGCGACAGTGGATGCCCACGCGGAGAGGAGTACGACTGTATGAGGGTTTACTGGTTCATCTGCCATCGCCAGAGAATAACAGCAGGTGTGGGTCAGTAGAGGGATGGCTAGGCCAGTGATGGGAGTATGGTGGGGCGGTGAGGCCTGCGCGGCAGCACAGCCGGCCGCAAGGAGGAGGGAGCAGGCAGTCCCGCCGGCGCTTATTTGTGCAGCTGGAGCATGAAGAGGAAAGATTGAAGAAGCACGACAGCTATTGGATGGACATCCAACAGTCACTGCTCTCGTGTGTTGACTAAGTTGACAGGGTGTTGCGTGTGCATCAACCTTTTTTTTGAAAGCATACGCGTCAACCTGTAGTAGGCGCACAAGTCACCCTCAAATCTATGGAAAACAACAGACATCCCATCTGCCATTATTTCTAATAATGTATAGCCCATTTGCTAATTCTTAAGAATTTTTTGGAGCCCATCGTCTTTTTGTTAGCATTACACCACATATTGTGGCCACGGTTAAAAAGTATACGAAATTTTGCATATTTCGGTGCGGTCAACTATTTTTAATCCAGAAATATCGATTCACATTCAAACTATTTTGAAAAATAATTTATATAAATATAAAATCCAAATAATTTTCCACGCATAAAAATCAATGGAATTTAAAATCTTGTGATGAAAAAATTGAAACTAATTCCCGGTTTGATGTGTTTTAAAAATGTACTGCCCATTTCTGGGCAAACCGAATGAAACTCTCCTCGTCTTGAAAGATTTGCAGCCCAGCAGGGCCGATAAAGCAAGTATGCCTTGTTTGGGTATTTCTTAAAAAAAATAGAACTGGGCTAGCCATTTTCAGCAAGAAAAAAACACAACTGGGCTCATGATGTGATAATCATAAATAAAACCCTGGCTAGACGGGCCACGGCCCCCGCACATCCCCGTTGTTACCCTGATCCATCGCTAAAACTAGTATAAATAACAACTGCTTGTTCCTAAAAAAAACTGCGCGACCTGCTGGTTCCCTGTTGTCAGCCGCTCGTAGTGTAATTCTCTTGTTTATTGACTATGTTGACAATGGCGTGAGCCCCAGATGTCCAACCATTAGGAGGAACCATATATTTGGGCTTGTAATACTGGTTGCGTACTGCCATGACGCTGGTGGGTCCCTACTGTCATCCTCTCCACGTACAGTCATCTCCTTGTTCCTCTTGGTTGTTGACGATGTTGACAACGCAAGAGGGTGGCGCACCGCGCACGACGGGCGAACCAAGGCCGCAAGGCGGAGGACGACGGCGAGGCCTCGGACGGAATGAACAGGAGACGTGGAAGATGCGCCGGTCCAGTCGCAGGCGGAGGGGAGTACGAGGGTCGACTGGTTCGGGTGCGGGTGCGTGTTGAGGCTGACGTCGCCGGAGAATAACATGACATGTGGGGGAATAGAGGGAGGGACTGGCCAACGTTGGAGGGTACGTACGGTAGGGCGGCGGAGGCGCAGCCAACCATGGGATGCGGGTGCAGGCGGAGCCGTCGGGGTGGTTCGGTTTGGGCGGTTGAAGGAAGAAGACAAGAGATAGAACATACACGACAGATGTTGGATGTCAATCCAACGGCTGGTAGGTAGAATCGTTTGTTGACTGGTTAGGCTATTTCCTCGCGTGTCCAAAATGTTAGAATCCAAATCTGTCACGGTCATGCAGCCTTTCCTATGAAAATTTACAGCCCATTTGATGTGCTAGTTCGAAATAAGTTTGTGGGTGCTGGTGGGGGCTAATCACTTGGCTTCTGTAATGCACAGTGAGCTCAAGCAGCCGATGAGAGTGATGTTATGTCCCTTGGCTGGGATTTGTTACAATATTTCACTCTAAATTAAACGAATGGCAAGCCATGCCTTGTTTCAAAGAAAATATGACAGTCACAGCCGAGTTGAAAAGGGCAGGAACATCTAACTCCATCTTACAAACTGTACAAAAGCACGAGGGTTAATTGTTCATCACGTTTACAAAAAAACCCAGGTTGAAAAGGGCAACAACATCTAACTCTAGCACTATTTTTGGCAGTCACAGTCAAATGGACCGGTCAGGTCCATAGAATGAACAACCTGGGTCGTAAAATTTACTGGATTATGACCACAATATGTTGTAAATAGAAGCCCGTCACGTTCATATGCTCTTTTGCCCATCTGAAACTCCTTTTTTTGCTCTTCGACATACCCATCCGTCAAAACCATGCTTCTGATAAACTTAAGCCTGATGGACAATAGTAACCTCGCATTCAGCAGGAAGAATGTGACAAATCTAGTGTTTGCACGGTTGGCTACATATCATTCTAGTGTTTGCACGGTTGGCTACATATCGTTCAGCAGGAAGAATGTGACAAGAAGTGAGAAAATCCTGATGCTTACGAATCCACCGATTGGTTATAACTTTCTTACCCCGTCCTGTTGCCTAAATAGACATGAAGATTGAAAACAATTAAGGTCTAAAAAAAGAGTGTCGAAAGAGCAACAGCTGAACGGTTAATTCTAGTACACTATATGCGGGCTTCCAATGTGCGTGTGAAATTATCACCTTTATATACAACTTCTCCAGACATGGAAAGCATTGCAGCAAGCCAATAATCTTGTTCAGATCAAAACTAATCATTTGGATATATAAGATCTTGACAGAATTCACCACCATTGATAGGCCATCCACGGAGAAACTCTTCATTGAGCATAGAACATAATATTAGTACAAAATGTGTACTCCAAGATGATATATAACTTATGGGCAGAAATTTAAAATGCAGCTTATGGTTACAAGTGTAGATGATAATATAAAGTACCTGAAGAACTGTGGAGCCAAACACCATATTGAAATGAGCACATAGATCATGTATTACACCCAAGGTCTCCAGTTTAGGCGCAGAGAGGACGGTTATTCGCAACGGTGAATAACTAGAATCAAGGATCAACCTTTGAAGTGAAGGGGCATCTTGGATGATGAGCTGCCTTCCGTCAAAATAAATTCCAATTCTTACAAGGTTAGGCAACTTTATTTGGAGATAACCGATTCTAACAGTGAAAACAAGCACCAAGCACTCCAGGGCAGGGCAACTGGAGTGGATGATGCTGTGCAATGAGGCCTCCGATATACGAACCCACACAAGTGAAAGTTTCTTGAGAATTGGAGTCAAACATTTAGTACCAGATTGTCTGGTAGGTAGCACAACACAAAGGTGGCAGTGTGGAGAGAGGAGGAAAACCGCAAGATGGACATCGGGGCTGAGGGCACAAGTTCATGGCGTTCGGTATGTGGTATGTGATTTCTAGGGGAATAGTAGAACTCAAGCAGCTGCAGTTCTGTGAATTCAGGGGATTTCAGCCAGGCGTCCACCGTGCAGGGCATGGTATGCTCGCTCAGGTAGCATGACGGGATGTAGAGGCTTTGAACGGAGCCCTGGTGGGAGGAGATGATGGCTCTGGGGATTTCAAAATCATTGAAGAGAGATAGCTGACGATAGTCGAGATTAAGGGGCACCAAATTGAGAGGACTTGGGTGCGGCAGCAATCCTTGGTGGGGAGAAGCGAGATGATCTCCTCAAGGACGGCGTCCGGGAGATGGCTGATGCGGTCCACCCGAGATTCTACGGGTTCCTGGGATCCGGTGGGGGCGGGGTCACCACTTCTCCCCGCGCTGTCGGGTGCGGGATCTACAACAGGCGTTGCCGTTGGCGGGAGCCTCATCTTCTTGGCACTGGGGTCACCCAACTCCATTTTCCTCGAGGGCGTTGCATCGCGCTCACGGATTTGAGCAGAGTAACGAATTTCGAGCCTAGTTGTTGTGTGAGTGAAGAAGAAGGGGAGCTGAGGTTTTTTATGTAGTAGTGAGGAAGAAGGGGAGCTGGGGTTTTCTGTAGGAGTGAGGTGAGGAATTTGGGGTACGAGTGGAGCGAGCTGATATGAGGTGGGTGGGAGCGAGGATGAAGAAGAGCACCCAAGTTTTTTTGGGGGGCGGTGTGCTGGGTGTGGGTAGCGCCTCTCATTCAGTAAATATAGGGATTTTGAATTGATTTTACTATTTACTAGTGTGGATGGGCTGTTTTGTCTTGGGCCCAGAGAAACAATTACTACTAGTACAGTGGAGACACTCTACAGCTACCCAGAAAAACAATTACTACTAGTACAGTGGAGACACTCTACCGCTTCTGGCTCCTCCTAGGTCATTGAAACGTCTCCCTCTACTGAATGTCGTTATACTTTTGTTCACCGACATGCGAGCGATGCAGCACGCGGGCCCAAATGCCATCCACCAAATTAGAAGGCAGTATGCAGGCGGAGAGTCACTCCAGTCGTAGCGCAACAATAATGAGCCGTTAT